>NW_025763626.1:600000-1165378 GCF_021052385.1 Filobasidium floriforme | reverse complement strand
ACCCTAACCCCTAACCCCTACCCCTAACCCCTAACCCCTAACCCCTAACCCCTAACCCCTAACCCCTAACCCCTAACCCCTAACCCCAATCCGTAGTTGCACCTAGTACCGTTCGTGGGAGAGTCGATCAGCACATGGTCAACCTACGAGAGAAAATCACAGCGGAATTGTTTGCAAACAGGGACGATGATTGAAAAAGGAGGACAGGTACGCCAGCCGATTTCTTCCGATTTCGGAAGAACCATGTTGTCAACCGAATTCTTCCGATTTCGTACAGAAAAAGAGACCGGAAGCCATCTGCTTGTACAACTACCAGTTTTACCAGTTTCCATATTGACCCAAGCCGTCCAAGTCCTCCCGCTCATCATCTTCATCCTCTATCGAACCGGCGGCGTCATCGTCATCATCATGCCGATTGGACGGCTCATCGACGGGTGGAGGTACCCTGTCAATTTTAAGGTACCCAAACGCCCACCGCTGTCGTTCGGCTGGCGACATGCCAAGGTAGAACTCGCATTTCGATGGACTCTCCATCATGGCATTGGTGATTTCGAAGTCTTCCCTGGCGGTCAGCCCCCATCGAACTTTGTCCATGGACAGAAGTTTGGCCGCCTTCTCACCAACAGAGGGGGGACGACTGTTTTGAAACAGTTGTACCATCGCTTCAAGCGAGGACTTCTGTTCTTGAGATTGTTGTTCACGCAAGGATTCTTGGCGCCTGCGTTTTCTTCGGCTAGCTTGGCTCTGCGGGGTACTAGAGGCTAGGGATCTCTTGCGACTACCAGTGGATCTTTCCGGCGTTTGAGACGGATTCTCATTCTCCCCGCCTGAACTCTCCCCCTCGTCGCTTTGCTGTGCGTTCCGAGCTACCGCTGAAGGGCGGCTACCTGGCTTCTTGACAGTCTCGCGAGTTGCACCTCTCCCTCCTCGATACTTGTCCCATAGCTCGTAAATGGGCCAAGGTTCTTTACACTTCTCATAAAGTGGTCGGTCATCGCCCTGAAACCAAGAACATCGGATCAATATTCCGAAATCGGACGAAATCGGAAGGAGGCGTTGACTCACTAGCGTAGCCAACCATGCTTCCCAAATTGGAGGCTCTGCATGCGCCTGGCCCGTCTTCCGATCGAAGTGCCAACCACTCTTCCCACTCTTGCCAGCAATGACTCGGCGAGGTATATACTGCTCCTTATTGACTTCCGCAACTTTGTTCCGCACTTTACTGACAGTCAAACCGAGGTTGTGAACCCCCTTCGAAATAGCCAGGTCGTTGAGAGCGGACACAATCTCTTCCCACTGCGCTCGAGCGAGGTTGCCGTCGTTGTTCTTAGCATTCGTGGCCACTCGCTGACCCGCTAGCTCTGCCGCTAGGCGTTCCATCAGCCAGGGTGTTAGGTTGCCAGCAACCTGTGTGTTCTCCGGGACTTGCGTAGGGTAATAGGTAGATAAATGAGTGTGATAGCAGATGAATTACATATTACAATAGTGATCGTAGTAGTTAGACATTACCTATCGTATCATATAAGTACCTGCTCCGCCGGAGTTGCTGGCGGAACACCCGTTCGGATGTACGTGATAGTCGCACCGCGGATGGCTATAACAGGATCCCCCCGTTAGGACGAGATTCCAGATCGTCTCGTGTCGTGTTTCACCGTACGTATGGTTCACCTCGTCCGATAGGTAACCACCTGGCGTCAACTAGTGTTCTTTTGTTCGCTACGTTTCGAGCGTCGCTCGCCAGCACCTTTGTGTACCCGTACCGTCAATCCGTTTCATCTTAAAACGATTGCGTGGGCATCCTTCTTTCGTTTGTTCCGAGTAGTGTTTCAGCGTAGCTCGTCAGCCCTAATGCTTCCGTACGGTCGATCCGCCCTGTTCCTTCGAGTAATCGCCTGGCTAGCCTTTGTTCGTGTTTCCTAGCTCGCCATTGTGTACCACTTTGAGGTAACTCTTCATGACGTAGCGTTGTTTCAAGTATTGTTGCGATTGTTCTCTAACCGAGTGTATGTTTCTCACGCGTCGAGAGTCTCCGGGGCGACGCGTATTCTTTTGTTCCGAAAGAGTAAACAAAGACGTCATCAAAGGGTCCTTTGAATACCTTATTTGTCGATAACCAAGTTTGTCGACGTTACTAAGTAACGCCCAACCTCCTATTGTCGGGAGGCCTGTCGACCATGTTCTCTATTGTCTTCCTGTTCGTGATGGCTACTCGAATGAGGGGTATATAGCAGCTGAGTAGGGAGTGGTGCTTCGACTCCCCCTTGCGTGTTTGCTAACTCTAATTCGAACTCGTTTCTTCACTCGTCCGTAACTTTTACCTTCTCCGTACACTTCTACTCTCTCTCTATCGCTCAACATGTCCGCTCAAGGTACTCCCTCCAAGAAGGCCGAGCCCTTCGAGCAACTTCAGCCGAAGGGGTGGCGGTACCTCAAGAAGATGTCCGCCGCGACTAGTGAGTGGGGCTTCCGTTGCGGTCTTGAAGTTGGAACGGCGTATTGATATGTCCGTACGGACTGCGGTAGAGTCGACTCTCATTCAGGCCGAGAAGGTCAAGCCCAAGGTCGTCGACGTCGATCCGGAGGAGTTGGACCTCGCCTTTAGGCGAAACCAAGTGACTACGGTCAACGCGTTGGTCGTGAGTTATTCCGATTTGCAGTTCCGCCGGAGTTCTCCTTTGACACGTCCATATCCTTCTTCTCTAGGCCCAATGCCAGGGGGGTTGGAAGTTCGCCTGCCAACCCTGCTTCGAATTGGCGACTACCGGGAACCACCGCGCCCGAGTCGACGGCGAATGGGTCGACTGCATTCGTGTCAGCCAAACGTGGTTGTGCAGGCACGTCCTCGCTACTCCGGGAGAGACCTCCCGCGCTTCCTCCTGCTACTTGTGCAGGGTCAATGCAGGCCGTCCCTGCACCCCCATGAACCCCGGCGTCGTCACGGCTTTCCGACACGATATCGGAGTTCGACACAGGGTTCGCGCCGGGTTGCTGTACATCCAGGATCCTGCGGTGTCGCAAAGGAGTGTCGGTATGGTTGCCCGCGAGGTGGCCCGTTTGCAAGAGAGGATGGCGAGTACCCCCCTTATCTCTTTTCTATTCTCTTCTCCGATAACCTTCTCCATATTCTTCTCCGAGGGAGCTAATATCCTGCTTGTGTTCTTGTCTTCTTCATATCGTAGCTCTTCCCTCATATCCCCGCTCCTTCCGTCTTCCACGTGGAGCACGAACTCACCGCTCGGTTGGCCGCCCAACACGCTCCGAACGCCGTCCCCGCCGGCTTGGTCGCCACCGACGTCAACGTCGACCTCGACATCGCCGGTTCCGATGTCGTTACTCCCGGTTCGCCTGCGCCTACCATCGTCGAGGGAGAGGACGTGGAGGACCTCGATCTCGAGGACGACCGTTCGGACGACGAGGATACCAGCATGGGGGACGGGAGCGACAGCGAGTCGTCGAGCTCGTCCGGATCCTCGACTTCGGGGTCTTCTTCTTCGGAATCTGGTTCGGGATCTGGGTCGGGGTCTGGTTCGGGTTCGGGCGGGGAGTAATTGGCTGGGTGATTTTCTTTTTGTACGGTCGTCTCTTGTAGCCGAGTACATTTGTACTCGGGATAATAAATTTTTATGCCGCTCGGAAGTTCTCGAATCGTTCTCCGCCGGAGTTGTTTTTGGATATTGTCGTTCTCTCTTTCGCTGACAATAGTTTGAGGTAATTGCAAAACGTTATTGCTTGTAGTCGTGTTGTACGTGTGGGTGCAAAGGTTTTGCTCGGTAGTAGCAGTGAATGGTGAATAAAAATAAAAACATCAAGGGACCTGCCCTTGGTAAATACATGATCGTCGCGCACAAGAACCCTTACGTAGACCAAACTCGATAACCTGTTCCCTCGTTGGCGGCGTGGTCCCTGTCGAACTGCTCATCCGTCGGAGCAGTGCTGGGAGAGTAGGTAGCTGCAACGCGAAGGTCTCGTTGCTTCTTCATCCGGTCCACGTACCACTGCGGCTTGGGCACCAACGCAGGGTTTGTACACTCCCGAATAACGTGTCCCTTCTGGAAACAGTTATAACAGGTGACATCCCTGTACTTGGCCGCATCTACCTCCATGGGGACAGCTCCCGAAGCGGATGCCACAGGGGCTTGTACGGGAGCGGCGACTGGCACTACCGCAGGAGCGGTGTATCGAGGGGTGTAAGTGTTGTTTCGCGATGTGGTGTTACGATGTTGTGTTTGAGTATGTCCAACCTTCTCCTCGTACTTCGCGCACTCCGTCTGGAACTCGTAGAGGGTGCACTTCTCCTGGTTGGGGATAGGGACGATGGCATCCCTCCACGCCTGATTCAAGTGTGCTCGGAAAAGGAGTTTCCTGCAGAAGTCGTTCAACTCCGGAATGAGGTTGGCCATAGCGTTGAACTTGGTAATGTACTCGGAGATCGACAGATTCCCCTGTCGGAAATCGGCGATCTCCCTCTCAGTTGCGGCTCTCCTTACCGCAACTCCAAAACGAGCCAGCAACCCGGCTTCGAACTCCGACCATGTGGTCCAGGCAGTTCCGAAAAGCCAGGGGCGAGCCCATTCCCTCGCGGCGTCCCGCAAGTAACTACCCGCGAACACGATCTTCAACTTGTCATCGTGGTATGCGAGGGGTTCCGCCATGAAGCGTAGGTTACAAGCATCTAAGAATGCTTGTACCTCTTCCTTCTTCGACCCATCGAAGGGTTCGGGATCGCTCACCCGGATAGCCTTGGTGTAAGGCTGTACGGGGACAGAGGGGCGAGAAAACGCCGGAGGAGGAGGCGAGGGGACTGCGTTGACGTTAACCAATCCATCCACCTTTGCCATCAACCTTTCCAAGGTTGAGTTCATCCTCCCGACGTCATTCGAGAGGGAGATGGTGCTGACAGCTGGTCGGTCGGCACTCAAGAAGGAGGAGAACACCTCGTCTCCTTCGCCGGTGTTACGGACCCATAGAAATCCGCCGGCGCTGTCTCGATCTTGAGCACCTCCCGTGCTCCGCACCGGTTCCTTGTAGCCGGCTACCGTGATAGGGTTACCAGCTACGTCGTACACTACCCTGTCCGGAACTTCTGCCCGTTCTGTGGCTTCGGTTTCCATAGTTGCAAGTCGGGGAAAAGGAGATGATCTGCTATTCTGTTAGGTTGCCAGCAACCTGTGTGTTCTCCGGGACTTGCGTAGGGTAATAGGTAGATAAATGAGTGTGATAGCAGATGAATTACATATTACAATAGTGATCGTAGTAGTTAGACATTACCTATCGTATCATATAAGTACCTGCTCCGCCGGAGTTGCTGGCGGAACACCCGTTCGGATGTACGTGATAGTCGCACCGCGGATGGCTATAACACAGGGCATATTGTTCCACCGGATGTTGCTCGCAGGTAGTGGGGCGGGTGTCTTGTCCAGCAAGGGGGTGGCAGGTTCTGAAACGTCCGGGGATCCAATCCTTGAACGTTGACTACCAACTGCAATCGTGGGAGGTTGGGTGTAGAAACCTTGTGAATTGTCGACGTCCCTCCCTCCAATTGAGGGGAACGGCTGGGAGTTTCGGCTCGATTGGCTCTCTGCCACCCAATTGGAAGAGGCTTGTCGAGAGAATCGACGAGTCCCGTTGGGTGGCTCGCCTAGCTGAGTCTCATGATACGAAATCGGATCGGGGTCATATGATCCGATTTCGGAAGAATTCTGCAGATATGGGCCGGCTGATGACAAGGCATTCCGCCAGTTTTCTACAGGTGCGAATTGATGTCCCACCGCGGTGTTTTGCGATGGTATGTTGTGTATCGGATTGGAGCTAGGATGGCGGGACTGAGGCCGGGAAGGAGAAGGAAAGCCCATAGCAGGCTGGCTACTGTAGCCGCGTGTATCATTGTACTGGTGGGGATCCATGCTACGCGGGGGAGAGGTCTGTGTATACGAACGACTACAAGGCGATCAGCGACGGGTTTGCAATTGCGCTGATCCTTTCATGATATGGTCACCGAGGCCGATGACCATGAATATGTCTTCCGATTTCGTAAGATTTCGGAAGATGACGGCAAAGCCTTGTTTCCGCATCAAAATCGGTGCTGAACGGTGCCTGAAAATTGCTAGGCGGGATCAATACCGAATTGGACGTGTTGAAATCTTTCAATACCAATTTCAACAGCCAACCGATTAGGCCTTTTTGGAAAATCAAGAAGGGGGATCATCACGCCGTGATGATAAAACCCGTTTCTGGTGATATATCATTTCATTACCAATAACAATTTTGACAAACGGCGCAAACGATCAGGCCCTAAAACTTCAAATATAGCGCGGCATGTGGGGGACGGATCCGCACTTTCCCTCAATTCTTGCTTATCAATACGCAGGATCCCCGTCTTTCGATATGTCTGCCCATTTGCAGGACGTAAGCGTTGCGAATAGCGCGACACAGATCTCTCGTTGCGAGATTCGACCGAGGCCTTTCTGTTTTGGTAAGCATAGGTGGCTTCGTGGGAAGGCCAAGTGAACAGCATGTATCTGAACAAGATTACAAATCGACAGGCAGATCTTTGATAGCGTCGTACAGCTTCAGCCTCTGCTCTGTACTCTTCGTGACCCCGGCCCAACCAGCTGCGTACATGGCCTGGACGAGTCTCTGTTGCCTTGCGCTCATAACCGGGGTCGTCAATGGAAATGCTTGGTGTTCTGCCCATCAGAGCTGTGATGAAACGCTCCCCTTCCGGCTGGATCAATTGCGTCCAATCTGGAACTTTAGCTATGTTTCTATCCCGCAAGCCTACCACAGATATCCACCTGCTCTTCGGGTGCATAACGTAGTAACGTTTAACATCCTTCATCATCTGAGCCTCTTCCGTCTGTGCCAGTTTTGCTGCTAAAGCGTCTGCCGCGAGACAGATGCGCGGAACGTTCGGGGTCTTTTCGGCGTTGTCTCTCTCCTGAAGTTTGCTTTTGTAATGCCAGGCGGTTGCGACTGCAATGGATTCCAAGGCTTCGGCTGTCAGATTGGTAACAATTGTGACTTTGTCGACGTCAGTGACGATAGAAAACCACGTGTCGGCGCCTGGCCCATTGTCAGACCAACGCTCGCCGCCTTCGGTCTTCGTGACTTCATATCTTGGTTGTGACCCAAATGTGTTGTCTCCAAATCTAGAATCGTCGGAGAGTGTAGCTGTAGAGATCATGTATCTGGATAGTGTTTGCTTGTGGTTCCAAGATGATGGTGACAGCCCGAGAAACGTGTTCGTCCTTCTTCCTGAACAGGGAGCTATGTCTATGCATCCTCATATATACGCGTCTACTACTAGCTTCCATCGACCTACAAGGCAGGCTATTCTCGATCGATTCTCGCCTCAAAGGAGCGTACTGAGAACGCTGATACGATCACATGATCACTCTGAACGGTACGAGGTGTAGCGACGAGGACAGTACGATCCCTACTATAAGCAGGCGAGAGGCGATCTTTTGCATCAAAGGAATATTCCGAGAACCATGAATTTCGATCACGCGCGCAAGTCTTGTTCACTGTCTCGCAGATGAAACGTAATACTCATACGAGATCTGGTAACTGCTGGAACACCTTCTCTGTACATGTTAGTGTTCCTGTGTGACTGTAGCTGTCGACAGGGTTCCCAGCGTTACAGTGGCAAAGTCGCACGCTACATCGCCACATCCGATAATGGCGCGCCTACACGATGCAATTAACACGTCGCCATAATCGCTATATGTTCTCCGATCCTTCCAAGGGCCACGAAAGGCCTTTTTCGATATCATTGATTGATATTGATACCCTTGCGTCATTAACGCCGGTCACGAGGCTGACGATAAACCATCAGATGATCATCGATACTTCGCGTTGGTTGCGCTGCAGATCGTAGACCTGAAACAGCTTCTCCCCCTTTCACCTCTCCTTTCTCTCGTAAACGGATAAGATAGGGGTCTATACACAGCAACGGCTTTGAACTCGTTTTTTTTTCTAATTGTAACATGATGACATTATGAATCACTACGATTATCGCATAATAGCCGTAAAGGCCGGTCTATATAACCTCTACCCTTGTACCCTTATACGTCGATTCGAGCGCCGTCCGGGTACACGGGATCCGGATTCGACGTCAGGACCGTGCGGTTGCCTCGCAGACTATCGAAGCGAGGCGCATGAGCATGAAGGACAGTCCGAGCAATACGAACGACCACTCACACTTGATCCGGGACCTCGGGGTGACCGACGTCGAGCCCTTCAACGAGCAATACGGCCATCCCGGACTGCAAATGGTAGCTGTGATCGATCAAACAAGTCGTTCAGCTTGAAGCTCCAGCTTCCCATATCATAGACTCTGCGGCTCACCTGATGTGACAGTGGAAGAACGTCAACGAGGGGTACGTGACCTGGTATCGAATCGCTGCCCAAGTCGGACCGGTGAACGAAGGGAGACTTCGGTACGTGTCTTCGGAGGATGAAAATCTGGATCAGCCCTGTGAATACCCGACCTCGTAGCAGAGCCGACTCACCTCGATACGACGGGTTGTAGAGGTTGAAGCTGGCCGGAACCGCCTTTTGCGCGGTAGCTACGTCAGGCCAGCTAAACGGTCCTTGTCCTTGTCCGATGCTGGAAAGGACCAATGCGAAAGTCAGCTTGCCGTGTTAAGAGAGAAACTGGCTAATGCGCCGACTCACACCCAAGACTTGGTCTCGTGCTTGTGGAAAGGCTGGTCGAGGGAGGTCAGATCAGTCAGCTGATTGTAGATCGCCAATCACCAGAGTTGATCCTACTCACATGCGTCGGCTGGCCGGGCGGGACGTTGAAGATGATATCCACGACGGTCCCGTTGTTGATCCAAAGCGCTACCCCAGCGTCCAACGATGGCTGTACGTCAATGATGGCCGGCTTCTGATCGTCACGCCAAGCGAGGAAAGGCTGATCGTCCATCTTCCAGACTCGGTCGTTGGGCTGGGACATGTCCCAGATGAGCGTGTGGTCGGCGTTCGTAGGCGGTGGCAAGGCAACAAAGGGCGCCAATCGGAAAGGGTCGAGCGTCGTCGCTTGATTCAAAGCATTGCCAGCGAAGCCAAGCTTGGGTTGATCCGAAGGTGGCGAAGTAAAGACGGTCTTCCCGCAGAGCCCAGGAAGACCGCCGCTCGCCGGTCCGCAAGGCTCCATATAATCAGTATAGGACAGGACGGCGTATCCTCCGATAAACTGGTTGGTCTGCGAGTTGGTGGTCCGGATCGTCCAATCACCTGGGTTGTTGAGCTTAACCATGACCGAATCTATGAGCATCGTCCGAACGGCGTCAGCAGATGTCAATATCGCACACCAGACTCCAGCGCCGGCTTACATCGGGTACCAACGCCCATGAGCAGGATGTCCACCTCCTGAGGCTCGATATAATTGCCATCAGCCGCGTAGACGATCATCGAATGGCCATCGATCGAGACCTATCGCGAGCGGCATAGACGGTCAGCTTGTTCGCACATCAAAGTCCCCGGTATGCTTATCTCACCTGCTGCTCCGCTAACCCCCCGGTCGAGATGAAGTTGAGCGATGTCCATCCTGCCTTTTTGTCGACCTGGAATACGGTGAGCGGCTGCAAAATACCAAGCTAGTCAGCTACGGATCCGATCTGCCAAGCAAAACCAAAACAACCGCGTACATTACTGGTGTTACTGCAACCTTGGTACAGCCTCGCCGGGACCTGGTCAGGGTATTGCGCCGTGTAGTTCCTGACCGGACCCATCGACAAGGTGCTGTTGGGCAGAGGACAAGCCTTGTCGGTCAACGGCCCCGCTACGGGACTGGCGAACGGCGTGAGGAGACTAATATCCGGGCAGATTCTCTGTCCACGTCCGTTGATGAGGAACGAGTCCAGGCAGCTGCGATTTCGCGAATCGTCCCTGGTCAGCTGAGTTGTACCACCGCAAGGGCCGTGACGACCTAACATAAACTTCTGTCGACTCACAGAGGATCGATCCCGGTCTGCCTATAAATCCCACTGATCTCATCCGCCGTGAAATGTGACCAATCCGCCAGCATCACGATCCTCGGGTCCCTCTCTGCCTTTTCCAACTGATCGAGCTCCCAACTCTCCGAGGTCATCGTCGTAAACGGCTTGGCTCTCGACTTGGTCGGGTGGATGAGAAGAGGACCACGGAAGCCGTCGGACAGTTGCGAGTGGTAGTGCGAGTGGTACCTGCAGTAACGAGACCACGATCGACGTAGTCAAATGTCGTCAGACGTGCTCGTACTCGGCAATGCGTTTCCTCTGAGATACCCACCAATACTGTCCATACTGCCTAGCCGTCCAGGTGTAGGTAAAGCTCGCCCCATCCTCGATCGGATATTGTCTATGGACAACAACGTCAAGGTCTCGTCAGCCATCGTTCCTACCCTCCCCCCCTTAACCAGCCCAAAAACAGCCTGAAAGCGATCCGTGATAGACCCGAAACTTACGTCACACCCGGTACCCCATCCGCCCAGATCGTCCCCTCTTGGACGATCCCATGCGCATGCATGGTCGTCGGCTGTCCGAGCCGGTTGTTGACTTTGATCTATCGTGCCGTACCCACCCGAACGCAAAGGACGGTCGTCAGCCAACAGTAACAGTGAACTTGACAACCTCGATTCGTCCACAACTTCGAAACATCGAAACCTCGAAACCTCCAACAAACAACTCTACTCACGCTAACCCGCTGCCCTTCCTCCAACTCGATCAAAGGCCCCGGAGTCTGCCCATTAACAAGGATAGCCGGTCGGATCTCTCCATTCGCATCGACGTCTCCCCAAGTAATGGTGAAGTCGTAGTATTTGACTGGCCATTCCCCCTCGCCTTTATCGCCGTCATGGCCGTTGTCAGCTTTGGTATCGGTATCGTTGTGGTTGTCGTTGCCGGTCGAAGTACTCGGGGTGTTGTTGTAAGCCGGGGTCAAGTGCAAGGTCGACGTCCCAGTCGAAGTCGCAGTCGAGGTCGAAGTCGAGGTCGCAGTCGAAGTCGAAGCCGCAACTCCATCCGAAGCAGATGCGGTAGCGATATCGGCAGTAGCGGTCGTCGTCAAATTGGTCGAATAAGTGACACTCGGAGCGATCGTCTCAAACGCCGTCCCTAGAGTCCCCGTCGGATAAGGGTTGGCATTGACGTCCGAGCCGACCTGTGTGGCCGACGTCGATCGTTCAGAAGAAGAAGACCCATAGTTGGTTATGCTGCTGCTGGTCAAGGCTTGACGGGGAACAATGCCGGCGAGTGCGAGGTTGAGAGTGGTCAGGCTCGAGGGCGAGGGTACCAGGGATGCAAGGTTGACCATGGCGATAAGGTCCTAGAATCCGGTACGGCTTGGATTCGATTATGAACGAGCCGAGAGGAGCCTTGTATCTCGTATGCTATCGAACGCAGGGAGAGGCGAAGAGGTGTCGGGGAGCCTAGTATCTCATTGCTATATAGCTATTCCTCGTCTGCTCTGAGAAGCATAGGAAAAGACTCGAGATGAGAAGAGGCGACCACCATCGCCATCGCCCATTTCCCACCGATCTGATCCCTGGAATTCCGATCGATCGTCGATGATCTGATAATCAAGATCACAAGGGGTCGTCCCTCGGATCCCTCGTCGGTATCTCGCCCGCAACGATCAAGACGATGTCCCTGTCCATCCCGTAGCCCGTAGCGTGTAATCCATCTGGAGCGTCTCCCTCAATCTCTTGCCGGAAATTCTTCTCGATTGTGTGACATGTGTGTGGGAAATATCCAGAACCGAGGTAACGATCCCCGACCTGCTCGTTTCAGAACGAGGCAGGAAGGATAGGGAGAGATCTGAGGTTCGGCCGAGGCAGGTCGAGGATCGTTTCATCTCGTGTTCAGACCGAGGCCTCGGTGATCGGCCAGGGCTTGCACTAGAAGTCCTGGGTGGGTGTGACCGAGCACGGAAGCCTCCTCTGCTGTAGCTGCTGTCATGTTCGTCGGAACCGGCCATCGTCGTGGGTTTGCCATTCGGTCCTCGATCGAAGAAAGATCGATAACGTGGGATAACGTCGGGCGTGTCGGATCGATCAGGCTGTACAGCCCCGCCTTGTTGTGGTGGCTTGCTGCTGTTTGACGATATGATATGATGTGATGATCTGATCACATCAGTTCCCAATCGTCTCGCATGTCTCGATCGAGCTGCGATCGGATTGCGAGTACCATATACCATCGTACCAACGAGATGAGTGAAGGTCGAGGATGATGTGAGCGAGACAAGAGACCGCGCGCAACCCGACCTCACCCTCGGACCTTTGATCGGCATCCCCTGGCATCGTGCAACCTCATCATCGCGAATACCAACAATTCATACGATAGTTCGATAAGTTTTGGCTATGTACTGTGCGTGACAGACCGCTGTCGCAGAACCGTTTCAAAGTCATGAGCTGAGAGGAACTAACAACGAGGTCCATGGGCAAAAAGCACGTTGACGCTCTTACTAGTATACCCCTCCTTTTTCGGGTACATCCGGCTACGGTGATCCCAGCGAGATCGATGATTAGGCGTGTTGATCGAGGTCGAGCACAGCACAAGACAAGCCTCGTACATCATCCCAATCACGGTAACAGTTATAGAACCCTCATCCTCAGCCTCGTCATCGTGCCATCGCAAGATCATCAGTACTTATCCCCAGCCGGAGTCCCCAACTTAAGACCACCCTCGGCGACCTCGCAAATCGGTGATCGGTGACTTCAATCATGGGGGACTTGAGGGCACCTCATATCGTGTAGTACCCCAGATCACGGATCCAGAACTCTGGTACGATACGTTTCGACTGCGACGTCAACGCAAACAATGAAATTGTCTCATCAGCGTCACGGAACGATGCTATGGTATGGTCCGTATGTGGACGAAAGAACAGCCATGTATGATACTGTATGGTATGTATCCAGATCAGATCAACGAGATCGCTGTCGAGGTCGTGCGAAATGAAATAATCGCCGAGATCTAGGAATTGGCCGGACGCTGGAGATAGACAACCTCGACCTCGACCTTGATGTGACGCATGACGGGTGCAAGTACGAGTACGAATACCATGACAACTCCCGTCGATCCCCCCCACTGTCCCATCTCCACCTCCACACACTCAAGAGATCATATGGGTCGCGGGGACCACGATCCAGGAGCCAGGAGGTCTCTGTGCCACAGTGAGATATCGACTGCGACTGCGACTGCGAGAACGAGGGTATTGTAGGATGTACATGTAGGATAATAGCCGGATCCCAGGTACTACCCCTAACCCCTAAGGATGGTCTTGTCACGTCGACCCGGTTCCGCGGACGATGTCATCGATGATGACGCGGAAATGAAATGCACCCGCATGAGCATATTTTGAGCCAACCGAGACGAAGTTCTTGGCTTTGGCATGGGCTGTGTCGATCTAAAAAGGTTCACTCACGAGGCACTTTCCCTCCGCGAGAACGGCGTCTGGCGTCTGGGGTAAGTAAGGATTACCGAAGGATATCGTCCCGCTTTCCAGCGTCTGTCACCATGACATCAGATCGGCCTGTGCGGTACAGTAACACGCATCACCGTGAACTACGACGCCCCTACAGTAGTAGTGTGATGCCTGCTCCAAGAGGTGTCGGTAGTTGTCCCGACTGGATGGGACCATATTTCCAGGGTAATCACCGTATGACTACTCGGCGGGACCATATATTGTTGAACGACATTTGATACCGAACTAGAGGCTAGAGACCAAACGCCTAGGCATACGAAGTTCAACTCGTCGGTCAACCCCGATTTCTCGCTGTTCAAGGATCGTATAAAGAAGAGAGATGACTTGCAGGTTGCTACTCGATGCCCTCTCTTTTACGGCCCATCATCCCATTTCATAACATCGACATCCGCCAGATTTCCTCTCGAATCATATCCAAATCACCTACCTGTCACGAGATCGGCGTCAACAAGCCTTACTTTGCCAACTTTGAGGTGAGAGTTCAAGCGCGCGCGAGGCAGGCGCATTCGTTTTCTCACTCTCCCTTCCAACTTCAACCCTCGTATTTTCCCTGTCGTACAGGTCGTCCAAGGTTTCTTTGAACAACAAGAAGAAGAGGGCGTCCAAAAGACGCCCGCTGAACTGGCCGATTCGAGCTTTGGGCTGTTGGACAAGTCGCCCGAGAGGTGGGAGAACTTCAAAAAGTCGATCGCCGGTACGTGGCGCGAGCAGCACCCCTGGAATTGGTGAAGGCGAAACTCGGTACTCATCCGTGCGATCATCTGCGACTGTTAGACCTGCAAGCGAACGCGCCCGAGGATGTCAGCTATAAGGTCTTCTTCTGCGGTGAGCCCAATAGGACACCACAGCCTGCACTGGTTCAGCTCGAGCTGAATCTCCGCCGATTCCATCCCCGCTCGGTGGATTTGCAGGCCGTCACGGTCAAGGATGGCATAACGTCGGTTCCGATTACTACGGCGACGATTGGGAAGAGAATTGGGCCAAGAAGTCAGGCAACGAGATTATCACCTGGGGACCTGATGCCGAGCTCACTCCCAAGGGACGAGAGGAGGCGCTCGTGAGTTCGGGTCGAGACAAGCATCCTATAATTTCACCCCATCCTGACGGTTTTCGTATACGAGTACATTCACTCTGATAGACGCTTCAAAAGGGCTGGAAGAAGAATCTCGATGCTGGCGCGCCCCTTCCTGAGAAATGGTTACTCTCTCCCATGACCCGAGCGGCGGATACCATGGCTTTGACTTGGGGGGCCAATCTGCAAGACCAGACTCCCATCTTCTGTGAGGTGAGCCATGATCCGAACTGCTATCGAGTTGATCGAGACAGATCTCACGCCCATCTTATCGCCTGTTTGGACCCATAGGCTCTCCGTGAGGTCTACGGAATGCAGACCAATGATCAACGGAGGGATAAGGTAGGATGGTTTCCTGCTCGGATCTTGGTCACAGTATCACTGACTCAATTCCCGTAATTTGGCATAGGACTACCTTATGTCGCGTTTCTATCAATGCGACTTTGAGGACGAGTTTTCCCACACCGATCCCTGGTGGAAACCCGGTAAGCACATTTCCTACACTGCTCTCACTTCACAAGCTTACTTCGAGCCTTTTTTCACAGACGAGAGAGAGACAGTGGAGCACAGCCACGACAGGCTTCGAGGCTTCTTCTCCTACGCCTTCCGACTTCATGAGGAGACCTGTGAGTAGTTGTCTCCCGTATACATCATATGGCACATCCCTGTCTTAACTATATCGCGCCTTCAGACATTTCGATCACGTCTCACTCGTCCACCTTGCGAGCCATGCTGGACGTACTCGACCACCCGCACAAGAAATTCGAGACTGCCGAGGTCATTCCTCTGGTTGTCAAAGCGGTTCGTAAACAGCAAACCGAGCAGTGATGGCGCCTGCCTGAAACCTCCACGAAAACAAGGTTTAGAAAGAGGCGCGACACAATTGGAAGGGCTGTATAGCGATTGAGAAGCCGGAACATATTCTACTGTATCAAATAATCCCTCATGCCGCTTGCGCTCCCAAGATTACCTTCTTTCGCAAGAGACGTCGCAGTCTGTTCTTGATATCTCTTCGGGAAGCGCAGACCGTGACGCGATAGCAGATCCGACTTGTCTCGAGCCTCTGCTTGCCCTGGCGCTTAATAACGTAATCGCCATCGCTGACAAAAATGCTATCAGAGAAGAGCCAATATCTGCTGGTCGGCGGACGGTTTACTGTAAGACTGGTCTCGATGTGACCGATTTCTAGTTAAGCCGTACATCGCCGAAGTCATCACAGTCAAGTGGAAGATGAGCAGCGGCATGTCTTGGCCGTTGATGTCGCTACTCCTGCCTGACAAAGGAAGACGTTCGCCGCTGGCGGTTTCTCCCGACTTGAGGCTCTCGGTGCATGGTGTCATCTATCGTCGCCACCATCAAGCGTGATCAGCTGACGCCCAATAAGAGCTTGGGAGACGATACATACCATCTCGACCTGACGATCTGTTGCGAAGACCTCTCCGTTCCCTCTTGTGATCATACAATGAACTGTGTTTCACCACTGGAAATGTCCGGCAGAAGCGCCAGAGCAACAACCCCAATGAGACCTCCGTCATTCCGTCCCGACATAGTGCTCATCGTCAGTGGCTGTGTCGATTGCGTGCCCGAACGTGTCGCTGCTGGTGCTTCTCGCTCGCCAACCGATTTCCGATTTCGCCCGGATAGCGACATATCAGATGATTGGCTAAGGGATGAAACTCACCACCTTTGTTCTTTAGGATTTGGCTTCCGCAAAGCAGGAATGGCTGGCAAGCTGTCAGATATATAGAGTTCAACCGCAAAATGGCAAGAATGGTCAAACAGTGGTTCGCAATCCATTTTTTTACGATCAAAAGCTTACAAACCTCATCACCTGCACTCCTTCCCATCGAAGCGAAATACATATTAGCGAGTCCAAGATGATTACCCACTCCCTCAGCGCTTCCGGACTCACTGAAGAAATGCAGCACTTCGCAGGCATTCCCTGGGATACGATCACAGACGGCAGTTTCGAAGCCCAATGGACGCCAGACAATGGCTTCAGTATCATGAGCAGTCTGAACGGGTCAGAAATCTGCCACATGCGGAGGAAGGCAGAGGCAGTCGGTCAGGAAAAGTGGAAATACACTCGATGCTCTCCACAGAGGAGACGGAAGGAATGCTCAGCCAGCTTCGCCCTCGGATGTTTGGAAGTCAGAGTTCCAATCTTACCGGAGCGCTTGACTGAGCTTTATCGGCAAACCAGACTGTGAAGGCGGTGTTGTCTGTGATATACAGCGTATGGAGGATCCCAAGGGACGCGTTAGCATCTCCGTACATTCGCACCTATCCGAACGTGGAACCGATGTCCTGGTTCGATCTGCTTACAGAGATCAATCAATGGCCGACTCCGAGAGGACCCAATCGCTCAGCTTTGATCTCATGACACTCGTGCTTGAAGAGATTGAGCGTCGCAAAGCGAAGAGGTCTCGCCTTCAGCAAGTATACTCATTGTTCCTCAAAGTATCCGAATCAGAAGGCGAGAAGATGGAGGGCAGTAACAAGGAGCTTTTCCAGCGACTTTCGAAGCATGCTAGTCCAGATCAGGACGAGAACGAGGTTCACAGACTAGCAGAAGCTATCCATCAATATAATTGCGAAATTGATGAAAACGAACTAGAGCAGCTGGTACGATGGATGGACAGGGCAAGCCAGATTGAAAGGAGTAGACAGGGGCGGAGGAGGAAAAGGCGCGAAGCCAGGCTCAAAAGACCGGACCCGTCGTTAGGAGGAAGTTCTGCGCTGGAAACATTCTTCTCGTACTGGCCGTTTGCATTAGGCTAGACTGATCTTTGTCATTCGACGTTGTTTCAGCAGGAATAGATCGTTCTCTTGTTGTAAAGTTGCTGGGGACCTTCTGTCTCGTCCGTTCGTCCGTAATACATATTGCAAACTTGCTTGCTTTACAGGATCGTTCGAGAACGATTCGACCGTCGCATTATACGAGTTGACAGAAAGGTGAGATCTGCTGTATCGGCCCATGGTAATTTGAATCCATAGAAGCTAGGCGGTTACCGCAGTAAGGCTGATAGGCCTATCTACAACAATCAGTCTAGGCACAGATGTCATGTTACTGATTTTGATCGCCAGTGAGAGAGTCGTACTGAAGAACGATACTCTAGTCAGTGGCAACCAGATTGATCGCTGCCAACTACCGGGAGGTTCTCACCTGACCGCCCCCGGCAGCGTCCTCCTCCAAGACCGGCTGAGACGGATTGCATCCGTATACAGGCTGTCGAAATAGCGGGGAAGCTCACAGGGATGCTTTTGGGGATGACCAGACCCAGAACTAATCGGAATCGAGGGAGCAATCGCCTCTCCAAATACTTGATGGCTTCTCAGATGGACTCGTTGGTCTCTGTGCGAAGTGTTTGGCTTAATAAGACGTAACAGACGAAACTGCGCCTCGTCGTTACCCACCTCCAGCAAGTACAGCAGGAATATCCGAGGTGATACCTGGAGAGATGCTGAACCCAATCTGAGGCGCCTGAGCCGGCCGAATTTGCAGACTCCCTAGCGGACAGAGTCGGGTCAAGCGAGGTTCAGTCAAGTATGTTGGCGAGAGGGTCCCGCTGCGCTTGACGCTTTCAAGCGGGTACGATTGCCTGTGCCAGTCCTGGAGGAACCTGTTCGAGAAGATTATAGATTTTTCTAGCGCTTTCGACATTCATCACCAGTGGTGAAGCGATCAACCTGTAGTCGTCGTTGCGAAGAGGCTGAACATAGAGGAATACTCTCCGAAAGAGTGACGATTGTACAGCCGTCCAGCTGTCATTGTCAGCTTCGCTTTCCAAGCGTGAACTTTTTGAGCGGGCCGATTTCAGATTTGCCACCGTTCTGCTTACCAACCTACTCAAGCGCTTGCCCTCGGTGCGCGAGAAATCGTGGTTGTCACCGTCGTTGATGCAACAGTCCCTGCTGTCGCCAAGATTCCTGGCGGGAGTACCATCGAGACCATATTGTCTCTTTCCGATACTGATCAGCCGGGACGTCCTGATCTACACGATCGTATGAGGAAAATCGTCATCTTCTCCTGCATACGCAACGATGCCAGATGACGAGTCGGTCCTGTGATCTCATCCTCCGGGAGAGGGTCCTGGACCCGATTGTCTACCATTGCGAGCAAGTTTGAAAGTTCTGACGAAGAGACAAATCATAAACCCCGCCAGACCTACCTTCAAATCCAGTCTGCTTCTCGTATACACCCATGTAGAGGTCGGCACGACTAGTCATTTTGACTAGTCAGTAGTCACTTCTCTAGCCATGAGCATAGTCAGTAGTCAGTCAGTAGTCAGTAACTGACTATGATTGAATAGTCATATCCAGTCATTGGATGTGACTAACTGAATATAGTCACATTCTAGTCAATTAGGTGGCAAAAAACTCCTGTGACTGAATGAATATAGTCCCTAGTCAGTCAGTCAGAGGCAAAAAACTCCTCCTACTTTACATCTTAACCGTCTGAAACACAAGCTGACATGTAAATTAGAGCCTGACATTTTTGCACAACTAGTCGGAACTAGTCAGTCACCATAGTCACACACAAACAACCCATAGTCAGTAGTCAGTCATATCACAGACTAATGACTAAAGTCATGACTATAGTCATTAGTCACTTAGTCATGCCGACCTCTACACCCATGACGTGACCATCCACGTCACATTGATCGTTCAAATGCGCAGCTTCTGTGCTGTCATTTGATGAATCTCTTGCGTCATCAGCTTCTTTGGTGTAGCCCAGTGGCCGATTCGTCAAATGACTTAAAAGTCGCCTCCTTTGTTCCCATACCCTAATATCAAGTCAGCTGTCAAATCGAATGATATATAGATAGACGGTGATCAAATTTGCCTCCAGTGAATATCCATTGTATAACCTCACTATCAATTCTTATACCACAGACAATCGTAAATCTGCCGAAAATGGTTCTGTCTGAACGGCACCCACCGTCCGAATTTGCCGGTATCCCACTCGCATCTCTGGACAGCAGTGATAGACCTAGCCTGATAGGGGTTATATGGTCGTCCAATGTGGTGTCTATCTACTACGGCTGCGATACCTCTTGCCCTCTTCTCGCCACCATACAGAACACCGATACTGTATACATTCACTCGATCTTATCCGCAACTGACACGAAGTGGTGTATTAATGATTCCTTAACGAACGCAGGGGGTCCTACGGGAGGCATGATGTCCGATGGTGCCGAGCTGTGTCAGCACGAAGAAGACAGGCTGAACGACCTGCTCGTGATCGAAGAATTATCTCATCGTAGAGGAGCAAGTTTGGAAGAGAAACGTCGGGTGGACGCCGCCTTTCGACAGTACTTGTTTGCCACAGAATTGGATGTCAGGGATCGCCCTAGGGCGAGTGAAGCAATGATCAACAAACTTCTGGGTTTTACTCGAGACATGCCCAAACCTGAGATCCAGAAAGTGGCTCAAAGCATTTGCGCGTCTGGATTGGACCTTGACGATGAGGAACTGAGGCAACTTCTGCTGAGAGTGTCCAAAGTGCTTCGAGTCAGCAAAGCTAGGGATGTCGTTACCAAGAGGCGACTGCAGATGGACAAGGCTCGGGCTGAAGCTGAGGAAGAGGAGCGTCGTGCCGCGGATATCTTGGAATGATCTCTGACATGTCCCTTGGAAGCTGAGACTATGTAAACCTTACCGGTGCTGTAATAGTGAACCTTCGATTCCTGTCATCAGCAGCAATCGACATTTATCTTACATTGTGTACCAAGGCCTCGAGTGCCTCTCAAGCATCTATGTTTTCCTCTATGGAACGTCAGCCCGCTGAGCTTGTGTTAAAATTCGAGACCAGGCTTCCCAACATCATATACTGTACGCGATTATTGAGCTTCTGAGCAATTTGCATATAAGATATAGCTTGAGAAACATCTGAAGTGGTGTTGATCATGGATCCACCGCCCAAACTTTTTCGATACAGAGTGCCTATGTAGGTGAGGGGGACTTTTATGAATACCGGCTTGTGACAATGTGTCCCTGATTACTGTACTCAATTCAGCGTCAACCTCATTGGACGCTGTATTCTCCCTCGATATCGTTATTGCAAAAGTGCCTCTCGTCGCCATGTCTTACCCTTGGCATATGGAAGACGCATCGCGACCGCATGGCAATTGTTCAATCCGGAACGGCTAACACATTCTGGCGCCTGCTTCGGTTGATGAGAGGATCTTCACGTGCTGTATACCTCAGTACCAAAATGTCTTACACATCTGAAACCCGGCATTCGATCGAGATGCAACGCCGATAACGTGACCGAGATGTAGCAGAAATACGCCACGGATCACATCCCTGACATCGTGGCTGTTGTACCTAGCGCCTGCAAGCGCAAGCCTTTCCGCTGTTGTACAAGCCCAGAACATGTAACGTATTGGTACTCAGCGTGGAAGATAGTAGAATGGTCACGCCTTATAGAACAATACAACGAAGCGCTTGGTATGGCCTTGGTAACACGAAACGACGAGAGGGAACGGACGATCTACAGCTTGCTAGCACTCAGGCCATTCGACTGCGTGCGGTGGAGCGCGGCGTCAAAGTACTTGTCGAGCGCTTCCCATCCTTTTGCCTCCAAAGGTACTACGACCCCCACGTATCCGTCAGGTCGACATACGACGATTCCACCCTCAGGAAGACCGTACTTGATATGTGCGCCACCTACACGTGCCTCCGAGAAATGGTCACCGACCTTGACCCCGCCCGACTCTTCGTCATCGGCGTAGACCAGCGCATTCAATCCCTTCAAGGGCTTGAGGTGCTCGATCTCAAAGTTGAACCGTGAGTCCTTGACGATGGTGAGGAAAGTAAAGTAGGGGTTGATTTCCTCGTACCCTACAAGACCCGTGTTGGTAGCAGCGTGAAGGACCTTGCGGTTCTTGGGCATCGACGCTTGATATCGGTTGACGAAGCTCTTCGACGATGTCAGGTATTGAGAAAACTCTTGAAGCTTGGCAAAGTTGTCCTTGAGCTTGCCTGCCAGCACATAGATCCTGAAGCTTCCTGGGGCGTCGAACTGGACTTCGTGGATCAGGCGCACAGGCTGGGAAGTCATCGCCCGCGTGACGCTATGGAAAGGGGATTGCGTTTCAGCTGAATGTCGGAATCTGGTCGAGGACCTTTGCGAGTACTCACGTTGCGGGCCGGAGCCTTTGACCGGCTGTCAATTTCAAGCCTGAGAGGGGTTCAAGACCGAGCCTAGACAGCTCATCGTTCATGACGACCAGAGCCGACGAGCCATAGTTGACCCCTGCACCCGTGGTGAACGCGGCGTTCCTATTTCGATGAAGTGATGCTCAGGGTGAGAAACGATCCGATCGCTGCAGACCGCGTCACCACTCACCTTCGCTGCACCTCGATGAAATGCTGCTTGACCTCGGCCTTGCTCATCTTGGCGACCTCGGGCGAGTTCCTCGGTACCTCTCCTGAGAAGAGCGCGGCGTACTCTTCGTCGAAATCGATCAACTGCTTGCCGATCTTCCACCTCTCCTCGTTATAGGTCTTGAGCAAGTCCGGACCAGCCAGACCACGCAGGACGAGGTTCATCTTGAAGGACAGGTTATGCGCGTCGATCAAGGCCGTGTTCATGCCCTGACCGGCTTTGGGCGAGTGAGTATGGCATGCGTCTGTTACAGAGAGTCTTCAGTATACGCCCGTCTGTATCGCTTGTCGTTGATTTGAGGCTCACCACCTGCCATAAAGACCCGTCCCTGGACATCGTACTTGTTGACCAACCGTTGACCGATAGGGTAAGCACTCCACCATTCCGTCTTTACAAACTCGAGGTTATACGGCGCGAAGATCTACGACGCAATCATTCCAGGTCAGCTCATCTCCATACCGACTCAGTTTAAATCCACCATCATGCCCTCCAACTCACCCGCTTATCAGCATCCATGATATCCTCCGCGGTAACCTTCCACCTCATCTCCTGCGGGTCCATCGTGCTCTTTTGCCCGTTGAGCATGTTGACCTGGGTATACAGCCGGATCATCGGCTGGTTATCGATATTGTTCTCACGGGGGAACACGTAGGCGGATCCTTGACTGCAAGTCAGAAATGACGAGACGTTTCCTCAGTCAGCGAGCAGCGCCAGATGCAAGGGCTTTGTTAATGATCACTCACTTGGCGCTGTGGATCGCTGCGATCTTTCTGATATCAGGGAAATCGGTCTTGACGACTGAACGAGCGCAAGATCACGTCGTCAGCTCGATGCTCACCAAGTAACATCTCACCCCCAGCGGATTGACACATCACTCACCAAAGTCCCCCGCACCCCACAGCGTGCTCAAAAGCTCTCCATCAAAGCTCAACCCATGATTCTCAATCCCAAACTGCCTCACAGCGCTCCCCCCTCCATCGCATCCTACCAAATACTTGCACTTGACCGTGGTCACCTCTCCTCCGTCTTTGCCACCTTCGGTAGTAGGGCCTTTGGTCAGTTCGACGGTTACCGGATGATCCTCGTTGGAAGAGTCGTTGGAGTTGGAGTCGATGGTATACGATTTGAAGCTGAACGATCGGGTGGCGCGGAGTCCGTTGCGTTCCATATCCCTCAAGAAAGCCTCTTCGATCATTCCTAAAAAATCCCAAGTCCACAAATCGAGTCCATTTAGCAAGATGCTCGATACCACCAACAACAACAACAATGTGTACCGGACCAGGTCATTCCCTACCTCGCGACTACGACTCACCTTGTTGCAAACCCAAAGTACACCCATCCTCGATCTCCAAGTACTCTGGGAAACTCTGTACCCTCCTATCCCTTACGATGGTCTCTTTGCCGTTTTTGTCCGTAGAGGGTACCCAAAAAGTCCTCTCGTACGACGCTGCGGATTGTCTGAATAGCTCTGAACCTAGGGGTTCCATGTTCCTGTAAACGTGATGTAATGCAACACGGGATGATATAAGGGGTTGAGATTCCACTTTCAAGCCTCGAAACCTCGAAACCTCGAAACCTCGAAACCTCGGAGATGAAGAGGAGACGCCGAACTCACTTCAAGACCTCGATAGTCCTAGGCTGGATCCCATCCGCCCGACCGGCCGTGGTAGGTTCATGCCTCGAATCCACTACCAACACACTATGTCCTCCGAACCTAGCCAGTGCCGTACATAGCATCAGACCTGTATCCCAAATCATTATCATAAGATGGAATGAGCTCGTCTTATCGAGTGGCGCAAGGAGACGGAGTGGGACTTACCGGCCGGACCAGCTCCGATGACTACGACGTCGTATTCTTTCTTGCTGATAGTCTCATTATGGGGCGGGTAGTTGTGCTCGTCTAATTGGAGGATGACAGTCAGTAAACTTGTCCGGGCTCCACAAGTATGTTGTCAAGATGACTTGCAAGCCGCGCGGTTTCCTTCCTCCCTCTCGTCGATGGTAGAAATGTTAGGGGTAGCCATTTTATGAATCTGAGGAATTCTTGTGCAGATAGGATGTCAAGAGTGGGAATGCTCGACGCTTGAAAAAGATGGTCAGGTCTCGCTGTTGCTAATAAATATATCATCGTTGTTTCGTCGAGGACGAGGTCACAAGGTCACTGACCCCTTCATCACTTGCCCCGCTTCACTCGATCGCCGATGGCGGGGCAAACGTAACCCGGCCCCGTCGAATCCGTCACATAGCCAGGGCGGGACATGCGATACGGACATGGAGAACAGCTCTGGATGTCCACTCGCTTTGCGTGAAACAGGCTGCCGTCCCCGCTTGTCGTTGGTCGAGATGCAAATGGTGACGAGCATGTGGACGGGACCTTGCGAATGAATTGTAAAATGTGGGACCCTTCAGCCTCGTCGCATCGTGTGACTAGCGATCGGATCACCAGGGCATAGTCATCCTATCTGTCGGCGCACCGCATCCTCGAACCTCTTTTGCTGGGTCCATGCGTAGCTTGGGTACCATTTCGAACGACAAGCAGTGGCAAAGATGGCTGCTCAAGGCGGGATGCTGATCGTATCCCCCGATCAAACTGATCAAGACAATGCGACACGCCAAGCCATGTTTCAAAGCGCTCAGACCGTAACAACAAATTTCAATTACTTTAAAGTCCGAATCTGAATCTAAACCCATAAAGTTGTATCGTTATTGATCTATACGAAAGCATATCCACAAAAACCCATTTCCACCTTTGTACACCACATCACATCGCCCGCGCCTGCCCCCTGCGTCCGCGTCCGCTCAGACCTGCTTCTCCTCGATCCCCGCGCCAACCTCAAACTTGGCTCCCGTCTTGGCCTTGACCTCCTCTAGCGTCGCACCGGGCATCAGCTCGATCAGGGTCATCTTCCCCGCTTTTCGGTCGATCTCGAAGACGGCCTATCATGTCGACGAGAACAAGAACAAGAATCATGAGCTTCTGCCGTCTCTATACCCCCGGAAACAGGCCGGGACAAGGACGCCGCGTATAGGACTATAACTCACCAACTCGGTAATGATCATGCTCACACACCTCGACCCTGTCAACGGCAACGAACAAGTATCCAGAATCTTCGGTCGGCCCTTCTTATCACAGTGATCGGTCACCACGATGACCTTGGTCTCATCGGGCGAAGAGACCAGATCCATCGCGCCTCCCATTCCCTTGACGAGTTTCCCCGGGATGATCCAGTTGGCTAGATCTCCTGCTGCGCTCACTTCCATGGCCTGCGAATTGCAGCGAAAATGACATTGATGATGATTAGCTTCTTGATAGCGTGCGATTTATGGGTAGGTTCGATAATATGAGGGTTCTCTGACTCACGCCTAGTACCGAGACGTCGACGTGTCCCCCTCGGATCATGGTAAACGATTCGACCGAATCGAACGTCGCGGCTCCAGGCATCAAGGTGACTATCGAATAGACACGAAGATTCGCATAAGCTGTCTTTTCCCAGCAGCGGAACGAAAGGGTTGACGACCTACCAGTCTCCTTCCCAGCGTTAATAATATCAGCGTCCATCTGAGCTCTCGTGGGTAGCGGACCCATCCCCAAGATCCCGTTCTCGGACTGCAACCAGACGTTCCTTCCCTCAGGCAAGAAATTTGGGATCAGGGTGGGCATCCCGATCCCTAGGTTGACGTAGAATCCGTCTTGCAACTCCAAGGCCGCTCGCTGCGAGTTGCATCCAAAGTGAGTATCTCATCAGTACTCGTGCCAAGCGACCACGAGTCTTGTCCCTCATCTAGCTCGAACTCACCTTGACGATCTGTTCCCTCTTCGCCCTCGCATCGCCCGTCCCCAGACTAGCCTTCTCCTTATCATCATTCCCCGGCTCGGGCGCCAGAGTCTCGATCTCGATCTCTTTGGGTGTGGTCGCTTTGACGATCCTATTCACGTAGATCCCCGGAAGGTGGATCTCCATCGGGTCGAGCGAGCCGATAGGTACGATCTCTTCCGCCTATGATCGCAATACGATAATAACACAATACGAGCATCTATTTGTCAGCCTCTGTACGCCTCAATGCCTCGTACGTAAAAACCCCGACCACGACCACGGCAGGCAGGGGGGACATTGACTCACTTCAACAATAGTCATCCTCGCGCTCCTCGCCATCGCCGCACTGAAATTATGCGCCGCGTACCTAAAGACGACGTTGCCCGCCTCGTCGACCTTCCAAGCTCTGATAAAGGCGACGTCCCCCTTGATAGCTTCTTCCATCAAGTACTGCTTGCCGTTGAATTCGCGGACTTCTCGTTTAGAGGGGTATTTGACTGCCTGCACGAGATAGGAGGGGGGGAGTGTCAGCAAGAAAGACCTCACCTTGAGCGGAAAATGTAAAGTCGCCCCCGTGATCGCGAAGAAAAAAACCTACCTTCCCATCAGGTCCATTCCTCATAGCAACACTCCCATCCTGAACCGGCGTCCCAAACCCAGTAGCCGTAAAGAACGCCGGAATCCCCGCCCCCGCCGCCCTTATCCTCTCCGCCAACGTCCCCTGTGGTGTCAACTCCACATCGATCTTCCCCGTCAAATACTGCTTTTCAAACTCCTTATTCCCTCCGATGTAGGAAGCGATCATCTTCCCTATCTGACCCGACCCCAGTAAGAGACCGAGCCCTTTGGAGCCTACACCGGCGTTGTTGGAGACGCCTGTGAGGTTGGTGATCTCCGGTCGTTTGGCTAGGGCTTGAATGAGGGTGTTGGGCGTTCCACATAGTCCGAATCCTGATGCATAGCAACCATTTGCCAATATCGAAAATCTAATGATCAACCCCTATTCCCGCCCACCATCAGATCTTCAGCTACTGATTATGAAGGGACTCACCTCCGCTCAAAAGGATATCCCCGCTTTTGACATCCTTCACAGCCTCATCAGCCGACGCGTAGACCTTGTGGCTCTTGGGCACATGTTGAGAGTAAGTTCGGAAGACCGTCCGGCTTGCACGGCTAGTCGTGGAGATGACCAGGGAGTTGATTCGGCGAGTGAGGATGGGCATCGTGTTGTAAATCAGGTCGTGGATCTCGTTGAATGATTGATTGATTGTTCGCGCGCGAGTTTCCTTCAGATTTCGGACGATCGATACGGCTGGGATGATTGATCAGATCAGAAACAAATCGAACGACTAGGATCGCTGTGACAGCTACATCTTGCTCAAGTTGTGCATCTATACCCTAAAGTACGAGTTCCGACCCGAATCCTCTACGGAAGTCTCGCATCCGGGTCAACCCCACTTCCACCCCCCTTTTGGCCCCGCTTTCCCCCTCGTCCATACGGGTGTTGACACGCTCGAACAGTTGCCCCGCTCGGTGAATTGGTAACTCCATCCCATCCCAGTTGGCCAGGTTGGCCACATGGTCGAGCCTCGTCCTCGTCGGGTCGGGTGTCTTGCGGGGGAAAGCGGGGCGGGGACACACACCTCGCCAAAGGTCTCTCGATATAGAAGAGGACGAATGAGAATCGATGCTATTGACTCGTCGACTCGACTTGTGAACAACCGGGCTTGAAGGATCTAGCTCGTAAACGACTTCTCCAATCTTTGATCTCCCCACCTACGGAGGCCTACATCTGTCATGTTGACCCTATTCCAATCATCCATCTTCGCCCTCGCCGGCGCTGCCGCCGTAGCAGGTGAGTCTCGAAATGCCCTATTCTCCTGCTCTCATACTGACCTTTCAACCTCGATTCCCAGGGCACTCGCACGAAGGCCCCAAATCGGCCGAAGAAAAGGCCTCCCTCAACAAGCTCAAAGAAGCCTCCTACCTCTGCGCACCCCAAATCGCAGCTTACAACGCTCAACGAGAACGAGCCTGGGCTCAAAAAGTGCTCGGGGGGGCTTCTTATGCGGAAAAGAGGCGTTTCGTCGAGGGTGGATGGGAAGATATCGCCCAACAGATGAAATCCATCGATGGGGCGCACGAGACGGATAGCGGGGATAAGAGGATCTTGGCTTGTGAAGCTGTAGCGGGGAGCAAGATCCGGAACCATACTTGCGTCTTGGCTCCCGAGGTGACCGAGGGGCCTTATTTCCACGTACGTCAACTTTCGGGTTCGTCGCAAGTCTTAACTTTATGACTGACTTTGAATTTTCATGCAGGACGGCGAACATCCCATCCGGTCCAACCTGGGCGAGCTCAAGGACGGTCTTCCCATGTAAGCATCCCATTCGAATCGAATATACAACCCCACAAGTCGATTTGGCTAAACTAAAAGGCAAAAACAACCCCTATCTTGATCTCACGGATGGTAGGAACATGCAGATCGGTTTGATCGACGTGAACACATGCGAGCCGATAGAAAACGTCTTGCTCGACATTTGGCACTGTGACGCTCTCGGTGAGTCCTGTGCCGGGAAAACGACTTGTCAACATCGTCTGGGATATCGATCTGACTCGTGCACGATCATATCTCAGGATACTACGCTGGGCACCCTCGACCGCATGCTCATCTGACCGATGAAGAGCCTGCTAAGGAGGGGCATCGAAAAGGACTCTTGTGTAAGTTCACCTTTAGAAGAGACCTCGAAGACAAAGTCGATCTCAAGCTGAACCCTATCCCTCCCCGACCTTGGCGATCAGCTGCTTACCCCCGAGACCACGATGGAGAGACTTGGCTGCGGGGCGCTCAGATCTCTGATCGGAACGGGATCGTCGAGTTCCAGTCCATTTTCCCAGGCGAGTTCACGAGAGTGATTGAAAGATCTTGCCATTCCCTCTTACTAACCTTAAAATATGAAATATGTGGCGACGTCGAACAGGCTACTACCAAGGTCGTGCGACCCATTGGCACATCCGTGTACACCCCGACTTCGAGGTCCTCCCCAACAACACTTATATCGGCAAGACGCTCGCCCATACCGGTCAGCTGTTCGTGCAGGACGACATCAACTCGGCCGTGGACATGATGTACCCCTATGTGAGTCACCGTCCAGGGCAACGCCATGTGGTCGAGGGTCTTCCTGCTGACAGCTCGACGACTGCAGGTCAACAACCACCTCCGAACGATGCCCGGTCGAGGTCGAACTAGGAACTGGCAAGACTCGTTGAACATCTTTGAGGATTCCCAGATCGGCGGGTACCAGAGCATGTGGGATATGCACTATATGGGTTCCGTCATCTCCCAGGGCTTGCAAGGGTTCATCACCGTCGTGAGTCGCGCTTCGAATTCTGCTTCAATTCGAACCGAGTGCTGACGATATCGATATCGAAATCTCCCGGCGACGTGCTGTAGGTCATCAACTCGACGGCCGATTACTCGCAGATCAAGTGGTCCGTCGAACAGGGCAAAGACAGGTTCGCGTCCAAGTTGGCCGAGCCGACCGCGGCCGTACACGAGGAGCTGTAGTCGACGAGACGAATTGAAATCGACGTGTATCATATAACATGACAAGAGCAAATGGACATCGTCTCGATGATCCAGAATTCTGACAGTGCGAGGTGAAGCGAATAAGGGTTTGGCGAATCGATGAGGCGTTTGACGGAACTTCGTCAAGGGTTACGAACTACAATCCAGCTGATACTATCGTCGTGCTGGAAGCGCACCTTCCCTTTCCAGCCTACCGGTAGCCCCAATCCGAAAGTGGTCTCAGCGAAACAAACGGGGGAAAGGCCGCAAACAAGCGGCAAGAGCGTATATGTTGTGTACAACCCGTATGACTTCGAGCCTATCATGCAGCTGCTGTCACTCGATGACTTGATGCTCTTGCGTTCGGCTCGATCCCCATTCGAGCGAGTGACCAGTGCCCCTCCCCATCCAGACGAAATTCCAGAATCATTTTCGCCATTCATACAAGATCACGATGACAGCTTCTATACACGCTGCCCTTTTTCTCCCACCTACAAAACCAGACCTCCTCACTCCACACCGATCGCAGACGTTCATTCACTCCTTCAAGAACTCGCACAAGACATCCAAGAACGCCTCGGGCTCGTTCACGCAAGGCAAATGTCCTCCCCTCGGGACGACCTCGACCCTGACGCTCCCACCTGCCTCTTCTACCTCCCTTCCCAGAGCTTTCAACCCATCAGGAAGCTTCCCATCCATCTCCCCTGCCAGGAGCATGGTCGTACCCTCAGGACGTTTAGACAACGCATCGACGAGCCCCGCAGCGAGGAGGTCGTACCCCTGCAACGCCGCTGCGCTGTAAGCGAACCCTTCCACCGTCGTCCCCTCGACCCCTTGCTTCAACCAGCCATAATCCCTATCCTTGTCAAACGACGATCCCTCAGCAAACCACCTTGGGATGGTCACATCCGCCAACCTGCCCATCCCTTCCTCCCTGGCTAATTGAATACGTTCGTCCCACGCCTTGATGTTCGCTTCGGGTGATTTAGCTTGAGTGGCGCCAGCGACAACCTTGCCCGCACGGGACGGGTACCGGAGGGCGAAATTCAGGGTGGTAGCTCCTCCTTGCGAGATCCCGATCACCGCGTGGGCTTTTTCGATCTTGAAATGTTCGAGCACGGCGAGGAGATCGTCTGCGAGCATGTCCATGGTACACTTTTCCTTTCCTCCCTCCTTCCCATCCCCTTCCTCGTTGAACTCGCCCTTGGTGGTGGGCGCGTACGACCCCCCATGTCCCCTCTGATCATAAAAGACCAGATTATAATCCCTATTCAACCTCTCCCAGGTATACCTCCACATCCTATAATTCGTCAAGAGCGAATTCACAAAGACCAACGTCTTGTCCGTCTGATCCCCCTGACGTGGGAGGTAGACGGCGTGCAGCGAAGCCTGCGAGCCGGGTTCCGATCCGACCGTATGCAAGGAGTCCGATTTCGAAGAGCCGCCAACAGGGATGGAGATCCTCTCCACCCTAGGAATAGGCACAAAGAGCTCGGCCTTATCATCCACATCCAGCGCGACCAAGAACCTGCTGACAAGATTATACCCCCCTACGACCGCCGCTGCTTCCACGATCTGTTGTTCCGCCGTAACCTCTCCGCCATTGATATCCTTGGTGCGTTCCTCGCTCCTCTGGAGCTCGGAAGAAAGGTGTTCCTTGAACGTCTCGAAGATGGAGGTGGGTATGTGGACGTGTCGGGTGGAAGCGTCTGCGAAATCCAGGGCTGCAGTTTGGAGCGTCGAAAGCTTCTCCCCGCGTGCTTGGTCGGGTTGAGAAGCGTCTGTGTCGTTGGAAGAAGATGGAGCCGCGACATGTCCGATGACAGCCAGTTGTTCGTAAGACAAGCCAGCTTTACGTGCGACGTGTTCGTGGTGGATCCATTCGAACGCTGCGTTGTTACACGCTGCTACTCGGAGGATCTACAGTACCGGCCACAATTTGACCATCGCTCAGCAACCGACAAACGAATCGACGTCAGGAATCAAAGAGGGCCAGTCGGGACTCACCATCAACTCTCTCAAATCATCCCTCAAACTCGTCCTCGTCCTCAGACCTCCTACAAACGTGTTCCACCCATCGGCCACGTTCGGAGCGTTGAGCAACATCCCATCGAGCGGGGTGAGCCCGCGTGCGCCTCGTCTTGCGCGGATCCTGTCGGCCACGGCGTCGGTGGAAGGGGCTGGGTAGCGGTAAGGGACTCGTGGCATGTTTGCGTTGCTTCAATAAAGTGATGGGTGTCTGGTGTAAGGTGCGCTGGGGTCGTCGAGTTGAGACAAGAAGGTAGATGTTTGTCGACGAAATGGTCCATGCATGATGATGTACACGCTCATAGTGGCGCGGAAGCAAATCTCCCCTTCTGCCCCGCCCGGAAGTATAATTCACCCGAAGCGGGTGTGTTTCCACGTAAGCGCGCGGGGCAAATATACTTCCGGGCGGGGCAACAGAGTGGACGGAACATCCAAGTCTCCGTGACCATGTCGATGTCGAGGTATAACCATTTCGACCAGTTCGTCATCTTCATCTACCTCGTCAGCATCGACGACCTCACCAGCCTGACAATCTCAAACCAAGAAAAAGACTAAGAAGAAAACATCACGTCATGCCCGAATTTCAAGCCGGACCCGGACTCTTGTTGGTCTTTGCCGAGCTCGGCGAAAAGGTCACCGAAGAGCAGTTTCACGGTGGGTCCCGTGATGCTATCACACGCTACCTCTACCGTCTAGACCCCTAAGACCGCAAGACCTGATTCCTCTCTTCCCTTTCCTCTCTTCTGTCTCCTCTTTTTGTTACTACCGCTCAACCCTGACAGACTGGTACGACAACGAACACATCCCCCTCCGAACCTCCTCCCTCCCCGAGTTCAACACCGCCGCCCGTTACGTCGCCCATGACAACAAAGAGCCCAAATGGGCCGCCATGTATAGTATCAGCGATAACACCCTCTTCGGTGAAGATCGGTACACAAAGCTAAGGGCGAATCGGAGTGAGAGGGAAGGGAAGCTCGTAGCGAGCCTAGGGGTCCTGGATCGGAGGGTACGTTAAATCCAAACTCCTTTTTGTTTGTTTTTTGTTTGGTTTGGGTGTCTTCCTGATATATATTGATCTCTGTTCGATTTCGATTTCGATTTCGATTTTTTACGACACGACATGATATACAGATCTACAAACTATCCTCCTCCTCCCCATCCACCCCATCCTCTCAATCGGAGCAATCGGAGCCTTCGCCTACCTCCCCGCATCCCAAACTGGTCATCTTCCACGCTCTCACCCCCACCACCTCCTCCGACTCCACCTCCACCACCACCTCCACCTCCTCATCATCAGAACTATCCGCCCTCCTAACCTCGGCCGAAAACCGCTACTCAGCCCTCCCCGGCTTCATCCGAGTACGAAAGTTCGACAGCGTAGATATCGTCCGGAGCGGGCTTAGGGTTAGGGCGGAGGGGAGTGAGGGGGAGGATGTAGGGAGCGTTCTTGAGGTCGTCGGTAAGTCCGAGTTAGATCTAGGTCTGGGTCTGTCTGTGGTGTTTCTTCGGTAGAGTTGTCGGTCGTTCGATCGTTCGATCTCTAGTTCTGCCTCTATCACTCTGATGTTCCCTTCCTCATCACGAGAACATATCAATGTCCACAAAACGCTGACCCGCCTTTCACCCATTCCAATCCCCGTCTCACATGCTATGCTGTACGCTCTACATCCCCACCAGAATTCTCCGACCCATCCATCCTCACCTCCGACCCCTTCACATCCCTCTCATCCTGGTACACAGACGCCCTGGACCCTCTGTGCTCGTACAGGAGTTTCCGGGCGTTTGGGTTGTGGAAGGAGTATGAGGCTACTGCGGCGCTTCAGGCGCAGAAGAAGTAGGAGATTGAGATTGATAATTAGTTGGGGGTGGGGTTGGGAGTAGAAGTGAACAACTGCGTGAACGACGAGTAGGATCGGCAGGGCGGGGGGCGAGTAGGAAAGGGATGCACGGGATTCTTGTGAGCGAAAATGGGTTGTATTTCTGAATAACAATGAGCAGGATAGGATATCGAGATGAACTCATATGAACATAGTACGATCGGATAGGACAGATCGAAGCACGTCGTCTGGTATTCATTGCCACGATACGATCTGTAACCTCGCCTTCAGTGGTCGTCTCCAGAATGAAAGTCCGAGAAAGCAATTCGGCACAACGTAGATGGCAGCTTGAACATGTTTTTGGTATTGCTGACATCCTGAAACTCTTAGGGATGGCGTCCGAGTATCCAGCCAGTCCGCCATTCTTCCATCTACCTTCGCCCTTTCTGACAAACCGATTGAGGTATCCGATTCTATTTTCTGTCCCGATGTGTATCAGAGTAGCGGTTACCTCGTCTTAATCTTCAGGCCATACTGAAATGGGCTTGTCGTTCCAGGCGCCGCTGCCGAGCTCGATATTCCTGTGAGACGAAATAGGCATGAAACCGTATGCACCACGAAATACAACATCTATCCCAAAGTCAAGCAGAAACTCTTCTTTCATCGCCATTACAGACGGGGAGACCCTAGCCTCACTCCAACCAGACGGCATGACTCGCCCCGTCCCCCTCTTCCAGCTGGACCCGGCTGACCTCGACAAACTCGACCCCGTTCCAAGAGATGACGAGTACGAGCCGTTCCTCTTCGTCCGTCAAGACTATCCACTCGAGCTCGTCCCCTCGCCCCCTCCCCCTGGTCTCAATGACCTCGATGGCGTTGGCCCGGCCTCCGCTGGTCGGCGTCTGAAAAACCGCGCTGGGCGTGGAAGAGGGGGAGACGAGGTGGCCGGTGTGTGGATCTAGGGCGTAGGCGCAGAGGTAACCGCGGGTCGAGCTCGTCTTGCCACGGGTGGTCGCAAAGACGAACGGGGTCGAGGGGGACGTGCGGATGGTATCGCCGCGATAGTCGTCAGGGTTGGCGTCTAAAGTGGCAGCACGGGCGCACAGAAGCGAGATGTCTGCATCAGAAGTCTGCGCAGCGTATCGCGTTCTCAGAGATTCGACTCACCGGCGGGGATCAAGCTCGACGAATGAACATAGCTCAACCCGGACTCGGTGAGATCATAGACGTCCACGAACTGAGTATGCTCGGTGACCTATAAGTCCGCACACAACGTTGTCCAGGAAGAATCCAAAGAAGAATAACAGTCAGCAACGGAGCACAAGCAAGTCATTCCCAGCTGAAGGACCGACGCCCCCAACTCACCGCGTACAAGACCTTGCTCGTCTCTCCTCTCCCGACCACAGCATGCCTAGGCCCATCATGCGGCCTGGAAGAGACGTGCTTGTCCACCAGCGTAAGGGTCCCGTCCGGTTGAGCTTGGTGGATCCAGATACAGTTCTCTCCACTATTTGTCTCGCGACGAGTTGCAACGAGGTAGAGCGAGGTAGATATCGATGTAGATCGTATCGATCGTATATTGAAGATGACCAAGGTGGGACATCAAAATCGATTCCAAATAATTCGTAGCGGACAGCGCAAAGCATGGTCAGCAATCGTCGCGATCATTATCATAACCTCAAGTCCACCCCGTCAAAAAGCAAACGAAGATCCACCCCGGACAAAAACAGAGAGCCGAAAGACTCACAGATCCGGCACATACCCCCTCCCCCGCTTATCAAACTCGATCCCATGCGCTCCGTACCTCTATCGTACAATAGCTCAACCCCAAACCCAAATTCAAGTTCCCACGGGAAAAAAGAAAAGAGAAAAAGAACAAGGACGGGGTTATCAGCCAAGCGATTCCCCAACCCCATCCCGTGCGACTATGATCTGAAATCCAAAGATTGCCAACACACACAGAGACCGAAACTCACCAGAGCTTTATTCGTCTTCTCCCACCCCCCCAACTTATCTTCCGGTACATAAACCATCTCTTGTATTTTCTTCCCAAAGCCGTTATCGTTGTCCACCTCCCCATCTTTTGATCCAGAAGTCGAAGAAGAAGAAGAAGAAGAAGAAGGGGCCGCATGTACCTCCCCCGTAGGCCCTCCGATGGAATAGATGTAGTTTTCGTGGATCGTTATGTATGATGATATGGCGGCTGTTTCGAGGATGGGCAAGCGAGGTTTTTTTGGTCGTCAATAGGGAAAGTACGAGGTCGAATGGGGGGTTGGAGTTGGGGTGTATGATGTGACAGAGGATATGGTAGAAGATATCATAGAGGATACGTTTCGGTGGACTCACTGATCGGGGTCTTGCCCTTGTAATCCAATGTCAACTTCCACGGTTCTCCAGCTCTGCCTACCTCCCCTTCCTTCTCACCACCATCCCCACCATTCCCATCATCGTCGTTACTGCCGTCCTTGATCCCAAAAGCGTACAACCCCGGCGTCCACCCCCACCCCGTCGCATAAAGCGTATCCCTCCCCGGACTCAACGCTAGGTACTGATGCGGCCCGACCGCCGATACCTTCTTATGTACTGACAACTTCCGCGTGAGGGTGGAGAAAGAGAGGATGTAGAGGTAGACCGAGGTGAAAGTGCCACAGAGGATGGGGATGACTTCGTTCGGGGTGGAAGTCATGAAATTCAAGTTCAAGTTCGCGTTCAAGTTGAGAGCGTTGGGGTCCATCGCTTTTTCTTCTTATGTTTGGTGTTTCGCGCGATTTTCCTGTGACTTTCGAGTGCGATTCGAGATGACGACCGATCTTGCTATGATAGCTTCGATCCTATGATCCTATGGCCCAAGGTGATATGATGTGAGTCGTTACGTTGTCGACGATATGTCTGTCGGACGTCTTCGGTCGACCCTTACCCCTATCCCCACTCTGCCCGGAAATACCATTTCACCCGGGATGCCCCGCTTTATTTTGCTTCCGAAGGGGGGGGGAGAGAGAGATGCCCCGCTATTCTATTTCATGATGCTGACCTCACTTACCCCTATTTCTGACCTCGAGACTCGTGTTTCTCACTTCAACAACTTGCACATTGGCAAACATACACACGAAACAGGACCAAGCAATTTGACTGAAACGCAAAAGCCGACCCATCATGCTCCTCAATCGATTCGCCGCCCGAACGACCACGACAGCGACCCCGCTCGGCAACAGCGCCGCCCGCGCTCGAAACCTGAGCAGTTCCAGCGTGCTTCGAGACCTGGCCGCGCTTCGACAGAACAAGCCTGACGATGTGGTCATCACCGTGAGTCCCCATTCTTCTTCTCAACTTCAGCAGCCTCCTGGCGTCTTGTTTTGTCTCTCGATGAAGATGAAGTCTGGCACCTGGTTCGGACATGCAGCTAACGATGTCATCGAGTTGATCGCTCTCGGTATGGATACGATAGTACGCCAAAAGAACAGCCCTAACCCGAGCCAAAAAGGGCGCTTTCCGGGATACATCCTCCGATAGCTTGTTGTACGAGCTCTTGAAGCGGGGGATGGAGGAGAGTGGGGTAGACAAGAAGATCGTCGGGGATATCATCGCTGGTACGTCATCTTCCTCGAATCAAATAAAATACCCACCCCATCTCTCTGAACCCTGACTCACACCCCATCCCCTCTTTACTCGCAACTGCAGGTACCTGCCACCCCCCCTCCCCAGCCTACGAACTCCGCGCCTCTTCCCTCGCCGCCGGGTTCCCCGAAACCACCCCTGTCCAAGCTATAAACAGGCTTTGTTCCAGCGGTCTGATGGCTATCCGGCATATTAGCGATAGTGTTGCTAGAGGGGATTTGGAGGTGGGTGTGGCGGTGGGGTATGAGAGTATGAGTAGTCAGTGAGTCGGGACTCGTTGGCGATTTGATTGCTATGAGGCGGGGGAGAGATGCAGCGGGAGGGTAGAGGAGAAATGCACCGGCTGATCACTTCTGGATTTTCCCTTTTTTTTTCTCGCTCCGCCCTGCTATTGTAGCCCCCGCCCAACCCCTCACTTTGGCTCCCAAGCCGTCCAATCCCACGCCCCCTCCGTCGACTGTGCCAAACCAATGGGCTGGACCTCCGAGATGCTCGCCCTCGAATACTCCATCTCGCGTGAAAAACAAGACGAATACGGTCTTCTTTCCCATAACCGAGCGTCTGCCGCACAGCAGGCTGGGAAATTCGACGGGGAGATCATCAAGGTTTCAACCTCCGTCTTAGTCGACCCGAAGGACCCTAATTCTGAGAGGACGAACGTGCTCGCGGACAAGGACGATGGGATAAGACACGGTCAGACCCTAGAAAAGATGCGCGCCGGAAAACCCGCCTTCAAGGATTACGGCGACGCCAGGAGCACCGGTGCCAACTCTTCCCAAGTGACCGACGGGGGAGCGATGGTCATCATGATGCCCCGATGGAAAGCCGACGAGTTGGGATTAGAGGTCTTGGCTAAACATGTGGCTACGAGCTTCGTCGGTGTCGCCCCCAGGGTGATGGGGATCGGACCTGTGGTCGCTATCCCGTGAGTCCTTAGAGGTTGAAGCGGTAGTAGGTTTATGTCATGTCGAGAGATGACTGACCCGGTGATGGTCTTACGTTCGCCGACTTACAGGAAAGCGCTCGAACGAGCTGGCATCAAGCAGGACGACGTGGATCTCTGGGAGGTAAGACCCGAGGGCTCGCTTTTCTTCCGTCGTCATCGTGATTTGTTGCTTCGATGATATCTGACTATATCGTTATTGTCCACGCAGATCAACGAAGCGTTCGGATCGATGTACGCTTATTGCGTCGAGACGCTCGGTCTGGACATTGAAAAGGTCAACGTCAACGGGGGTGCCATGTGAGTCTCAATCTGGTTGGGACGCCCTTTGGACGATGCGCTTTTCGTGGAAAACGGCTGACACACTCATTCGTGTAATGCTATGTTGCTTGTCATCAGTGCATTGGGACATCCGCTTGGTGAGCAAACAGAGACGATCCGAACGTCCGAATCGAGCGCTGATCAGCGAACCGTGTCCCTCTTCCCTCAATCTTAGGATGCACCGGAGTGCGCCAAGTAGTCACCGGTCTCGCCGAGCTCAAGAGGAGGGGCGGCGAAGGCCAAGTCTTGTGCACGTCGATGTGTGTCGGAGCCGGGTGAGTCGGACTCACCGAATTCGGATTTGGGAGAAACAAGGCTTACTGACCTGGACCGATGGTACGTTACGTTCTGTAGAATGGGAGCCGCAGGAATCTTTGTTACGTGAGGAATAGGAAGCGGGTTTATCCGCAGTTGTATGTCTTACGAGATCGGTATTATGCAAGCGTTTGTTCGTCCTCGCATCGGAAGAAGCTGCAAGGCAATGTCAAGTTCTCGATGACGAGGACAGGCGATTGTGGGAAGAAACCCAATCCCGCCAGTGACGAGCGCAATATTGGTTGTGAGGCTACTAAGGGGTCATGATCAAGATGATATGGTACGTCTTTACTCTTCTATGTTCATGAAGCCCCCTTCTTTGCGAACGCTTGGTATACTACTACAATCAAGTTTGACTGCACGGAACATCGGCAGATGACACGATTGCCAACATTGTCTGCTCAGAAAATCCTCACTGTCGAGTTTCAGCGTCGTTTGTGGACACGTTGTGAGCCCACTCCCAGGCCGCACTCTCTTTATCGTTGAGAAACTCAGTCTTGGATCGGTCAGTAATCAATGTACTTTGACGCTGAGCTCGGACAAGGGCGGTATCGTATGAAGAGGAATCGCGCTCGAGCTAAAAGGATCGTTGACCATTGACCATGAAGCAGATCTTCTGGTTCTGGATACACCTTTGATACCGATGAATACCCTGCTGAGGAATTCCATACGCGACCGTCCGGAGGAAGAGGTTGGCCGTTTTGATCGTTCCCGCATCTGTCTTTTCCGTCTTGGCCTTGGTCCTGCTTGGCCATGAGCGAACGGCTAGTTTTGCCGGGTCTATGACGGATACAAGAGCTTTGATGCACAGGCGAGGATTTGGATTGCTCAGGATCTCGTCGCAGGTGATCTCCATGGTCGACATGGCTTCTTGTTGAGCCAGCCTTGCAATAAAATAAACGGGTTGTCGAGTTTGTCAAGAAGGCTCATTGGAGCGAGCGATGTTTTTCAAGTGGCATTTGGAGTTTTGTAGATTCGGTGGACAGTATAGCTCGATCGATAAAGCAGATGAACAGCTAGTCGTTGTTATTCAATCAGAAGGATCTGAATAAGAAGCGAGAAGCTGTTGAGCTGCTGCTACTGACAACAATCTATCGATCGATCGTCTCTACAAATGTGTCTTCATATCTACAAGCTACACCATAGCACGGGTTCGAGCAGGTTTAAACATTCCGAGGAGGTTCTGGTGGCAGGAGGGCTTCAGATAAGACAAGTTCCCCAATCCTCCTGATTCTGAGACAGCTCGCCGATCTGAATGTGCCAACAATCTTGAGAGTAGCAATACCGCCCAGAGACACATAGTCCTTCGAATTCATCCCTCCTCTCGTCGACTAGTTTCTGTTACAGGAACAACACAGACCTATTATGACGTCTTGCTCGGGTTCCGGCGAAACATCCCTCCTCCGAACCGTCTGGGTGCGGGTCTGTGTTGTTGATGTTGCCATAAGACGATCCCGAATACCGAAGGGTTCCGGAGGGTGGTCGAGCCGAGAATTCGGATGGAGTACGGTGTATACGGACGAAGCAAGGTGAGCCCAGGACGACGGGAAGACAAAAGGCAAATTCGAAGTGCAAAGAGAGAAAGAAGGATTATTTCGAGATCAGCTCGATGCACTCCCGAGAAGGATCAGGTAGAGCAAGATGAGATGATCTGTCCCCATCCGACTCACGTTCCAGCTCCTGTGCCCGACGCCTCCCCGCCCAACCCCTGCACACTTCCTGTCTCTCCCTCCAGCCCAGTATCCCCACCACCACCACCCATCCTATCCGCCTTCCCAAGCCCATTCCCATTCACACCCCTCTTCCCCTTGCCTCCCGCACGCCCAGTCAGACTAGATATCTCATGTCCTACGAACTGAGAGGCCGAGACGAGGTCTTCCTTGAGCCCGAAGGTCAATGCAGCGGGGTGGGCGGCGAACTTGGCTGCTGAGCGTTCGAAGGCGCTGTTCAGGTGCATTTGTGTAGGTGCAGGTCGAGGTGGAGGTTCAGGTGCAGGTTGATGATCCGGGGTTGAGATAGAGGATTAGGTGAAGAGGTTCGAATCAAGGTCGACGTAGAGGTTGAGGTCGAGTTTGAGGTATATGAAGAGGTAGAGGTAGAGGCAAGGTAGAGGTAGAGGTAGAGGTAGAGGTAGAGGTAGAGGTAGAGGTAGGGGTAATGATAGAGGTTCAAGGTAGAGGCCGGGAATGACGATAGGTTTCAAGTCCGAAGCAACGATAATGGTCGATCCGCCGAGGTGTATGAGATGTAGACGTAAATTTCGCGGAATGAAGAGGCATGAAATGAAGGGCCGGGTTCAGCACGACGATCACGACGATATCAGGACTAATCTCGTCAAACGGGAGAGCGTAGCACTGACCGTTGAGTCCGAGCGATGTATTCCTCCCGATTCGGTGCGACCCCAGTCGTCTGTACCTTCATCTGACCATCTTGGTACGTCCTGTTAGATACACCCACAATCCACATTCGATCAGCCAAGTCTGAATGGGTCCATGGCGAGGTCTTTTCAGGAATGATGAGAGAGGCTTACACGCCCTTCTCTCTCAGCGATGCCTTGGTCTGTTCAGCTGCTGCGGCTCCCTTTCGGGTCAGGTGGAAGACGCCCGCTGCGAGCATGACCGTAGATACAGATCATCAGGGACCCATCTTAGAGAATGTATTCGAGAAGTACTCGTTGTGGATGGGAGACTGACCGACGATGACGAGGAAGAGCAGGAGAAAGAAGACCGAGCTGATCGTGTCAAAGTCCCAGACGATCCCGTCGTCCTTTCTGGCCATGTCGACTGAATGTAGCCTGGATGTATTTAGATCGCTTAACGAGTGTCTGTATTAGGTAGAGAAGCTAGAGTACAGTATCAGCCGATCTGTAATGTCGGATGATCGAGAGAGTACAAGTGGTTGAAATGACCTTGTCTTTCGCTCGGACCCGCGCGGATCGACGAAGAGCATATTCGGAAATTAAGGTTTGGCAACGCGTCGGAGTCGGAATCGGAGACGGCTGTTCGACGTCGTTTCCTTCGATGCTCTGTAGGCGACATGACGTTGATGAAGTTCGGCTCGGTAGGTAACGGAAATCAGGTTGGTAGGTGATGGGCGCAGTGATCGATCCGGAAGCTGTGCTGGCAGACCTCGATGAGGAAACGGCGGTCGACAGTGACGGTCTGGGGTAGGATGGCATGCTGTACAAAGGGGACAAAGTCCTCCCGCAACGTCAGCAGCCAAGGGCTTGGGCCTGATTTAGCGCTGCATTTCCAATGATGAGAAGCTGATACACGGAGGGAGAGTCGGGGCTTTCTTCGACTTAGGCAGATCGGCTACAATTACATGGCTGTTGTCACTACTGTGTTCTCGCTTCCTCGACTGCCATTGGTGAGTACCTGCTCCAGGACCTCCAAGGGTGAGTATAGAGACCATCCCGAGCCGTGTCCGTCAAAGTGAAAGGGAGAGTGAGAGGAGGGAGTGTCAGGCCGAGTTGATGTGCGCTACTGTAAGCGGAAGACACATCGGTGCGCACTTGTCCCATCATCCCATCATCGCTCCTTTTCCCACTCTTCATCATTTCTGATATGACTCGGTACTACCATACAGTACCGTACGAATAAAGTCACACTCGCCGAGTTGTCGTCTTTCCCTCTACGTTACAACAGATGCGATACATTTCCGTCCCCTTGCCGACTGGGTTTGAGAGACTCGATTATACTGTACAATAAGAGTTGGTCCCGTCTCCTGTAGCTCAGGGAAAACCCTTTCTTGATATGCCGTTGACTCGTCCGGTACATTCGCGCTCAAGCTAAAGTCGGCGCCAAGAACCAAGTGCAAACTACAGTAACCATCCCATTCCAGCAACCGGTGTTAGTATCAGTATCGACGAATATGATATCCGTGAGAAGCAGACGAATGAAATCGACAACCCGAAAAGCCCCTATTTGTTGAGCTCTTCAGGCGGATTGCATCGGAAGATAGACTCACGATCCATCCCGCTTCCTCCGGTCGACATGTCGACGCTGACGACCAGTTCTAAGCCGACGCTCTGCATGGCTTCGAGTAGTCTGCAGCATAAGACCCTGGCCTGCGTGTCCCAACGCCAATGTCAATTCCATAATACAAAGACCACATCAGACACACTGTAACGACTCGCATTCGAAATCAGCGAGCATGAGGGGACCGACCTGGACGACCTCGATCCCGTCCGACGCGTACCAAGGCGTACCCCCGAGTTTCACCTCGAGACACCCGGGGTCGTCTTTGGCGGCCGATGAGCGGGAGAAGGGGTTGGAGGAAGGGGGTTTGGTGCCTAGGAACCAGGTCTGCCGGGGGGCGAGTTCCGGCAAGGATGGGGTTGGGGCGGGCGGTAGAAAAACGTAAAACGTAGAGGAGGTTCTTAGCATCGACATCGACGTCGAGAAGGTTGACACTACTACTGATGCCGACCAGTTCATCTCCCTTCTCTGGGTCCCGGGTGAGAGGTACTTACCTGCGCCACGCTCTCGAACGCCCTGGAGACATCTGGGGAGACCGCATCGATTAACCGCTTCACGATCCCCGGACCCAGACCCGAAACCCAAAAAAATATATTCCATGGATATCAGCTCGATCGGATATAGATATAGATATGATATAATATGTGATTTGGTGATATGATGCTGGAGAGGACACCAAACCATACGGCGCAACAAGGGATGTGGCGTAGATGCAGGTGCAGGTGCAGGTGCAAGTGTTCGGATGAGATGGGAGATATAGACTCACGAGCCTGTCCCCCTTGTTAAACGAGATCGAGCAGAAAGGGCGGGACCGTGGAACGCCGGTTTGGTGGAAGAAGATCGTGTCCTGCAAGTCGCAGGCCCCCATGGGTTTCCCGATTTCGTTCCCAAGCGTAAGCGCAGTCGCAGGCATAGGAGTTGGTTGCGTGTGTCGTGCATCATGCGATTTTGTGTTGCACATATATGACGGTCAACGTGTATCGATGTAAAGATATAGAAATAGATATAGACATATACATATCAGCGACCAACATCTCATAGAGCATCACAAGCATGAAAAACAAAGGACCAGGACACGGGCGCTCACCTTATCCCCGGGTTCTTTACTCAACCCGCAAGCCGTATACACTCCCCAACCTGTTCTTTCGAAAGCTTGGATGAGGGATTTTAGGAGTCGGCGGGCGCTGCGGGGGGGGCGAATTAAATCGTATATTATCAGTCTGCAGTTCATGATTGAAAATTGGGAGGGTGGAGGGTAGAGAGGCGAGAGTGCAGTAGAGAGCTGTAGAGAGCAGGCGGGTACAGGAGCAGGAGAGGGCTTACGGGATGGCTTCGTCCCCCTGAGCTAGCCCTGCAATTTGGGCGAAGGTTGAGAAACGGAATGCGAGCAATTTCAGCGATTCAGGTGTTTCACTGCTATTCAACATGAAACATGCAACATGTCTCTCTTCGAAAACCGAAGACCGGCGATTATATCTAGGAGTTCACTATATCATCTCACGTCCAACTACTCACATGGATTCCCCTTCAACTTGAACTCCCAAGCACACCCCTCGAAATCACCTTCCTTTTGAATCCCTTTTGGCCAGGTCTCGACGATGGTATGTCTTGCCACCTGGATCAGGTCTGGGGGGAGGTTGATCAGTCGGAGGTGGTCGTTACGGGATAGCTGGAGGCAGCCGATCGTCGTGCTATATGGAGGTGGGATTGAGGTCCCGGGACGGGGGTCGAGCTTGCCCATCGGAGGATTAGATCTACAGGAGTGAAAGATTGGCTGTTGGGGGCAGGATGTTGCAGGATGTAGGATGTTGGAGGGATGTTGGATACCTATGAGCTATGGTCGATCGGACCTGACCGGCTGAGGCTGCTTGCGTCACTTTCTGCTCGGGTCCAGGGACATGTGAACCCATTTCGACATATTCAACCACTTTAATAACACCTCAATGCCACATATATCCTCCTAGACTCTCTAACAAGCACTCGGATAGTCACAGAGATAAGAATAAACGTATCTACCATGTCATCTCCCAACCCCGCCGCCTCGAAATGGATCCCTCTCGAAGCCAGCCCAGACGTAAGATTTGAGTCTCGAATCGACGTTGCAATACCTTGTCATCAATGGAATCTGATATCTGATATCAACGATTTGTATATGACTCGTAGGTTTTTAATCAGGCAAGTCGTCACCATACTCAGTCTGCATGTGATTGAAATTCCCGATCTCACCAACCCCGACGTCCGGGACGACCTCCGCTTTCTCGACTCTAGTGGGCCGCACCCCTAGGACTCCCCCAAAATCTAGGGTTCCAAGACCTATACTCCCTCGACCCGGATTTCCTGCAATACACCCCGAAACCGGTACATGCGGTGTTGTTGTTGTTCCCTTCGAGGGGAAAGTTGGCAGAGGAGCGTAAGGCTGAGGAAGCGGCGGGGGAGTTGGGGTGGAAGGGCAGGGAGGATGAGGAGGGGGATGGGCAGGGACAAGGGGGGGTTTGGTGGATCAAGCAGACGGTGAGTACGAGAGGGTTTTGGGTTTCGTTGCGGTATGGTTTATTGGTATAGGATGCGATATATGATATCGAGCTGCGAGCTTGAGACCATCTCAGATTTGCTGATCATCCGGTCCTCCTCTCGCTTTACAGACAGCTAACGCATGCGGTAAGCTATAAGCCGCCTTGAACTCCATCTTATCTACTCAGGGACGCTTATCAAACCCCTCCCCTTTGCTCCGTTTCTCATGATCACTTATAGGCTCCATCGGCCTGCTCCATTCCCTCCTGAACCTCCCCCCCAGTACCACCACCTCAATCTCCCCCGACTCCCCCTTATCGACCTTTAAACTCCAATCACTCCCCCTCTCCCCCCTAGCCAGAGCGAAGTTGTTAGATGAGACCCCGTTTTTTGAGACGGCCCATCAGAACAGCGTGGCGGCGGGCCAGAGCCGGGTTCCGGAGGGGGTGGAGGAGAGGGAGACTGATTTGCATTTTATTGCGTTTGTCAAAGGGGGGCATGCGGATGGGTGAGTCGGGGTGTGGGTCTGGGTCTTGCAGGTTTCGATCACTTTGCCGTACTCTTAAGACTCGATCAATATTCGGGGAGGACAAGAGGAAGAGGGTGGTTATGCTGATAATGATCCTGACGTTGTTCCTGCGTATCCGACTGGATTAATAGGTCGGAACATATCGTCGAACTCGATGGAGGTCGGGAAGGACCCCTCGATAGGGGCAAAACTACGGGGGAGACGTTCTTGGAGGTAAGTCGCCCCCGTCCGAAGTTCAGATCGAACCCTGTTCCTTTTACCCTGCGCCTATACTACGCTACACCTTCTTGACTTGACTTGTGTAGAGGAAGGGTGCTGACCCTTACTCCTTCTATCGACCTGAAATCTGGACCTCGGGATTGTAGGACGTCGCCAAGGTCGTGCAAGAGAAATACATCGATCGGGCCGAGGGAGATGTGAATTTCAACTTGATCACCTTGGGAGCCGTAGGGGAGCAGTAACGAACCGGAATCGATCGTTGGTAGCAGCACACATGGGGGATAGCTGGGTGTAAGACGAAAGAAGTTGTTCGGATGGGCTCATCGTTGTTGGCGGCGATGTGAACGGGGTGATTGGGTCAGACGAACCCTTGATACACGATTTTACGATGGTATGGTTTACTGGCGGTCTTCCGGACGATGTTCGATCCGGCGTTCCTGTCCGTGTACCTCATCTAGGCCGGACCGGTAGCTCATCATTCGAATCTTTTCTGCACTGGTTGTCTCCAGTCTGCCAGTATATTGTTGAAACCGAAGCCAACCTCTATTGGCGTGCGCGTGCGGTAATCGGTCATTTTGCGATGAAAACCTTTGCCGTATTAGCATGGAAAGACTGCGCGAGCCTGATCGGAAACCTCTACCATACCTCTTTGTACATCAATTATGTTTCCGTCTGTGTAAAGATCTTCACGGCTACGTTTTTCATTGTGGGCAAGAATGGTAAGTGCTTTTCTGACCTCTTTTTCTTGACCTATTCTTGAGATCTTTTTCTTGACCTATTCTTGAGATCTTTTTCTTGACCTATTCTTGAGATCTTTTTCTTACCAGGCCGGTCGGTTGAGAGAGCCATCACTCTGTTGAATGATGATCAGTTAAGAGCTTACGTGCTAAGGGTTGCAAGGGAGATGAGGGAAACAAGATGGATAACCAGGATGACAGCGAGATTGGTGTTGGTGATGGGCGTCGTAGGGAAAGGCAAAAGAATCGGAATCGAGGTATTACAATCAAATACTCACGGGGAAGAAGTTGGTCACGCTTGCGCCTTTACAAAAGAACCCTTGGTTATCGGGATGTCAATCCTCAACAACAAATCCTAGGCGCAGGGCTTTGATGGAGTGGATAGTCACCGCCCGAAGTCGACAATGTTGCCGCCGCTCTTCTACAACATCCTGGAATTCGACACCAACCAGATTATCAACAAGGACGGCGATTCGCCCGTACTGGTTCGTGTGATCATAGCTGCTGCAAGTCAAAGATTGTCCGCATGAATGACATGAAAGGCACGCTCTCTGCTTAGTGACGCGGGAAGAGATAGGTATCTCACCATGTGAGGAACTTGTTGAGAGCATGTTGGGAGCGTCGACAAGGACAAGGACGTGGACGCGCTCTTTTCGGCTTTTACCCCCAGCTTGTCTATTCCGGCTACGGTTCACCGGTGATTGAGGTGTCACGGAAATTGGAGTAGTTCCAGAAGATGTGACCGATGTAACCCATAATGATGTTCTTGGTACAAGTCGGTATGATTTAATGATTCAGGGCGATATTCAGACAGGCGTTCCGTCCGAACCATTAGCGGAAGAAGAGCCGGTGGCCTTTTGACTCACTTTCGAGGATCACAGGGACGCTGGCATTACGGATATATAGACGAGACGGGAGGAAAACGATGGAATATGATGCGGCAGCGAGCTGGGAATGGTGTGATGATCAAGCGCAATTGCCATGGTCCCGCTAAGGTGATTCGACCTTGAGAGAAGAACGGAGCAGTTGCAGCGCAGGCGCTCAGCAAGGTCTCCGAGGGGGCACTCGATACCAAACCCTTCCCGATTCAACAGGCTGGAGCTTTGAACTCGAACAGGGGTGGCTCACTGCTCCTTCACCAGTGTCGTCATCGAGTCCAACCCCCCCTCCGCCCCCGCCGCCAAAGTCGACAAGGACGTTGTTGTCGACCGAGGTATTATGTATTGAATGATCTTCCTCGTGCGAGAAACCGACTCGGCGACTCGTGTATCATGCAGCGATCAGCGACCCGTTTCGAATTGAAACGCGAAAATACCGACCTCGCGGGTCCCGTGAGATCTCCAGCGACTCAACTCCCCGTCGGAACTTCCGCCGGATCTCGCCCTCACGATCTCATGAACCACCACCATCATTTCGATGACTGCGAATCGGGCTCTTCCAGGTACTGCGATTCGACCGGCCATGTTGGTGTTCACATCACTCGGTGACTTACGATTCGTCGCCTTCTAGACTGCGAGGATCCCTATGAATAGGTCGTTTTGGGGGGAAGGCTAGGGCTAGGGGGATATCGAGATCTCGACGGAGCGGAAGCAAATATGAGAAGAGCATATTCGAAAGACGTCGGTCGTATGACCCTGAGAACTGGAAACTGTTCGACTGTTTAACGATAATACTGTAGTATGATCTAGTACGAGCTATAAGCTATAGGTCATTCCATGGATCTTAGATCTATCGGTGACGATCTCGATCAAAGAGATCTCTCAACGACCTGTCGAAATGTCGCAACAAGAAATCGGATCTCAACAAGCCTCGGTAAGCTAATCCTCTCTACCTTCGACTTGCCGTCCCTTTTCTTATCACAGACACTCAACTACAGCCAGACCCCCTTATTCAACCTAATACTACTGATGCGCTCACACCCACAAAGTCGAACACAAACACAACAAACCCAAACACAAACACAAACACAAACACAAACACCCCAACTACCCGCCGTAAAAAACGTACCAAAACCTCGATCGCGTGCGAAGCCTGCCAGACGAGGAAATCCCGGTGCGAGCTCGTCACCGCCAAGGGGTGTCATCGATGTGCGGTCTTGGGTACGGCGTGTTCGCTCGTTGGGTCGGGGAGAGCTTCAACGTCGACGTCGACGTCGACAGATTTGAGGAATGGGTACGGCCTGTTGGCTTACAACAGCAACGATGAATTACGATCACAACACCACGCACAAAGAGATCCTTCTAGGATCCCCGGGTATGGACCCCAAGCTTCGGGATCGAGAGAATCTAGATCTAGCATCATCGACAAGTATGACGGTATAACATCTTTCCCTGGAAACCCACATCTCAACCACAACCTCAATTCGCATCTCAAACGAGCACGGTCCTCTACGGGAAAAGAAGGATCATCAGACCGCGACCAAGACCAAGACCGCGACCGAGACCAAGACCAACAACAAGACCAAGATCAAAACTACGAACCAGATCAAGATCAAGATCGAGGGCGAGGGCGAGATGGAAGGCGAGACTTGCGAGAGATCAAGCGTCGGACGATCGATATACAGAACATGTTGAAGACGATCCTCTCCTCTCAGCCCCACTCCCAATTTCAAAATCAAAATCAGATTCGGGATCAAGGCTCGTCGGGCTTAGCATTAGCGTCGACATCAGCATCAGCACTAGAACCAGCATTGCCCTTATCGTTCGTACCATCATCGTTAGCTATTCCTAATACATACTCCTCCATCACTTCCACCTCCACCTCCACCCGGCCCCCAACCACGACCACATCCACAAACACGACGACCCACCAAACCCAGCATCACAACCACAACCATCACACCGAAGAATCCGACCTCTACGGCAAGACCCACCCAGAAACCGGAGGTCCGATCGGTTCCTCCTTCCTAGCTCTCGGTTTAGCTAGTCAGCCTGTGTATCTGGATCCGATCGAGTTGGGGGTGGTCTTGCCTAGGGAGATGGAACGGGTTTATCAAGTGTGAGTCTTCTGTGTGTTTTTTGTGTGTTGGGGGTGGTGCTTGTTTGAGTGGGGTGAGAGTGTTGATTGGAAATATGTTGGTCGCGATTGTCGAATATAGTTTCGTGGAGTTATTCCCCTGTGCTCTTCCTCTCCACCGGCTCATCCGCTCACCACGTCAACCACCTAAACATCCTCTCCTCCGCTCGGCCATCCTCTACTTCCTCGCCTGCACCTCGAATTCGAACTCGGTCTCCTCCCCCGCCTCAATCTCGACATCATCTTTTTCAACGCCAAGGCCTTCATCCCTAATTTCGTTCTCTCCAATGACCCGCCGGATGATCATCAAGATGCTCGAACAAAACCTCTCCCTCATTACCCAGAACAACAACACCCGACCAGAGATCGCCTCCATCGAGAGCTTACTCATCGTCTCCCTCTCTCCACCTCATTCGAATTCTTATAACCCCGAAGGCACCAACAACGGCAAGTCCAACCCCAACCTAGGGCTCTCGATAGCGATAGAGCCTTACAATGCAGGAGCGCTCGCCCTGGATCTGGCTAAACGGCTCGGGTTGGACGATTCCATGCGGGTCGTCGTGAGGGAACGGGATGGGAGCGGGTTGGATCAGTGGGATACGACGGGGAGTTTGAATCGGTTGTGTTTGGTGAGCACAAGGTCACAATCAGACTTTGAAGAGTTTCGCGGGTCTGAGGGGGATTGTGATAAACTGATAAAGGATGTGTTTGGATTTGGATCGTTAGTGGTTTAGCTGTTTGCATCGTCAGACCTGGTGAGTCCGGTCGTGACCGCATCTCGGTTTCAACCCACCGCAATTACTGATTGTTAATGAGTGACAACTCGCAGGCTCAACCTTCTCGGCGGATCGGGCTCGATGCTAGACTACATCTCGCTCAGCAGTATCCCTACGGCTCTGAGCGAGAGGTACCACGTCAACGCTTGGTACTTTCATCTCAAGTTCGAGAGCCGACTGCTGGACCTCGTCTTCCCCGTCGTCCGGCAAATCCAGGTGGTGAGGACGGGCGAGATGTGGGATCCCGTCGCCATGCAAGAGCTGCACGACAGGTTCGTCGTCTTCAAGGCCGAATGCGAGGTTTGGAGGAGAGACCTCTTGAGTCCGGGTCGTGAGTCCATCGTAATCGTTTCGGAGACCTACGTGTACATTTCAGCTAATCGATCGATCGATCCCCCTGGTAGTGCCATCACAACCGAGCCTCTGCCTATTGTCGCACATCGTCGAGGTCGCCCTGGCATCCAGGATCCGCGCCGACAGCGGGGCGTTCATCTACCCTCCCATCCACCCCGACATCGCGTTTCCTCATCTCAAACGATACGGTGGACACATCTTCTTCACGGGCAAGAACATCATCCGGCACGTGGCACAAACGCGCCCCGATCTTTCCTCAATGCCGGCATACCTTTCCACGTTCGTCCTGTTCGCCTATGCTGCCGTCTACCAGGTCAAGATCAACGACTCGCAGGGCGAGATGGACGTCTTGTCTGCAGACCTCGCCGTCGCCGAAAGTCTGCTTAGGGAGGTCTACTGTTTCAACCCCAGTATCGTGGATAGGGTACAACAGCCGATCGCCGCTTCGCTCAGGTGGAGGGAAGTGCTCGAGCATCTCGGGCCCGATGGCACTCCCAAGGATACCGCAGCACTGGGCATGGACACGTTTCAACCGATGGATTTCGAGGGTCTGCCTTTTCAACTGGATCCGGATTGGTTGGCGTTCTTCTCCATGGAGGCCGACTTTGGAGAGGGAGCTATCGACGCCGCTTTCGCCAGCGCCTAGGTCGGCGAGTAGGAACGGTTGTGTTGCAAGCATTGGATATTAAGGATCCGGGCAGATATCGGATATCACGGATCAAGGGTACAACCATCAAATCTCACAATCTCACAACGGCTGAAAAGGGCCACCGTCGGGTCTTTGGTTGCGTCCATTCCGATAGCCTCCTTGAAAGACTCCTTGACCGGCACCGGCCGAAAACCCTCGAACCTCCGGTATCCTCCCTTTGACGCCCGACATCTCTACGTTCGAGGTCGTCGGGATGATCGCGCCCGACGCGTCTAGAGCGTGAGGCGGCCAGAAGTAGGAGAAGACTCCCACGCTCAAAGCGAGCGGGATAGAATCAAAGACGTAGAAGAAGGCTTCGTGGTTGGCGAGGTACGAGTCGAAACTGTCATGGCAGCGGCAAGAAGACAAGAATCTCAGCAAAGGATCCTCGTTACCAACCAAACCGCTGAACTCACCCAGACGCGTATTCGGCGACACGGTAAATGGCTCGGATCTAGTCGTCGACCCATTGGAGGTTCCAGTCAGGAACACATCACCATGTGATATGACGAACCGACCGACTCACCAAGCAGCAAAGACAGCTGAAACCTATGCACCACCATACCCAGCGGAAATCCGTGCTTCGTTTGTAGCCCAAAACATAAGGCGAACCATCCGTCCACTTTTGAACATGAAGAGATCGCCTCTCGCTGAAGATGAAACGATACGAACGATCAGTCGGGAAACCTCGCCGCCACCAGCGTTGGGAGATGAGAGCACCTACACTCGACGACGGAAGAGGAACCACGACGTGATAAACGTCGCTAGCGTGACGGCCTGTACGATCAGCCCACCCAGCGTGACATAGGTCCCATACTGCATGATGTTCGATATGGTCGTCGCTTGCATCGCCGTCCCGGCCAATTGGGAGAGAAAGGTGATGGTATCGCTCGTCAAGAACAATGGCATCAAGAAGGACCGTCGGATGATCAGACAGTCGTCGGCGTCCAGATGAAGAGATAGGACCGAGAGGAGTTTGTAGTTCTGGGCGATGATCGCACAGGGTGCCGATAGTAGCAGCTGGTATGGTAGTTGACAGTGGTGTCAGTGACTAGCTCCGGGGTCTAGCTTGCCTAGCCATGCAAAGGACTCACAATCGTCTCGCCCAAGAAGGACCACGCTCCCGTACCGTTCCGCCTGGCTATTCGGATTCCCAGACCGATCGACATCATAGTCGTTCCGACTGGCAACCAGCGCATCCATTTAGCCCTCGGACGTGACATCTTGAAGTAGCCTATTCGTATTTTTTGAGATGAGACAATCGACCATCAGAATCATTAAACATCCTTCTGGTCAGAAGTGAGACAGGAAGCGGGTGGTCATGGACTCACGGACCCATAGTGCGATGGCCAGGATCGCATATACGATCATCCCGATTGCGCTCAAGGCGGCTTTCGGGTTATATAACGCTCTTTTCACAAACAATTCCTCTGTTCTTCAGCGACGAACGTATGCAGGTGTCCTCCGGTCATGACTCACATCTGGGGTTTGACCTCTCCATCGCGTCTACCGAGGTGTGGTGTGCCATACAGATTCGACATGTTCGCTCTTCGATCTTGTTTATAAAGTGGAGGTGGAGGTGGACGAGTATGCTTTTTGAAGGGGATAAAGACTAGGATTGTCGCTTTGAGCTGCAAATTCGTGTCTTCACGGTTTCGGATTTGTACTGTGGATCTGTTGATCTGTTGAGAATCTCTGATCGCTGATCGTTGATGAGCCTTTTATATGGATCAGAACGAGACGGGAACCTTTATCAAAAGATCTCCTCTGGGGGCGTCGGTAACTCGCGCGGCTCGTTAACTCCTTCGGTCCGGCGGGCGCGAGAGCGACCCTGATGATCGCGAATCGATCCGTCGGATCATCCGTGCACAGCTATGGTTGCGTTCGCGATCATTCGACTATTATACGTCTATTTTTCAGAGTGCCACGTTTTGCTAGTGAATTGTTAACAAAATTCGGCAGCAAACAAAATTACGCAAGCACTCGAAAGTAGACCGTTCGCGATGAAGAAATGTCTACTTTGAGCTGAGACTTCTCGACCGATATTCGAAGTCGACATCGGAGGTCGACAAGAACGTCGACATACCTAGGTCGACGTCTTGTAGCTGTAATATCTCATGAACGAACTATAAATATAGCTATGAACTACAGCACAGATGACGAGGACGAGGACCAGTACCTCATAGACGCTAATTCCGCCACCGTAGACTTATTGACGGCCGCTTCGCAAGCCTACGTTCAAATCGTTCGAGGTATCCTCGAGAGGCCCCCCCTTCGACCTATTATACATAGTCCCTTCTCGACGGCTCGTATCCTTCTTCAGACGGTCGGCGGACACCCTATGGCTTGCCACAACGCTATAGGAATGTCCGCCAGTTGTCTTGAACGAATTACCGACGATATCGACCGACTACATCGCATCAAACCCACCGACAACGTCAGTTTACAAGCGAAAGTTGCGATGACCTTATGGATGTTACGCAAGGCTGCTTCAAACCGTCTGACCCAGCAATACTGGCAGATTTCGCAGGCCAGTATCAGTAAGTAAGTGCCTGCGAAGTGGGGCCGGCCGGTTCGCCCGACGACTTGATCAATACTGTCAAATCTAGATACTTTCATGAAGTTATCGACGCTATGTTCGACGTTCGATTCTACGGCCGCTACGTCAAACAACCGACAGCCGACGACCTTCCCCTCCATGTAGACAAGTACACAGACCGTAAATACCGCCACCTTACCAAACGCTGCGTCGGTGCGATCGATGGAACGCAAATAATAGCGACACCTCCCTCCGACGACTCCGCTCGATGTCGAAATCGAGCGAAGTACCTCTCGTTCAACGTTCTCGCTTGCGTCGGCCTCGACGGTCTCTTCACCTTCATACTAGCTGGCTGGGAAGGTAGTGATCACGATAGTAACGTTTATCGAGCAGCCGTAGAACGAGGACTGAAGATACCGAACAATCACCACCTACTAGCCGACGCCGGCTACGGATTGAGCTCAAATCTACTGACCCCGTTCCGTGGGGTCAGATACCACTTGAAGGAGTGGTCGCAGTCACAGAACGGGTGAGTACACCAGCCAAAACGTGACAGCTCGTTCTCAGGCCAACCCCATCGCTCGGGTTGACGAAAACGCTGACGATTTCGTCGGATGTTCAGATCGCCCCAAAACGAGAAGGAACTATACAACCTTCGACATTCTAGCTGCCGTAACATTATAGAGAGGTCGTTCGGTATCGTCAAGAGTCGTTATAAGGTTCGTAGCTATCGTTCTGCCGTCGTCGACCGAGAACGAACGTTCTCCGCCCGCGATATCGACGTACATCGGCATATTCGAAACTTACCGAGTCTTCTCGTTCGCTACCGTTTACTATAGGTTCTTAAATACGGAACGGTCTACCCTATCGCCACGCAGGTTAAGATCATCTACGTCTGCTTCGCCCTACATAATATCATCGAATTGTACGGGGAAGACGGTACCGAATACGACGACGACGGGAACGTTGTAGGCGAGGTCGACGTCAACGTACCACCACCTCCCCCACCCCCTCGAGAACGACGTCCGCCACCGGAAGAAGATAGGCTAGCTGTCGAGAGACGTGGGAGAATAGCGAGAAGGATGTATAGAGAATACGTCGACTATAACAACGGTCGGAACTGATCGATCGATGAAGTATCGCTATTATCGACGTGGATTCGCTCTCGTAGATCGTGTCGGCTGTCGGCTAGCCTCTTCGTCTTCCTCCCTTCGCTGTTCCATCTCCACCATACGTTTTACGCTGTTGGCGAGGAGTACGTCGGGGGTAGCCAAGAAAGCGATACCTCGAACAGGCCGGTCGGTGAAGTGATTGACGAGACGGTTGTAATCGACGTCGCTGAGCGAGAGTTCGGTAACGACGTCCGCTAGCTTCTTAAACACCCTCTCCATCTGCTTCTCCGGGTCTCGTTTGGCTAGGTCCTCCATACGTTCGTCTAAACGATCTAGTCGTTCGATTAGATCAGCCTGAATTGAAGTGCGTTGACGTTTGGTGGGAGTTCGTCGGGAGGGGGTAACCTGGACCTCGGGGCCTGAAGATTCGTCGCTGTGTGTGTTTGGCTGGTGAGTACTAGTCGGTACACCCGCTTCAGGCTCGAAACGAACCTAGAATCGTCCGATTCTGGTTTGGGCCGTTTCCCCATCGCTTTCGACGATTTCGATGTACCGCCGGGTGTTTGAGAAGGGTCGGTAGCGAAAGGGTCGATTGCGAAACGACCGTCGGGGGTAGTCTTTGAAACGAGGTCATCTAGCAATAGGTAGAGTTCGTTACTCCGGCCTCGCAGTGCGTATAGTGCTAGATTGTCCTTCGTCTGCGAGATATGACGGTTGATAGGTCAGATCGTTCTCTGTGTTTGGGCAGACGATCTTCGACGACGCAGATTTATAGGTTACGTAAGGGTGATCGTACGCATATTCGAACGACGTCAAGAACGTTCGACACGTCGACATACATCGTGTTACGACTTGGTAGAACCTCGGTGTTAGGTCTGCTTGATCGGATGTATTTTCTAGTCAGAGCTCTCAGGACGAGAATCGTGCTTCGTTTGGTGCTGGTCGATCTTTAGCCGTTGCCTTAAGATCCTTGAATAACGATTCGTCAATCGAAATTCGTCCGGTTGGTGTGAGTGGTTACTACGATTCGATAATCGTCACTCGTGTAGGTCTCTGTGCGGTAGCTAGTCGCGATAGTCGATTCGTCCTACGTATCGACCCAAGAACCAATACCACTTCGTCGTACGCAGGGGTAAAGAAATAGGGAAGTGTACTTAACGAGTAGCCGTGCACTGCGTGCTCGATAAGGGGTAAGGCGGTGGAAAATGTTGTTCTGTAGTCTTTGTTTGTAACCTCTTCGTCTAGCGTATGCTAAGATTCGAATGTAATAACGAGCTTGAACTTCTAGTCGAAAGGATACAACTGCTATCGTTCTTCTATCCTATCGAGCTATAAGTACTGCGCTCGTTTCTCCTTTCGTGCTTCCCCAACGATCGTCCAACGAATCGTCTTTCGTCCTTACTCGAGTAAACAGGAAAGGGAAAGCACGCCTGCTGTTGACTTCACCTAGGTCCCCGTCTGTTCTCTAAGGTCCGTCACATTACCCGATTCAATGCTAAGGTCGTCCTACGTCCTTCTCATCTTGGTGAATCGTCCGCCGTTGTTTTGGCAAAGGTGGAGAACGTCGGTGGTCGATCCTCAATGTCTTTCAATCACCGGCGTATCGTCTAAGTCAGATATCGTTCCTTGTTTTTGCTTTTGTCTTTTATTGATCAACGATTGTCGATTCGTCTTCCGTCCCTGTGTTGGACCTTGTAATTACTTCCCGTCCCTGTCTAAGGTCGTTTCGTCTTTTGTGTAGGCAGACGTCCGTTCCTTCGATGTCGGTTTCCCCAACGTATCGTTCTCTATTTCGTCCTTGTACCTGTCACCTCCGGTGAGGTCGGTTACCTCGAATAACTTGACAAGGTCGATTTGTGAATCGCATGACGTGTCAAGTGTCGGGATGAACGAGATGACGGATGCTGAAGCGCGCGCGCGCTTGTCGATTCGTGTTTCGTGATTCGTCGCGCGTGATAACCTCCATGACGTGTCAAAGGCTGGTTGTAGACGGATCTGATGTCGAATCGTGTTTCGTGATACCTTGTCGTCGGGTGTTACTAGGTTCGTGACAGTATCTCCCCCTCCGTGGAATCGTCCTCGATTCCTCTTGTCGTCGCCTGTTGGTCTTCCGTATCTCCTCGTTAACCCCCCTCTCCTCAATCTGCGCCGTTGCACCTTGTTTGAACGACAACCGTCGACCGATACTCCTTGTTTGATGAAGAATCTAATCTCATCAAGGTTCACGGTTAGGCGAGATGTTGAGTACCTGATTGTGATCCCTCTCTCCGAAATGCCTAGAGTTCTGGACTGTTCTTTCAGGGCAGGTGGATACTGGTTCGATGATGATCTATCTTCACTGTTGTACCTCCTTTGACGATTCGTGAAACGTCCTTTGAGTCGATCCACCACTCGCTTATCCGCTCCGGGCATATCGTATCGTACGATGGCCGTGGTCGCTGGCGTTTCGGGGGTGCGACTGGGTCTATGACGTTGTTGAATGACGATGTAAACAAACACGATTCGTTTTTTCCCCTTGGCCAGCGAATCGTCCTTCCAGTTTGTCAGAGATATAAGTCGTTGATCGCAAAACGAAAATCGATTCTCTTTTCGTTCTTCAACTACTTCTCTTTTCTCCATCGCAAACTTCTTGTCAAGATGGGGTTCACCACTCCCAAAAAGACTCTCAAGAATTCGTCCAAGTCCCCTTCGACCTCTCCCTCCAAGGGAGGTCGTTTCGGCGGCCCCGCCTCCCCTACCGGTTCGTCCTCGGGTTCCGGAATCTCCGCCCTCACCAAGTTCGCCAAGGAGATCGAGAACTTCCACACCTACCACGGCGAACCCGCCCTCCCCGAGGAGTTCAACCGCAGGAAGAAGGCGGTAAGTCCCTTTGTCTATTCTCGATCCGTTTTTCGTCCCATCCTTTGTCGATTCGTGCTTCATTTGGACGTTTGTTGAATCCCGTTTCTCTCCTCGCAGGTCCAGAACATCAAGAGGGGTCGCGAGATCAACGCCTCGGGTGAGGAGAACGCCCGGGTCTGTGCCCAATGCATGGTCAAGCGCAACGGTACCAACGCCCCTCCCTGGGAGTGCATCTCGAAGTTCAACGAGAAGCAAGGGACCCCCCGGGGCTGCGGAACTTGTGCGATGTTCAACGTGAAGTGCTCCTTGATCAACGCGTAAGTCGATTCTCCTTTCGTTTGCTATTCCCGTTTCGCCAACCCATTTTCGTCTAACCCTAGTCCGCCTCCGTTTGTCGAATATCTTTTCTAACCTTGCCAACATTCCTTTGACTCCTCTTTTCATTGTAGCATCGTGATCGACCAAGAGTCCGAGGACGAGAACGATGACGAGGATCCTTTGGTCACCGCCGCCCGTACCGCTGAGTCGCAGTTCCTTCACATGAACTTCGAGGGCATGGAGGTCGATTCCGTTATGGTCAGTCGAATCCCGATTCGTATCTCGCGTCTGACGGTTGTTGATTCGTCTTTCTCTCGTTCGCAGGACCTCTTGAAGGACGTGATCAGCAAGAAGGCTCTTGCTCGTCAATCCGACAACACCGCCGTCTTCGCCAAGCTCGACGAGTTCACCAACGTCGTCGAGAACTCGCTCGCCTAGGCGTTTAGCGATTCGTTCGGAAAAGAGGCGTGAAGGTCTCCGTCGTTCTCGGTGGGGGCCTTCATGGGCGATTCGTATTTGAATCGGTTGGGTCGGGAGTGCGTGGTGCAGGAATTTTCTTGTATTTCGTCGGGCCTCTTTTTCTTTTTTGTTTTTTATAAAAAACCGTACCAGCTTCTTTCTTTTTGTGACTCGTATTCCTGCCTTCAATTTCCGATACCCCAGGCAGAATCGACTTGCTTCAAATCGATTGGTTTCTTTGGGTACCGTTGGTGAAAATCCGAAACATGTTCCCTTGCCGTCTCGAGATGTTCGCTTGGTTCCCACGTTGTCGCTTCAGGGCCGTGGTAACCTTCCCATTTGACGTGGTACTGGATTTTGCCATCTTTCGTCTTGCGTGAATCGATAATCGCCTCTACCACAAACTGATCGTCGGATTCAGGTTCGTTGTGGTTTGTTTCTCGATTCCCGCGGAACAATTCCAACCTGTCAACGTGAAAAACGTTATGCACTCGCAAACTCGCTGGCAACGCCACTCGATAGGCATGAGTAGAGATTCTTTCTTTGATTCTCCATGGACCATAGAACTTGTCATCGAGTTTCTTGAGCGGTCTCTTGGTCTTGATGTTCTCCGAACGCACCAAGACTTTGTCGCCCACGTGAAATTCAGGAGGAGAATCGTGTTTCGCATTGAAATATTTGGCTGCCCGCTTTTGACTCTCGGCTACCATTCCTTTCAACTGATCGTGCACCTTTTTCAACTCTTCAGTATCGGTGGTTGCAAAAGTACGTTGCATTGACTCCTCGGGGCATTCAATGTCGAATCGGGGATGATATCCGTAATTTGCAAAGAAAGGAGTCGTCCCAGTCGATTCGTGAACATTGTTGTTGTAGCAAAATTCCGCCAGAGGAAGCAGTGCCTCCCAATCGTCCTGATTGTAGTTGCAGTACTGGCGAAGGTAATGCTCAAGTACTTGATTCGTCCTTTCCGTCTGCCCATCTGTTTGAGGATGAAATGCGGTACTCATTTTGCGTTCGATGCCCAACAATTCACAAAATTCCTCCCAGAATTTCGACGTGAATTTCGAATCCCTATCCGACAAAATGCTTCTGGGAATTCCGTGTACCCGGAAGATGTGCGTCTTGAATAGCCCTGCTAATCCTCGCGCCGTAATCGTCGTAGGTATCGGTACGAAATGTGCCTGCTTCGTGAACCGATCGACGATGTTCCAAACCGCATCCATTTTCCCAATTTTGGGAAAACCAACCACGAAATCCATGGAAATATCCTCCCATGGCCCATTCGGAATATCCAGAGACTTCAGTTCTCCGTAAGGCCTGTGCCTTCTCGGTTTGTTTCGTTGACAATCGGGGCATTCGGAAACGTACAACTTGATGTCCGAATCCATTTTAGGCCAGTAATAATCGCGTTTGATGAGCGCAATTGTTTTGGTAGCTCCTGGATGTCCGGCTACCAACGAATCGTGTCTGCTCTTGCAAATATGGTTCTTTAGCTCTTGGCTACTCGGAACCACTACTCGCCCTTGGTGTAGCAACAATCCGCTGATTGTCCATGACCAAGGATTCTGCTCATCGATAGGCGATTCGTCATCTGTCTCGTTGTCCTTTCCTACTTGTACGCGGAGCCCTTCTTCTCGGATGGTGTCCTTCTCCAGTTCCGTCCGTATCCAAGAGTCGATAGTCGTCAATTGAGTATCGATTCGTATCCTGTTCCCTCCTCGTAAAGCTGCTGTCTGGAAATTCTCGAAAAGTGCCTCGGGCAATAAAACCGTGGGGTTCAAATCCCATTTCGTCTTACTGCTGCCCTTTCCTGGGTGGTAATCGCTCCTTCGAGTCAAGGCATCCGGTTTCTCTCCTTTTTCTCCTGGACGATATCGGATTTTGAAGTTGAAGTCCGATAGAAAAGCTGCCCATCGTCCTTGCCGTTGTACCAAAGGCTTGCCGCTCATAAAGTACTCCAAGTTCTTGTGATCGGTCAAGACGATAATCGGGTGAACCATACCGATCAAGTTGGCTTTCCAGTGTTTGAACGCCTCGATTACTGCTAGCAATTCCTTGTCGTGTACTGGGTAATTTGCTTCTGCCGGTTGCAAGCTTCGCGAAAAGAATCCTGTTGGACGAACTTCCGAATCGTCCCCTTTTGGAAATCGTTGACTGGCGATCGCTGCGATCGCGCAATTTGAAGCGTCTGTCTCGATGTAACACTGGAGATCAGGATCGAACTGAGCTAAAACGGGTGAACTAGCAAATGCTCGCTTCAAACCATTGAAGCTAGCGTCCTCTTCTTCTCCCCAAACCCAGGGAGTATTCTTCCGCGTAAGTCTCGTCATAGGTTTCGTGATTCCGGCATAATCGTAGATGAATCGCCGATAAAACCCTGCAAACCCGAGGAAGCGCTGAATATCCTTGATGTTCTTTGGGGTGGGCCAGCTTTCGACCGAGTCTAGCTTTCCTTGCTCCGGTCCGACTTGATTGTGTCCTACTACGAACCCGAGAAACGTGATTCGTTCTTGCAGGAATTCACATTTTGTTGGCTTCAAGTATAAATCGTTTTGTCGAATAATCTTGAAAACCGCCTTGGTGAGCTCATGCAATTCTTCTTTCGTATTGGCGTAAATCAAAATATCGTCGATGTAGACGATGACCCCCTTGTCCAACAGCTCGTGGAACAAATCGTTCATGAAGAATTGGAAACTAGCTCCCGCGTTTGACATCCCTTCCCTCATTACCTTCGACTGAAAGGCGCCGTAACGGGTAAGGATAGTCGTCCACTTTTCGTCTCCTGGCCGCATCCTTAACAGTTGATAGGAAGTAGGCATATCCAGTTTCGTAAAGAATTTCGCCAAACGCACTCGCTCCAAGAGAGTATCGATTCGTGGTAAAGGATAAGTGTTTTTTACGGTAGCGTTGTTCAACACTCGGAAGTCGGTGACCATCCGATAATCGCCCGTCTTCTTGGCCACCAAAAAGACCGGACTGCCAAAGTAATGAGACGAAGGTTCGATGTGCCCAATAGCCAGTGATTTGTCGATCCAAGCTTTCAACCAGGCGTCCTCTTTTGCGTTCAAAGGGTATACCTTTAGCTTCTTCAAAGCCTGTCCGTCGATCAGATCTACCGGGTGATCGTACTCGCGATGCGGAGGAAGCGATTCGTAATGCTTCTTCATAAAGATGTCGAGGAAATCGTGATACGATTCGGGAATCGCCGTCCGGAGGTCAGCAACCTCCTCGTATTCGTGCTCCTCCAAATTCAATGTCTTGAACGCCCATCTCTTTTCGTCTTCATCGAGGGTTGCTCTTCCCATTCGAAGACCCCCTCCACCAACAATCTGCTTCAGGGTAGGGCTCGTTGCTACCCTCATTTCGCAGGTACCCCAATCGATTTCTGCTTGGTACCTTGTGAAAAAATCCAATCCCAAGACGAGGCCCGGGTTTCCGATCGTCGATATGTCGAATCGACATTTGTAAGGCCCGTTCCCGCTGATCCAAAAATCGATATCCGTGTAGCTTGTGATCAATTCGTCCGAAATTCGCCCGTCTAGCAGAAGTAACTTCTCTGGAGTTGGGTACTTCTGAACTGGCAAGTCGAACATCACCGGCAAGTTTGGAGACACGAAGTTCTGTGATGCCCCGCTGTCCAATAATGCCTGGTAAACCCTTTCCTTTTGACCATTCACGATTATCCCTACTTCGATTAAAGGATCCTTCCCTTTCACGGTGAACGGAATCCATTCCGACTTGTCCAATCGTTTTCCTGCTCGACCTTTGACCACGTTCGGACTATTCCCTTTCTTCTCAGGGCAATCTCGAGAATAGTGACCTGGTTTCCCGCAGTAGAGACAAGAATCTGTTTCCTTGCGGCGTTTCATCTCCTCGGGAGAGACGTAAGGCCGATCCGACCGAACGGTTTCTCTCTGTACGGTTCGTTGAACAGTAGTCTCCACTCTCTTCTCCCGAGGGTGTTTGTCTTTGGGTTTCGAATCGTGTTTCTCCTTTTTCTCAGAAGAATTCGCCTTTCGAATGCCACGTTTCTCCCTTTCCTGTCGGTCTAGGTCGATCAAGAGCTTCTTGAATTCGTTCCAAGATAGGTTTCTATACCCCTGGGTTTCCGTCAGCCGGTATTGTATGCTACTGTTGACTCTCGTCTTGACCGCCATTACGATAGCCCTATCGTTCCATCCCAATCTCTTAATCGAGGGGCCAACTGCGTTGAGATATTGGAGAATCGTCCCTGTCTGGTACGTCTCTTCGACAATAGCTTGTGCTGTTCCTTCTGCGTCCGGATCACCAAAATGATCCCTGAGAACCTGGCAGAACAGGGGAAAGTCGAAGAAATACGCCGGCAGTACTCCGTCTTCGTCTCCGTCCATATCATTTGTAATGATATCGCTGGCGTTCCCGGTAAGATAGGAGATAGCATAATTGACTTGCGATTCCTCGGTCGGAAAACGATGCTTCTGAGTTTTGAACACCATTCGGAGCTTGTGGATGAATCCCTCCAGTTTCGTGGTATCACCGTCGAAAGATTCGGGAGGAGCCACCTTGGTCTCAATGTTGCTGAATCCTGTTCCGCGTTGAATCGGTAATCGTCCTTCGACGTACTCCTCGTCGAAATGGAAAGGTGCATAGGGGTCCCGTTCCAACCTAGGTTTGGCAACCGCTGGAACGGTTCTGACCGACCTTCTAGTTTGACCACTGACAGGAGAATCCTCTACCCGATCCCTGACGGCATTGTGGATATTGCCCGTGATCCTGTCATGGACGATTCGTGAATCGTCTTCTGTGTCTCGATCGTCCGATCGATTCTGCTCAAGCTTCTCGAGCCTAGCGAGCAACCGTTTGGTGGTCGACTGTTGCTCTTTCAGTAGGGCTAAGATAGCGCTCGTCGTATCTTCAACCCTCTCAGGTTCCTTGACCCTTGGTTCATCGGTCTGATCGGGACTATCTTCAGGCGAAAACCTGCCTTCGTTGATATCGGGTTCCCGATCGAATGCGATTCGAGTGGAGGCCTCCACCGATTCGCGTTGGTGATCGTCGCCGAGACGATCCTCTTCATTGTCACTTTGACTATGAAACCTGTCCTCGTTCGTTCGAGGAGTGTTTCTGGTACCTGGCGCCATGTTGTGATTCCGTGGTGAGTAATTGACTAGAAGCTCGTTATGCTGTTACGACTTGGTAGAACCTCGGTGTTAGGTCTGCTTGATCGGATGTATTTTCTAGTCAGAGCTCTCAGGACGAGAATCGTGCTTCGTTTGGTGCTGGTCGATCTTTAGCCGTTGCCTTAAGATCCTTGAATAACGATTCGTCAATCGAAATTCGTCCGGTTGGTGTGAGTGGTTACTACGATTCGATAATCGTCACTCGTGTAGGTCTCTGTGCGGTAGCTAGTCGCGATAGTCGATTCGTCCTACGTATCGACCCAAGAACCAATACCACTTCGTCGTACGCAGGGGTAAAGAAATAGGGAAGTGTACTTAACGAGTAGCCGTGCACTGCGTGCTCGATAAGGGGTAAGGCGGTGGAAAATGTTGTTCTGTAGTCTTTGTTTGTAACCTCTTCGTCTAGCGTATGCTAAGATTCGAATGTAATAACGAGCTTGAACTTCTAGTCGAAAGGATACAACTGCTATCGTTCTTCTATCCTATCGAGCTATAAGTACTGCGCTCGTTTCTCCTTTCGTGCTTCCCCAACGATCGTCCAACGAATCGTCTTTCGTCCTTACTCGAGTAAACAGGAAAGGGAAAGCACGCCTGCTGTTGACTTCACCTAGGTCCCCGTCTGTTCTCTAAGGTCCGTCACATTACCCGATTCAATGCTAAGGTCGTCCTACGTCCTTCTCATCTTGGTGAATCGTCCGCCGTTGTTTTGGCAAAGGTGGAGAACGTCGGTGGTCGATCCTCAATGTCTTTCAATCACCGGCGTATCGTCTAAGTCAGATATCGTTCCTTGTTTTTGCTTTTGTCTTTTATTGATCAACGATTGTCGATTCGTCTTCCGTCCCTGTGTTGGACCTTGTAATTACTTCCCGTCCCTGTCTAAGGTCGTTTCGTCTTTTGTGTAGGCAGACGTCCGTTCCTTCGATGTCGGTTTCCCCAACGTATCGTTCTCTATTTCGTCCTTGTACCTGTCACCTCCGGTGAGGTCGGTTACCTCGAATAACTTGACAAGGTCGATTTGTGAATCGCATGACGTGTCAAGTGTCGGGATGAACGAGATGACGGATGCTGAAGCGCGCGCGCGCTTGTCGATTCGTGTTTCGTGATTCGTCGCGCGTGATAACCTCCATGACGTGTCAAAGGCTGGTTGTAGACGGATCTGATGTCGAATCGTGTTTCGTGATACCTTGTCGTCGGGTGTTACTAGGTTCGTGACACATCGTCAAACATCTATCAAACGCTGTGACTTACTCCAGACTCCTTCAATTCGTCCCACGCACCATCAGGGAGGCTCAACGTATTCATCTCTTCATCAAATCCGGCACCTGACTGGCTGTAGCGTTTCAACAGCGTGTTCCAGGGCTTCCACCCTTCGTTCTTGAGCTATAGGTCGTAGTAAGTCGTGTGTCAGTTCTAGCTATTCGGTACCGACGTTGTGAGCGATGTACCTTGTTAAAACGGAACTTAGCTGACTTCTCGTCCTTCTCCCCACCCTTACTACGTATCTTGTTCACCTCAGCGGCGACTGACGCCCACGTACCACGTTTGAAACCGTTATCGGCCCGTCGACCTCGACGTTGTTCCTCCGTAAGCAATTCTAACATCAAACGATCGTCCGCTAACGACCACTGAGCGTTCTTACGACCTCCCTCGGTCTTTACGGTACTAGTAGGACCTCCCTTATCGACCTGCATCACCTCGAAACCTTCCGTCGCCATCGAAGGGGGGTTCTCGAGCGAAATCACCTCGACTATCGACATATCGTCAAACGACGTCGTTCCCCTCGCCAACGGTTGTCGACTACCTCCTCCTGGGTGTCGAGAGACGCCCTGTCGCTGAGAATCACTAGCAATAACGTCCGGGTACATCGTAGCGTCGGTATAGGGTCGTTTAGGCGAGATATTAGGGATATTCGCGATATTTCGAGGTCCGTAAGTACAATTCGTGTTCTGCGTCGTGGTTCTACAAACCCCAACTCCCCTACCAAAACACTAGCCGGCCCTGGGTTACCCAAACCGCAATTGTAGACGCAAAAAATCAGGTCTCGAGCGTCGATTCTCGGCGACTATAAACACACGGAATGCCACATTGTTACGGTCGGGCCTAGTGGTAACGAAAGGCTAGCCTAGGTGGAAAGCGTCAGTGGTAATTGTGCTAAGGCAGAGATACTCAACGGGAAGTGCTTGGTTGCAATCTGCTTGCTGACCGTGAAGGGCTTGACGAGAGCTCCAGTGTTGAGTAGTGAGAGGTTGTTGGGTGGCTAAGGTTTAGGGATGTAACATATGATAATTCTTCTTGGGAAAGAAGAGAGAACATGGAAGGGAATGTACAATCAGGCTGGAATGGCCTGCTATATATATTATTTTGGAAAGGGGGCAAACACTAGGAAAAGGTGGCAAACGTTCACGTTGATGTTGGTGTTAACGTTTGTGTTGGCGTTGGTGTTGGTGTTGATGTTTGTGTTTGCGTTTGTGTTTGTGTCTGCGTCTGCGTCTGCGTCTGCGTCTGCGTTTGCGTCTGCGTTGACGCGCGAGATTGGGTCGGTCCGTAACAGCATCCCCCCGCTATGCCGCGAAGTCCCTTGAGCGGGTGTGTGTGCCTACGGGTTTTGCCGAGGGGAGTTCTGCCGAGGCTGGCCGGATCCGGAAGGTGTAGATAAGCGTGGTTGGCTCCGGGTTGTGTATATATGTAGGGCTTCTGTGAGGTTTGATTTGTGTACCCGTAGTGATGGTGATGGGTCATCATACCATCCCGTAGTTGACCATATTATCATCATGTCTAATATCATCCCTCCTAACCCCGACGCGTACGCGACCATCCTCGGATACCTGGAGTCACTCTCGCAACGCCAGATCCAAGGTGTCGTTGATGCCGCGCAGGTTCTTGTCGCCAGGACTGCCGCTTTCAACAGAGTCCGAGACAGGCGATGGGAGAGGGCGAACATGATTGAAGAGTTTGGGTATGCGGCGGAGGTCCAGTGCGGTGCGTGCATGGTGAAGTCCTCCGGGGATAGACGCTGCATCGTGCTTGGTGAGAACCAGCGATGCCACTGTTGCGTCAAGCAGGCAAAGGTATGTTGATTTTCTTGGTGGTGTGACCGTGTGTAAAGAGTGGCGAGAGTGGTTGATAATGTTGTTGCGTAGGTTTGCTCCTTCCAGAAGAAGGCCGCCAAGACCCCTGACGCGGGTGCCCCCGTTGGCCAGGTCCATGCGGGCCACGTTCCCCAGTACGATGGCAACCCTATCCAGTACGAGGGTTCTGCCAACCAGTACAGGGGTGCCCCTGCGCAATACGGGGAAGGTCCCAACCATTACGAGCTGTCCGACAGCCAATCTGGTTCCGGTGCCAGCTCGTCGGGCTCCTACTCCTTGTGAGCGAGCTGCACCGACTCTCCTGTCCGAGCGCGCCGGCAGGACACGGAAGGTGGAAATTTGGCAGGTGACCTTGTAGTTATATTGCGTTGAAATTGGCTCCTGATTTGTAGTTTTGGAACGAGCCTAAGCTTGTCGTTGTCGCTTGAAAATTGACTGAGATATTGATGTTCGCAAGTTTGGTGATGGCTCGACGTTCGGTTGTTATGCCATAAGCGTGCTGTAACGCGTAGGCTTTGATACGCGTGTCGTAATGCGTAGGCTTCGACGCGCGTGTGCCGTAACGCCGATGAGGTCATTTCCGAGTCGACTCGGAAATGACGTGTAGGCTTGGCCGCGGGTGTGCCGGACCCGAGTTTCGTACTCATGTTGTTGACGCGACGGCGTGATATTCAGCTCGATTTGGCGTAGTTGGTTATGTGATTTTTGTGGAATTATTTTTGCTAAGTCCATGAGATCCAGGATTCGATCCGGGTGGTAGGTTTTCTTTTTGCCGTGTTATTTTGATGGTATTTTTTTTTATCGAGTAGACGGTTTATGGACCAGGTTTGAGGGGGTATTTTTCGTGATATTCCTTGATCCGTTCCTGCGCATTTGACAACCATGAAGGTGGTGCCCAGGAATTTGCGTCAGGTCCGTATCCGGTCCATTTGACAAGGTAACGTAAAGGTTCCTTGTATCGTTTGTTGATCTTGGAGTCGAGGATTTCCTCTACTTCAAATTCCTCTTCGCCTTCAATGATTTCAGGTTCAGGCGGAGGTTGTTTGCGATTGGTGATGGTGTTTTCTTTGAAGGGTTCCAGTTTGCTGACATGGAATACGTCATGTATTTTTGATTGGAAAGGGAGTTCCAAGCGATAGGCGTGTGAAGATATTTTCTTGGTGATTTTGTAGGGGCCAAGGAAGCGATTGCTGAGCTTCTTGCTTGGACGAGTGGTTTTGATGTCTTCTGCATCAAGCCAGACCTTGTCACCGGGTTCGTAAACTGGTGAAGGGAGGTGTTTACGGCTCCATTGGTTTTCGGAGTGCTCCTGAGATCTCTTGATCCAGAGTTTGAGTTGATCGTGTAGTTCCGATAAATCTGCAGTAACACGCTCTGCGCCTTCCGAGATGTTGGGTCCAATAGGTTTGGTGAAGTTGCAGCGAGGGTGATAGCCTTTGTTGGCAAAGAAGGGTGAGACGCCAGTGGTTTCGCTGTTGGCGTTGTTGTAGGCAAACTCTGCTAAAGGCAGGAGTCTGTACCAGTCGTCTTGTTGGTAGTTGGCGTACATCCGGAGGTATTGTTCCAGAGTCTGGTTGGTACGTTCCGTCTGACCATCAGTTTCAGGATGGTAGGCGGTGGAGAAGTCCAACTTGATGTCCAGCAAAGAACCAATAGCACGCCAGAAGCGTGAAGTGAACTCGGATCCGCGATCGCTGATGATCCGTTCCGGTAATCCGTGTTTACTGAAGACATGTTGGAGGTAGAGTTGAGCCAGCTCGGGTGCATCGATGCTGGTAGATGTCGGTATGAAAAGGCTCATCTTGGTGAGTCGATCAACAATGACCAAGATGGAGTTGTAGCCGTTGGAGCGAGGTAGATCCTCGATAAGGTCCATCGAGATGTTGGACCAAGGGTATGGCGGAATAGGAAGTGACTTGAGTTCTCCATATGGCTTGTGACGTTTTGACTTGTTCCGTTGGCAAGCATCGCAAGAGTCCACATAAGAGTGGATGAACTCCTTCATCTTGGGCCACCAGTAGTTGCGCTGAACCAGTTGCAAGGTTTTACGCTGACCAGGGTGTCCGTGCTGAAGGGAGTCATGGTGCTCTCGAGTGATGCGTAGCCGTAAGTCTTTCTTGTCAGGAAGGTAGGTACGTCCTTTGTAGAGTAGTAGTTGATCTTGTAAGGTATATCCTGGGTGTTTGTCCAGTGAAGTGATGATGTCCTGAGCGAAAGTCTCCTCTTGCAAGGTGATGATGATGTCTTGCTGAGACTGAGGGAGGAGTTCAGAAGATCCGGTGGCGAATAGGAATTGTCCGGGTTTGAGTAGAGCCTGATGATTGTCAGGGTTGGCTTCCGGCGAGAGGGATGATCCTTTGGTCATTGGATGAAGATCCGGTCTTCTGGTGAGAGCATCCGGCTTGGTTCCTTGTGAACCAGGCCGATACTTGATGATGAAGTGGAAGTCCTGGAGGAATTGAGACCAGCGACCTTGTCGTCTGTTCAGTTGTTTGGTGGTGGTGAAGTATTCTAGACTCTTGTGGTCTGTAAGGACTTCCGTAAAGGTGCCTTCAAGGTATTGACGCCATTCCTTGAAGCACGAGATGATGGCAAGCATCTCCTTGTCGTGGATCTCATAGTTGAGTTCGGCAGGGACCATCTTTCTTGAGAAGAAGGCGATGGGTTTTAGAATTCCCTCTTCCGATTCCTGAGATAGGATTCCAGCAAGGGCAAAGTCCGAAGCGTCTGTCTCTAGGACTAGAGGCTTTTCCGGATTGAAGTGAGCTAAGAGAGTAGCTGATGTGAAGGCGTTCTTGAGTTTGTCAAAGGCCTGAGAGTGTTTGTCGGTCCAGAGGAATGGAGTGTCCTTCCTGGTGAGCTGAGTGAGAGGATGGGCGATGGAGGAGTATGATGCAATGAAGCGCCTGTAGAAGTTGCAGAATCCAAGGAAGGATCTGACTTCAAACAGGTTGGTTGGCGTTGGCCAGTCCAAGATGCTTTGCACCTTCTTGACGTCCATGGTAATCCCATCTCTTCCAACAATGAAGCCAAGGAATTCCACGCTGTGTTGGTGGAACTCGCATTTCTCGGCTTTGGCGAAGAGTCCTGCTTTGCGAAGTGTCTCAAGGACAAAGGTAACGTGCTGATAATGTTCCTCCAGTGTGTCCGAGTAGATGAGGATGTCATCCAGGTAACAGATGACATAGTGATCCAGCATCGTCCTGAAGTTATGGTTCATCAGGTGTTGGAATGATGCTGGCGCGTTGGTGAGACCAAATGGCATGACGAGGTATTCGAAGAGGCCGTAGCGCGTCCTGAATGCCGTCTTCCATTCTTCACCTTCAGCGATCCGTAGGAGGTTGTAGGCTCCTCTGAGGTCGATCTTGGTGAAGTATTTGGCCTGGCGCAAGCGATCCAGATGCTCCGAGATGAGCGGAAGTGGGTACCGATTCTTGATGGTTATCTTGTTGATACCTCGGTAGTCAACACAGAGACGGAGGGATCCATCCTTTTTCTTGACGAAGAGGATGGGTGCTCCCGCCGGAGATTCAGAAGGTCTGATGAAACCCTTGGCTAGGTTTTCATCCAAGTATTCCCGTAGTGATCCTAGTTCTTTCTCGGATAAGGAGTAGACTGGTCCCCAGGGAGGTTGTTTGCCTTCTTCAAGAGGTATGTGATGGTCGAATGGTCTATGCGGTGGTAGAGTATCCGCATTAGCCTTATCAAAGACATCCAGGTAGGCGTGATACCTGGCAGGTATGATGTCTTGATCCATCACCGGAATGGGATCAGCCGCAGCTGCAGACACATTGGTAGTGTTCCCAAAGGTGACATCCGCAGATGTCGCATCCTCAGATGCCGAAGTAAGAGTACTGGCTTTCTCAAGTGGGGTCTTCTCCCCAGCTTCCCAGTTGGCAAAAGGCTTGTGAGCCCGGGTTGGAGTACTGGCTTTTTCAAGTGGAGGTTTAACTTCTCCAGCTTCCCAGTTGACGAAAGGCTTGTGTTTGTAAAGCCATGGGTATCCGAGTATGATCGGGAAGACCCCTAGATGGGTGACTTCAAAGGTCGTAGTTGCCAGTTTGAAGTTGGGTACCTTGATGGAGGTGGTGACGGTGTACTTGATGCTACCATAAGAGGATATGGAGCCATCAATCATGTGGAGTTTTGAAGGGTGTCGCTTCTTGGTAAGCGGGAGTTGAAGGGATTTGGCGAAGTGATAATCCATGAAGCACTTTGAAGCGCCAGAGTCCAGTAGAGCAGCATACTCCATGCTGGTTTTAGTAGAGTTGGGTAAAGTGACGGGAAGACTGATGTGATTCCTGGCGTCCAAAGTAGAATCCGAAGTAGAAGATGAAGTAGAAGTAGAATCCGTTGAGTCCAGAGAGTCCTGAGAATCTTGCAAGTCCTGCCTAGCGCTTTGGCAACTCCGCGCTAGGCGCTGGCGTTCTGGGTGCGGAGTGCCTGACCTTTTGACTGGTTGTCACGGGTAAGGATGGCACTATTCCCAGCTGAAGAATTGGGCTTTGCAAGCGGGCATTTGGCTACAGTGTGGTCCTTGGAGCCACAGTACAGACAAAGGTCTTGGTCCTTCCTCCTTTGATATTCCTCGGAGGTAAGTTTGCCTTTGTTGTTGATGGGCAAGGACAAAGTAGGCCGGTCATTCCTGGACGGGAATGATTGGCGAGTATAGGTGGTAGAGGTAGTGGTACCGGTAGAAGGGGATGAGCGAGGGGTAAAGTTGCTGTTGTTGGAGTATGACTTGTTGCCTCCAAAGGAGCGAGTTGAAGTGGTGGTGGTGCTAGTGAACTGAGTTCCAGACCCGCGTTCCAGAGAACGCTCATAAAGTCTGTTGTCAATCCTAAGAGCGGTGTCCATCATCTCCTTGAGAGTATGAGGTCGTCCAACTCTAGCGATCTCATCCTTGATTCCTTCTTTGAGTCCTCGGTAGAATTGGGCGGCCAAGGCGTGGTCGTCCCATTGAGTGAGAGTAGAGTTGCGTTGGAACTCTGAGATGTAGGACGATGCCGATCCCTTTTGTCGCAGGGAGAAGATGTTCCTTTCGGCAGTTGCCTCTTCATCAGGGTCTCCAAAGGTGTCGCGGAGAGCCCTGCAGAATTTCTTGTAACTAGTCATCATCTCTGGTTCCGGGTCCTTCTCCAAGTTGGGTTGGAACCAAAGAAAAGCGGTGTCCCTAAGGAAGGAGGCGGTGTAAAGAACCTTGGACCTCTCTGTAGGGTACCGATTGGGTTGAAGTTCAATCACCATGCTGACTTGGGTGAGGAAGGTAGTCAACTTGGTGCGATGTCCGTGGAAGTATTCCGGAGCAGCGATTTTGGGTTCTGAGGGGCGGACTGCAGGTGCAGCAGGAGCAGGGGAAAGCGATGCGGTCCTACGCAGTTGTTCCTCCATGCGTGCAATAGTTTCCTCCAGTTGGGTAATCCTGTCCCCTTGGGTAGGAGCTCGACTGCCTCCGGTAGTGGACATATTGAAAGGGTAAAAAGGTGTGTGTGTGGTTGAAGGTTGGATAGGCGAAATCCAAGAGTGCGTTGCCTAAGCACAAACTTGGAAGAAGAATTATGCTGTTACGGTCGGGCCTAGTGGTAACGAAAGGCTAGCCTAGGTGGAAAGCGTCAGTGGTAATTGTGCTAAGGCAGAGATACTCAACGGGAAGTGCTTGGTTGCAATCTGCTTGCTGACCGTGAAGGGCTTGACGAGAGCTCCAGTGTTGAGTAGTGAGAGGTTGTTGGGTGGCTAAGGTTTAGGGATGTAACATATGATAATTCTTCTTGGGAAAGAAGAGAGAACATGGAAGGGAATGTACAATCAGGCTGGAATGGCCTGCTATATATATTATTTTGGAAAGGGGGCAAACACTAGGAAAAGGTGGCAAACGTTCACGTTGATGTTGGTGTTAACGTTTGTGTTGGCGTTGGTGTTGGTGTTGATGTTTGTGTTTGCGTTTGCGTTTGTGTCTGCGTCTGCGTCTGCGTCTGCGTCTGCGTTTGCGTCTGCGTTGACGCGCGAGATTGGGTCGGTCCGTAACACACATGGTCTGAGCGATACGTAATCGGTAACAATTCACTAGCGTCGGCGTATCAAACTAGCCAGTTGCCCTTTTGGGCCTGTTCTAGACGTATAATAGACGCATGTCGACGTCGCGAACGCACCCTATTACTGTAGGGTATGTCGGTGAACCTCTGAGCTATGCTATTTTGGTATGTACAACAATCTGGGGGGAAAGATCCTCTATCGGCTGCCAAGTTCAAGGAAGTCACCGAAACAGATGTCAGCATTGAATGCGGCGAGATGAACGCATTGCTTGCGGATTTGACCGTGCTCGAGAGGCGCTTCGAGCTATCCCAGACAAGGCATGACGAAAAGCGGAATGACATAGACCGTGTGTCTGCGCGTATTGTTACGGACCGACACTGTTCCGACACATATCATCATCATCCTGACACTTGTCAACACCATCTTGACATCTGTCACCATTATCCGACATATCTCAACACATTCCGACACATCCCAGTATCCCTTGACCCCTGTCAACATCAATCCGACACTTGTCAATATTGTCTTGACACTTGTCAACATTGCCTCGACACCTGTCGATATCTCAAGCGACACATCTCGTTTCCTAAATAGTATATAAGACAGGCTCTACAGACATCATTGTACTTCCCCTCATGTCTTCTCTTCTTTCCCAAGAAGAATTATCATATGTTACATCCCTAAACCTTAGCCACCTAATCACCTCTCACTACTCAACACTGGAGCTCTCGTCAAGCCCTTCACGGTCAGCAAGCAGATTGCACACCAAGCACTTCCCGTTGAGTATCTCTGCCTTAGCACAATTTCTACTGACGCTTTCCACCTAGGCTAGCCTTTCGCTACCACTAGGCCCGACCGTAACAGCATAATTCTTCTTCCAAGTTTGTGCTTAGGCAACGCACTCTTGGATTTCGCCTATCCAACTTTCAACACACACACCTTTTACCTTTATCACCATGTCTACTACCGGAGGCAGTCGCGCTCCTACTCAAGGGGACAGGATTACCCAACTGGAGGAAACTATTGCACGCATGGAGGAACAACTACGTAGGACCGCATCGCTTTCCCCTGCTCCTGCTGCTCCTGCAGTCCGCCCCTCGGAACCCAAGATTGCCGCACCGGAATACTTCCATGGACACCGCACCAAGTTGACTACCTTCCTCACCCAAGTCAGCATGGTGATTGAACTTCAACCCAACCGGTACCCTACAGAGAGGTCCAAGGTACTCTACACCGCCTCCTTCCTGAGGGACACCGCTTTCCTTTGGTTCCAGCCCAACCTGGAGAAGGACCCGGAACCAGAGATGATGACTAGCTACAAGAAATTCTGCAGGGCTCTCCGCGACACCTTTGGAGACCCTGATGAAGAGGCAACTGCCGAAAGGAACATCTTCTCCCTTCGTCAAAAGGGATCGGCATCCTCTTATATCTCAGAGTTCCAACGCAATTCTACTCTCACTCAATGGGACGACCACGCCTTGGCCGCCCAATTCTACCGAGGACTCAAAGAAGGAATCAAGGATGAGATCGCTAGGGTTGGACGCCCTCATACTCTCAAGGAAATGATGGACACTGCTCTTAGGATTGACAACCGGCTCTACGAGCGTTCTCTGGAACGTGGATCTGGAACTCAGTTCACCAGCACTACCACTACCTCAACTCGCTCATTTGGAGGGAACAAATCTTACTCCAACAACAGCAACTTCCCTTCTCGCTCATCCCCTTCTACTGGTACCACTACCTCTACCACCTATACTCGCCAATCGTTCCCAGCCAGGAATGACCGAGCTACTCCGTCCTTGCCCATCAACAACAAAGGCAAACTTACCTCCGAGGAATATCAAAGGAGAAAGGACCAAGACCTTTGTCTGTACTGTGGATCCAAGGATCACACCGTTGCCAAGTGCCCACTTGCAAAGCCCAACTCTTCGGCTGGAAACAGTGCCATCCTTACCCGTGACAACCAGTCAAAAGGTCAGGCACTCCGCACCCAAAACGCCAGCGCCTAGCGCGGAGTCGCCAAAACGCTAGGCAGGACTTGCAAGATTCTCAGGACTCTCTGGACTCAATGGATTCTACTCCTACTACTTCATCTTCTACTTCGGACTCTACTTTGGACGCAAGGAATCACATCAGTCTTCCCGTCACTTTACCCAACTCTACCAAACCCAGCATGGAATATGCTGCTCTACTGGACTCTGGCGCTTCAAAGTGCTTCATGGATTACCGCTTCGCCAAATCCCTTCAACTCCCGCTTACCAAGAAGCGACACCCTTCAAAACTCCACATGATTGATGGCTCCATATCCTCTTATGGTAGCATCAAGCACACCGTCACCACCTCCATCAAGGTACCCAACTTCAAATTGGCAACTACAACCTTTGAAGTCACCCATCTAGGGGTCTTCCCGATTATACTCGGATACCCATGGCTTTACAAGCACAAGCCTTTCGTCAACTGGGAAGATGGGGAAGTCAACCCCCCACTTGAAAAAGCCAGTACTCCTATTTCGGCATCTGAGGATGCGACATCTGCGGATGTCACCCTTGGGAACACTACCACCGTGTTTGCAGCTGCGGCTGATCCCATTCCGGTGATGGATCAAGACATCATACCTGCCAGGTATCACGCCTACCTGGATGTCTTTGATAAGGCTAATGCGGACACTCTACCACCGCATAGACCATTTGACCATCACATACCTCTAGAAGAAGGCAAACAACCACCCTGGGGACCAGTCTACTCCTTATCCGAGAAAGAACTAGGGTCACTACGGGAATACTTGGATGAAAACCTAGCCAAAGGATTCATCAGACCTTCTGAATCTCCGGCGGGAGCACCCATCCTCTTTGTCAAGAAAAAGGATGGATCCCTCCGTCTCTGTGTGGACTACCGAGGTATCAACAAGATAACCATCAAGAATCGGTACCCACTTCCGCTCATCTCGGAGCATCTGGATCGCTTGCGCCAGGCCAAATACTTCACCAAGATCGACCTCAGAGGAGCCTACAACCTCCTACGGATCGCTGAAGGTGAAGAATGGAAGACGGCATTCAGGACGCGCTACGGCCTCTTTGAATACCTCGTCATGCCATTTGGTCTCACCAACGCGCCAGCATCATTCCAACACCTGATGAACCACAACTTCAGGACGATGCTGGATCACTATGTCATCTGTTACCTGGATGACATCCTCATCTACTCGGACACACTGGAGGAACACTATCAACACGTTACCTCTGTCCTTGAGACACTTCGCAAAGCAGGACTATTCGCCAAAGCCGAGAAATGTGAGTTCCACCAACACAGCGTGGAATTCCTTGGCTTCATTGTCGGAAGAGATGGTATTACCATGGACGTCAAGAAGGTGCAAAGCATCTTGGACTGGCCAACGCCAACCAACCTGTTTGAAGTCAGATCCTTCCTTGGATTCTGCAACTTCTACAGGCGCTTCATTGCATCATACTCCTCCATCGCCCATCCTCTCACTCAGCTCACCAGGAAGGACACTCCATTCCTCTGGACCGACAAACACACTCAGGCCTTCGACACACTCAAGAACGCCTTTACCTCAGCTACTCTCTTAGCTCACTTCAATCCGGAGAAGCCTCTAGTCCTAGAGACAGACGCTTCGGACTTTGCCCTTGCTGGAATCCTATCTCAGAAATCGGAAGAGGGAATCCTAAAACCCATCGCATTCTTCTCAAGAAAGATGGTTCCCGCCGAACTCAACTATGAGATCCACGACAAGGAGATGCTTGCCATCATCTCATGCTTCAAGGAATGGCGTCAATACCTTGAAGGCACCTTTACGGAAGTCCTTACAGACCACAAGAGTCTAGAATACTTCACCACCACCAAACAACTGAACAGACGACAGGGTCGCTGGTCTCAGTTCCTCCAGGACTTCCACTTTATCATCAAGTATCGACCTGGTTCACAAGGAACCAAGCCGGATGCTCTCACCAGAAGACCGGATCTTCATCCAATGACCAAAGGATCATCCCTCTCGCCGGAAGCCAACCCTGACAATCATCAGGCTCTGCTCAAACCCGGACAATTCCTATTCGCCACCGGATCTTCTGAACTCCTCCCTCAGTCTCAGCAAGACATCATCACCGCCTTGCAAGAGGAGACTTTCGCTCAGGACGTCATCACTTCACTGGACAAACACCCAGGATATACCTTACAAGATCAACTACTACTCTACAAAGGACGTACCTACCTACCCGACAAGAAAGACTTACGGCTACGCATCACTCGAGAGCACCATGACTCCCTTCAGCACGGACACCCTGGTCAGCGTAAAACCTTGCAACTGGTTCAGCGCAACTACTGGTGGCCCAAGATGAAGGAGTTCATCCACTCTTATGTGGATTCTTGTGATGCCTGCCAACGGAACAAGTCAAAACGTCACAAGCCGTATGGGGAACTCAAATCACTCCCAATTCCGCCATACCCTTGGTCCAACATCTCGATGGACCTTATCGAGGACCTACCTCGCTCCAACGGCTACAACTCTATCTTGGTCATTGTTGATCGACTCACCAAGATGAGCCTCTTCATACCAACGTCTACCAGCATCGATGCACCCGAGCTGGCTCAACTCTACCTCCAACACGTCTTCAGCAAACACGGATTACCGGAACGCATCATTAGCGATCGCGGTTCAGAATTCACCTCACGCTTCTGGCGTGCTATCGGTTCTTTGCTGGACATCAAGTTGGACTTCTCCACCGCTTACCATCCTGAAACAGATGGTCAGACGGAACGCACCAACCAAACTCTGGAACAATACCTCCGGATGTACGCCAACTACCAACAAGACGACTGGTACAGACTTCTGCCTTTAGCAGAGTTTGCCTACAACAACGCCAACAGTGAAACCACTGGCGTCTCACCCTTCTTTGCCAACAAAGGCTATCACCCTCGCTGCAACTTCACCAAGCCCATAGGACCCAACATCTCAGAAGGCGCGGAGCGCTTCACTGCAGACCTATCGGAACTACACAATCAACTCAAACTCTGGATCAAGAGATCTCAAGAGCACTCCGAAAAACAATGGAACCGTAAACACCTCCCTTCACCAGTTTACGAACCTGGCGACAAGGTCTGGCTCGATGCAGAAGACATCAAGACCACTCGTCCAAGCAAGAAGCTCAGCAACCGCTTCCTTGGCCCATACAAAATCACCAAGAAAATATCCTCACACGCCTATCGCCTGGAACTCCCTTCTCAATCAAAAATACATGACGTATTCCACGTCAGCAAACTGGAACCCTTCAAGGAGAACACCATTGAAAATCGCAAACAACCTCCGCCTGAACCTGAGATCATTGAAGGCGAAGAGGAATTTGAAGTTGAGGAAATCCTTGACTCAAAGATCAACAAACGATACAAGGAACCTCTACGTTACCTCGTTAAATGGACCGGATATGGACCTGACGCGAACTCTTGGGCGCCACCTTCATGGCTCACCAATGCGCAGGAACGGATAACGGAATACCACGAAAAATACCCCCTCAAACCGGGTCCATAAGCCAGCCACAACCAACATCAATATCACTTGCACTCTAGTGCAGTCAGTTATGGACCTTCTCCCTATTCCCCTGCACCGGTTCGATGCAGACCACCTATCTCCTTTTTGCCTGAAATGTGCAAATCAACACCTACACGACGCGCGGCAGCGCAGGGGCAGAATCTGATTGGTGGTTTGCCCTAAAAAGGGCAAAGATCGCCTTTCGCGCTAAAATGGATGTTTGCGGAAGCAACAGTCCATTATGGCATGCTTATGGCATGCATGCCGTCATCATCACGTCAACAACATCTCGTCATCACCACTCAACACACCACCAAGTCGACAACATCATATCTCGATCAATTTTTGGGCTAGAAACGCAAGCTTAGGCTCGTTTTGAAGCTACAATCTAGGACGTTCAATCCAACAAACAAGGTACAACCATACAACACATACAGGATAACCCAAAACCATTGCCGCGACACCGGTAACCACTCAACGACAGACCCCATTGATATCGAACCCCAGCAACGTCCACCCCCAATTAGCAACTAAAACCCCGGAGATCTGGAATGACTTAGCAACTGGATCCCTCAACATAACTAGGCAAACCACTCCTCCCAGTTGGGAGTCGGGACCTGTTCGACATGTTTCACCTGGTTGGCTCGCTCCGCGTGAGCAACCTCTTCAACGTGACCAACGCGACCGCGTGCAAGCAACTAGTGGACATCCCTCATCAACATCAGCGACTACACCAAGTGGCTACACCCATCAACTCACCTCCTCAAGGAAGTCATCCATCGGCTCGACCTGGTACGGTTGCTCAACCTGATGCAGCGCATCGACCTGATAGGACTGCCCGGCTGGGTACGACAACCCAACCGGCTCCCACGACTCGACGGGGAACAACCCCTCGCCCGTGTAGGCCCCAAATCCAGCAGCGACTGAAGTCCAGTCAACCTGCCCCACCATATCCTCTGATACAGCATCGGCCTCCGACCATGCTAGTAGCCCATCAACATCAAGTGACGACAAGTCGACTGAGTCAAACCAGGGTCCACCTTCATCGTCTGACTGAGCAACCTCGAGAGGATCCTCAGTAACCTAGGAGTGTCACAAGTCCAACTCCTCAGCATCCATCGGCATGGCAACGGCAAAGTACATACCGGCGACATGTCGACAACCCCTGTCTTGGCACCGATAGCATCAGCCTGCTTGCCGCAGGCAACTGGTGCCTCCGCCTCAAACACCGCTCCAACATCCATGGCGACCTCGACTTCTGCAGCAGCAGTCGAGCGAGCCTTGAAAAAGCTACAGGACTTTCCCTGTAGGACACATACATTGCACGGAGCAGCAATGCCAGCAACTCGACAGTCATGGCGGCCAATTTTCTTGGCAGCACACTCCATGCACTGAGGGTTTGCGAATACCCCATACTTCTGAATGAAGAGGTATCGACCTTGGCGACTTCGAGACGACTTCGACTGGCCTTTCGACTACAAACAACGCGGAACTCAGCAACCCCACAATTCCGGCCGACTCAATCACTCAATCCACAGCAATAGCGACCAATCACTACTCACCAATTGAGGCCTACCCGACTTACGGGACTTCGACTGGTTGGCAGCTTGCGACCTTGTTTTGGGAGTCATTCCAAATATCTACGGAGTAGCGAGTCGGGGAAGTCACTCCCCCCACCTACCCTGGATCCACCGGCAACACCTTGACCGGCGACTCTATATACCCGCGCGCCCCGCGCGTGCTGCAACAGCGCGAGATAAGGATGACCGATAAGGAACAACCGACCATGCCCAATGCGGCAATATCGACACCCGACCTGCACAAGCAATGTCGAGGACGACATTGAGCCTAACGGGGGGATGCTGTTACGGACCGACACTGTTCCGACACATATCATCATCATCCTGACACTTGTCAACACCATCTTGACATCTGTCACCATTATCCGACATATCTCAACACATTCCGACACATCCCAGTATCCCTTGACCCCTGTCAACATCAATCCGACACTTGTCAATATTGTCTTGACACTTGTCAACATTGCCTCGACACCTGTCGATATCTCAAGCGACACATCTCGTTTCCTAAATAGTATATAAGACAGGCTCTACAGACATCATTGTACTTCCCCTCATGTCTTCTCTTCTTTCCCAAGAAGAATTATCATATGTTACATCCCTAAACCTTAGCCACCTAATCACCTCTCACTACTCAACACTGGAGCTCTCGTCAAGCCCTTCACGGTCAGCAAGCAGATTGCACACCAAGCACTTCCCGTTGAGTATCTCTGCCTTAGCACAATTTCTACTGACGCTTTCCACCTAGGCTAGCCTTTCGCTACCACTAGGCCCGACCGTAACACGTATCTGTTAGGCGTCGAGAAGGCTCCAGGGAAGACCGGCTCGATGTATACCTGCGAGGACATATCCGGGAGTAATGTAGAACGTAGGACTAGGGTATATAGATGTAATAACAGATGAAAGACTATATACTACAATGATGATACAAAGTGATACAATACGATATGCTCCTTGAACAACTCCGCCGGAGTTGGTACGACTCGAGTCCGGCGTACACGCGCGTCGCTATAACAGGATCCCCCCGTTAAGGGCGGACTCCGAACGCCCTAGGCATCGCCGTACTCCTCGAAAGCAGGTTTCGGCTTGTTTGGGTATCGTCGATGATAATCCAGCACCGCTTGGTCGTCATGGTGGAAGTCCTCCGGATGTACCCACTCGTTATACTCATCCTCGTAACCTTCCCACCGCACCAGATATTGGGTACGCGTCTGACGTCCCCGCTTCCTGCTCCGCAAATCTACGATCTCAGATACTACCCACTGGGTGTCACCGTTATCCACCACCTCTGGAGGAGGAGGCGGGACCTGTTCCCGCGAGGGCAGCTCGTTCCGCTTGTACGGAATCAGCATTGAGACATGGAACACAGGGTGTACTCGCCGCAGTTGCTCGGGAAGCTCCAATCTCCGCGCCATCTTCGCATCTCCCACGACCTCGGTGATCTTGAAAGGTCCGAGGGTCTTGTAGTCCAACTTCTTGTTTGGACGAACCGTCTTGATGTGGTCCGTAGACAACATCACTTGATCTCCGACCTCCATTCCCTCGTCGGGAACGGGTCGCCTCTTTCTGTTGGCGTATTTCGCCATATCCACCCTTGCTTGCTCCAACGCCCGGAGTACCGACTCGTGGATGTTCGAGAGTCGCTCCCTGAACTCATCCGCGCTTTCATTGGGTACTTCGGCCATCCGGATGGTGAACTTGTGGTCAGTCCCCTCGGAGGCCATGAAAGGCGACATCCCTATGGCGGAATGCTTGGAGTTGTTGTAGGCGAACTCCGCCAGAGGCAACAACTCCGCCCAATCATCCTGCTGGAAGTTCACGTAACTCCGCAGGTACTGTTCCAACGTCGAGTTGCTCCTCTCCGTTTGTCCGTCAGTCTCCGGGTGGTATGCCGTCGAGAATCTCCTCTCGACACCCGCAAAAGCACATACATCCCGCCAGAAGCTAGACATGAACAACGTTCCTCTGTCCGAGATGATCTGATCAGGGAACCCGTGCAACTTGACGTAGTGGGAGAAGAATAACTTCGCCAGGTACGAGGCGTTGTTATCCTTTCGACACGGGATGAAGTGTGCCCGCTTACTGAAGCGGTCGACGATTACCAGGATTGCATCCTGGCCCAATGACTCGGGGAGGTCCGTGATGTGGTCCCAAGTGATAGACGACCACGGCTTCCTCGCCGCAGGTAGGGGGGCCAATTCTCCGATTGGCTTTTGTCGGGGACGGCGGTTCTTCTGGCACGTCAAGCACGAGGCCACGTAGTTGCCTACCCAGTCTCTCATTCGGGGCCAATAAAAGTCTCTCGAGAGAAGGTCCTCCGTTTTGTCTCGCCCGTAGTGCCCCGCGAGCTTGCCGTCGTGAACGTACTTCATCAGTCGGACCCTTACCGACTCCACATCAGGGACGTACAGGAGTCCCTTGTAGATTAGGAACCCCTCGCCATCCTTCTTGTAGGGACCCTGCTCGTTGGGCTCCCTCTCCATCTTCTCCAAGATGGCCTTGACTACTTCGTCCGCCTCGTAACCTTGCAACAGGTCTCTCCGGAGGTCCTCGCCGGGAATTGGCAGGGTACCGTTGATCTGTAGATGCGGAGGGATCTCCCGCGCTGTAGCCGAGAGATTCATGGGCCGTAGCATCGTCTCGGTCTGTCTTGGTTCGCTCTCTTCCAGGAGCTCCTCCTTCCGACTCAAGGCGTCGGCCTTACCGTTCATCACCCCCGGCTTGTACTCCAGGGTGTAGCTCAGACTGTTCAACAGCTGAGACCATCTTGCTTGTCGCCTCGACAGTAACTTCTCCGTTCGGAAGTACTCGAGGTTCTTGTGATCGGTAAAGATCCGAATAGGGTGAGGTCCCTCCAGGTAGTGTCGCCATATCTTGCAGGCGTAGACGATGGCCAGCATCTCCCTGTCGTGAACGTCGTAGTTCCGCTCTGCGGGAGTCAACGACTTTGACATGAACGCTACTGGTCGGAGTTTTCCGTCCGAACCTCTCTGCGACATCACTGCTCCAATCGCTCCGGCCGAGGCATCCGTTTCCAACGTTACCTCTGCATCTTCCTGGAAATGCGCCAGTATAGGCGCCTGCGTGAACGCTTTCTTCAGCGTTACGAACGCAGCCTCTGCGGATTCGTTCCATTGAAACCGCACTCCTTTCTTCAGGAGCTTCGTCATCCCCTGTATCTTCTGGGAGTAGTTCGTGATAAACCTCCGATAGTAGTTGGCGAAACCTAGAAACGACTGTAGTCCCTTCAGGTTTCGAGGCGCCGCCCATTGTTCTATGGACGACACCTTGGAGGGGTTCATCTTCACCCCTCCCGGAGACACGTCGTATCCAAGGAACTCCGTGTCTGTTGTGTGGAACTCACACTTCTCTGCTTTGGCGTACAGCCCATTTTCTTGTAGCCTTCGCAGCACCTCCTTCACGTGTCTCTCGTGCGTAGTCTCGTCGGGAGAGAACACGAGGATGTCGTCCAGGTACACTACGACGGACTCGTCCAGAAGGTCCCTGAACACATGGTTCATCCACCTTTGGAACGTCGCCGGAGCGTTCGTCAACCCGAACGGCATCACCAGACACTCGAACAGTCCGTATCTAGTACGGAAAGCTGTCTTCCATTCGTCCCCTTCCTTTACTCGTAACAAGTTGTACGCTCCTCGGAGGTCCAACTTGGTATAGACCTTCGCTGTCGTTAACTTATCGAGCGTCTCGGAAATCAGCGGTAACGGGGTCCGATCCTTTGTGGTAATGGCGTTCAAACGCCGGTAGTCAATACAGAGCCTGAGCTCTCCTCCCTTCTTCGGGACAAACAATACGGGACTTGCGGCGGGTGACGTCGAAGCCCTAATAAAACCTTTATCAAGGTTCTCCTTGATCCAGCGCTTCAATTCGGCGCTCTCCTTTTCGGAGTGGTTGTAGAGTTTTCCGAAGGGGGGTACTTTCCCTTCCTCTACGTCGATCGAGTGATCGAAGTCTCTATGTGCCGGCAACTCGTCGGCCTTGGTCTTGGAGAACGCTCCGAGGAAAGCGTGGTACTTCTCCGGTACCACCTTCCGTAACGTCTCCATATACTCGGGAGGGTCCAGGTCTCCCGGGAAACTCTCCGCTGGCTTGTCGTCCCAATCCCATAAGTCGGGACGCCTCACCCTCTCTTCTTCTTCATCATTGGCCTTGAGGTAGGCCACTACTAGTTCTTCGGTGACCCCTCCTTTGATTCGGTCCGTCGAACGTAACTCCTTCTCCTCCGTTTCGTAATCCACGGGGGAGTATACTATTTCTTTTGCTGGTGTACATCCGTTCTGGACGCACTTATCTTCGAACGCTACTGCGCTCATTTCCCAGTCAATTCGGGGGTTGTGCTCCTTCAACCATGGTAGGCCGAGCACCGTTGTGAAAGTTCCGAGGCTACATACGTAGAAGTACGCCGTTTCGGTATGTCTACCAATACGTAGTCTAGCTTGTACCCGGTGTGTAACTGCACCGGAAGAGATCTCTCTCCCATCAATGACCAGGAGTGGTCGGGGTCGTTCTAAAGGAATGAGGTCGAATCCGTGTTGCTCGACGAATTCGGTGTCTATAAACAAACTGGTCGCTCCTGAGTCGATCATCAAGACCGTCTCCGTCGGAGTACCATTCGGGTAGAAGGTGCCGGTGACTGTAATATGAGCCTCCGGCCGAGAGGGAGAACCTATGCTGCTCAGCACCAACGGTTCTCCAGTTGCTACGTTCAAGTCATTACTCGGGGAACTCGGATGATCTGTTATTCTGTTAGGCGTCGAGAAGGCTCCAGGGAAGACCGGCTCGATGTATACCTGCGAGGACATATCCGGGAGTAATGTAGAACGTAGGACTAGGGTATATAGATGTAATAACAGATGAAAGACTATATACTACAATGATGATACAAAGTGATACAATACGATATGCTCCTTGAACAACTCCGCCGGAGTTGGTACGACTCGAGTCCGGCGTACACGCGCGTCGCTATAACAGTATCCGAGACTTCCGATGCATCGAACATGAGCGTCCGTTCGGACGGACGAGACTGAAACCGTCCAACATCATTTGCACGTCCGGAAGCAAACGGAAGCAGATCGCGCTCTGACAAACAAAAGTGGATCCTGCACATGTGGTCGTCACAGCTGATACTCACACCCGCAGAAATCACATGGTCACTGCGAAGGTTGCGGCAGTTGACGGACCTCTGCTGCGAGGACCAAGATTTGCATTGCATCTGCTTGATTTACGATATAACAATAAACGACTACTTTGATGACATTGGGGTATTGGGGTATTTGCCACGGCGTGAAACTAGCTACTTGTGATGTTGAAAACCTATCTGGAAAGAGCGAGATCACCCTTCCTGTCCCCCCTTGTACGCCCTAGTACAATACTTTGTGTGAGAAACCCATATCCGTTACACCTACACACTAAGCCCTACAGCCCATTCGGCGATCCTAGCCGATGACAGGAGAACCGCTGACGCCCGAGATTGACCCAAAGAAAAAAAGGAGAGGATAAAGAAAGCGAGAGTATGTTGGGGGCTCGAGCGACGTCCAGGCCATGTCGACCAATCAGGTCTACTCCTTGACGGGGGCCAACTTTTGCTCGGCGGCGTTCTCCAAGTACTGGATGACGGGCTTGTCCTCGTCCATACCGGAAGAGTTGAGGGTGGGCATGTTGTCCTCGTTGACGTGCCCAGCACCGGTTCGCTTGGAGCTGTCGAACAATCGGTCGATGTACTCGAGGGACAATCCCCTATTGCGCAAGAAGAAGAGACAGGACAGGAGAGATGTTCAGCAAAAGGAAGCTACACGGTAACAAGCTGAGGTGGCAACGAGGGGGACTCACTTGGTCTCGGGGATAAAGTACCAGACGAAAGGCGCGGCGCAGAAGAAGATGGAACCGAAGATGAAGTAGGTCTTGGTGGTGACCGAGTTCAAAGCGATGGGCATGATTCGGACGATCGAGAAGGTGCAGAGCCACTAGTGATATCACAGAAAAGCCCCGAGGTCAGTCCCCTTTCTCATCAAAAGAAACGCATTCCCGACGGCCAGGCTAGGCTCACCTGCCACATCAAACAGACGGTCATCGAGACGATCCTGTATCGGGCTCCAAAGATCTCGGAGATCAAGGTCAAGGGGACCGAGTTCCAACCGAAGCAGTACCAAGCGGCGTAGAGGAAGAGCGAGGTGATGGCGACGTAGTCACCGGCGACTCGAGGAGCACCTTCCGCCTTGGGGCCGACACCGGTCAACTGTCAAGAGGATGTCAGGTCAGTCCCGAGTGTCACTTTTGTGGCTTGTAACAGAGATCGAAGTGGCCACTCACGTATCCACCGAGGAAGAACAAGCACAAGGAGAGACCGATAGAACCGGCGATCAAGGGGATACGACGTCCAACCCGGTCGACGACAAAGAACCCAAAGATCAAGGTACACACAAACTTGACGGTCCCGTAAATCCCGGTGGCGAACAACGAGTTCTTGGCGCCGACGAATCCGAGTTGCTCAAAGATGATAGGGCTGTAATAGTTGACCGCCTGGACACCGGAAAAGGTCTTGAAGAAGATCAAGGCCATACCGAAGAGCAACCTCTTTCGGTGGGTGTGGATGACGAAGAGTTCCTTGGCGATCCTGAGCATGCCCGAGTCTCCTCGAAGAGCTCGTTCGGCCTCGACTCCCTTGGTGACTTCGTTGAGCTCGAAAGCGAGGTAAGGGTGGTCCTCGGGGATTCCTCGGATTCGGGTCAAGTTCTTGATGGCCAGCTCTCGCTTGTCGACCATCAACAACCACCTAGGCGACTCGGGTACGAAGAAGGCACCGACGAGCAAGAAGGCAGCGGGGAAGAACTGGACGAAGACGGGGAGCTGCCATTGGAACCTGTTGGACTCCATGGTGGTCTCGATGGCGTAGTTAATCCAGAATCCAGCGAGGGTACCGACTTGGATGAAGATGTCGAAGAAACCGACGAGACGACCTCGGATGGAGGGAGGAGAAAACTCGGCGAGGTAGACGGGAATGACCAAGGACAAGAAACCGACGGCGAAACCTCCTAGGAAACGACCAAAGACGAAGACGGGCTGCGAGGAACAGATCGAGGCAATAGATCTCAGCTGACGTTTTACCACTACCTCGAGCAGTCGCAGGAGCTGATACTCACGACCGAACCGTTGGCAAACGTCTGGGCGAAAGCGCTCGCGATAAAGATGATGTTCGAAAAGATGACGGACCACTTCCTCCCATATTTCTCAGTAAAAGGCAATTGAAGACCGGCACCGAAGAAGGATCCTGCCTGGAAGAGGGAGACCATGTCCGCCCTCTTGGTAGCCAGTTGAGCCTTGGTGAGGTCCTGGGGAACCCGGAGACCAAACTCTTTCTTGAACGAGGGTAGGGCGAGGGTACCACCGAAGAAACCAGTGTCGTCTAAGGTCGTTGCAAGGCGGCGCGCGCGAGATGAGCTGGGAGGTGCGATGGTGAACGATCGAATCGAGGCGCAGACTTACAACCGTAAGCGGCGGCTCCCATACACATGATAATGGCGATCAAGTAAGTTCGAAAGTTGTGAATCTCCCTAGGCTCGGGTACCTATAGGACAACAAGCAAGGACGACCATCAATACGAGATCGCGATGCACAACAGCACAAGCGCAAGCGCAAACGGCGGCGCAGACTCACGGACTCGGCCAAGTACTCGGCCATGACCTCTGCGTGGGCATCGGCGGCATTGGAAGTGTTCCAGGTCTGCTTGCGCTTGGGGTTCTGAGGTTGGTACGCCTTGACGTCCTCGCTAAAGTTGGACTCTTGTCGCTGCATCGTGAGAGCGTCTTCTCGGTGGTTGTTTGCAAGCGCTATCGGTGGTCGAGGGTTGTTGGTATCAAAGCAAGCAAGGCTAGAGAGGTTGGTGCTAGCCAAGAGTTGCTTGTGTGCGTGAGGGATAGGGGGTTAGTCGTCGTCGTCCAACACCAATTTGCGGGGTCGAGCAGCGATTTCTTTATAGCTCGCTTCGACCTACTGCCTCGAATGTGGACCCCCACTCGACTTCTCCAGGTTTCGATGAAAAAGTCTTGGCATTCTCTTGGCATTCCTCGTGGCATCTGAAGTGAATTGATCGCCTGACACACACCGTGTGTACCTCTCGTTCGCCGCCGACAGTTGACCGAAGGGGATCGCGTCGCGGAGTTGTAGCGAGAGGGCGTATGCGGGTTCAGAGTACGGGGCAGCAGCAGCAGGTCCAGCGTGGGAGTAGATACATGACATGCCATCCCGCTTCTCCTCCTGGCGATGCCTCCATCTACTGCTCGACTCTCGTCCGTCGACCGACCACCTTCTCTTCGGTCCCTGGATTCTGAACAGGCGCAAGACGCACTGCGGCGACTACCGCCTCGTCCCTCCTCACGCCGTCGCACTTCGGCGTTCATCACACAGAAGACGGATCCTTCTCGTTCTTCTGCTTCCTCGCTCCTCAGTCTGGGGCACCATGAACCTCCGCACTCTCGAGGTGCAGCAGAATAGGTACCGCGCTTGAGACGATCGCGCGCCCGCGTGTGTCGGACCGGACGCGCCTGTGAACCAATGAATCGACGTTCTTTTCGCTGCATCCCTACATCCTCCCCTTCTCGACCTACGATCGTCCTGCGCCGCACCTGTCCTCGATCTGTTCTGTTCGCTATCTCCTGCCTATCCCGCCTCCTACCCGCCTTACAGTGTCCGCCTGGCCAATCGACAATCGGCCAATTCCCCGAGAACCCCTCAGCCCCTACCCGTTTCCCAAACAGCTGATCAAGAGACGATCCACCCAATCATACCAAGCCCTGCTCGGCGGCGGGCTGTTAAACCCGTCAAGACCCGAATAGAACGTCAGGGGGTTGCTATTTTCAAGAGTTCGGAAGTTTGGGCGAGTGCGGTTTCACCCGGTTCGTCGTTGATCGGATGTCGAGCTTTGTCGAGACGTTTGGCGAGAAAGCGCGTCTTGATCTCCGCTTGCGAAAGCCAAACGCAACGATCGCCTGCATTCATGCCATCTACTCCGCTTCTCGTATACAATCTGCAACCTCGAGCAAACGCCCACGATCTTCACAACCATAACCAACTGTACGCTTCGTACGCTACAGTATCCAACTCGAACGACTCAAATCGCAATTCGGTGGTCTCGACGGTTCCGATCAACTCGTATCCTAGCTAGTCCTTCGGTCTGCCAAGATTCTCTTGGTATACGAACGCCGAAGTGATGATCTCTCCTACATCGCTCTCGCTCGAGGGGGTTCATCACCCATCTCGACGCGTTTTGGTTCGTCTCGTATTGCTCGATCGTACTACTACTGTACGACGATAATCATCTTACATCTTGCATTTTGATGTGCGATGAAGACTTTGACATAGGCGTACTTCAGCGCTGCAGTGAAGCTCTGGACGAGTGACTTTTCTCTAACCTCCCCCGTCCGCGCGTTCAAAGCATACGGTCATGCAGTATGTTCAAGTCGTCAGGCGGCTTTGCGAGATCCAACACAAGGTACTGTAATGATAATCACGTCCTACGAGCTTATCACATCCTTCTGAGACGAACGAGCCATACGAGGCAGCAACGATATGATCAAACTGCAATCCTCCTTTCTATAATATAATATAATACAACTTCGCAACCCGCCTAAAGTCAACGTTTCCCGAACTTTCGGAGGGATGTCCAGAAGCTATCTTTCTGATCGGGTGGCGTGGGGTGACCTTGCCCATCGTCTACCCCTATATCGCCGCTACCACTGTGAGCATGAGTATGGTCATGGTGATGATGGTGGTGCTGGTGATGACCGGAATGTCCGCGCTCAGAAGCTCCTCCCGAGGAACGATGCTGATGGTGTCGGTGGTGGTCCTGAGGGACAGTATGATGATCCCTGGAATAATATGCCATCGGGTCTCCCTGAGGCGGGCCGTAATATTCTCCCTGCGGACCACCCGGTACGGCTGCATACATGTGTCCTTGAGCTGGAGTTTGATTCGGGTCTCCACCCTCGTAAGGATTTGGGTACGGATGAGGGTACGGTTGTACCTGCTCTTGTCCCGGATGATATTCCCCGTACTCACTAGCTCCTGCTCCAGCATGTTGAACCATCTGACCCGGTCGCTCTTGTTGTTTCCTCCATTGCGACTCTTCCTTGGCCCGCCTCCATCCTTCCCAGAACCCTGATCCTCGATTCGAATCGCTTTCGACCGAGTACTGCGGCTGTTGTTGTTGCTGCTGCCCATACATCCCCATCCCCACCAACGGGTCCATCCCCAAAGCCATCTCCCTCTCGTACCCCTTTTGTCCCGTCATGAACGGCCTCGCATAGAGCGCATCCATATGCCGAGGTTCACTGAACACGGGTTGAGCTTGCATGATGAGCGGTGGAGGCTCCATGCCAGGGTATTGATGCATCATCTGGGTAGTGGCGAGTTTATGCTGTTTACGGATGACACGGGAGTAGTAGCCGGCCATCGAGTCGCGGGAGCGAGAGAAGAGGAGTCCGAGAGCGATCAGCATGACGGCGATGAGGGCGATAATGACTGCGGGGTGAGCGCAGAACAACAAACGTGGTGAGATTCGACTGGCGAGAAGCATAGACTTTACCACAAGAACCACTCACTACCGGCGATGGCACCGCTGGAAAGTCGATTTCCTATCGGCTTGACCACGCTACCCCCTACTCCAGGTTTCGCAGCCAGCCCGACATACTATATTTCTCACACTGTATCAGTCGGGCGCGGTCACGTCTCGTTTCTGATCCAGACTCACGCGCTCATCTGGGCTGTAATATAGCGCACTACAATGACGTTCCTCGAAAACGTTTCAGCTCTTTGTGAATCAGACGAGCAACGGACCAACCCAACTTACGTGTAAACATTCGACAGGAAAGGCGTACCCAACAACACCTCCCCTTGTCGATCCATCGTGCTCCCGCTCGGCCAGGCGACGATCCCGCCCCAGCACGACCTCACGCTGCGATGTTGAACCAAGTCGGTGCTGTTGGCTTTGTAATTGCCTCCCGGTAGATGTATCGCGAAGTCGATCGAGGCGTCGCAAGGTACGTTCTGTGGGTGATCACGTCCGGTATCAGTATCCCTGTGTATACTCGACGGTGGCTTATTTAGCGGTGGGCCCACCCATCGGCTGGTAGTAACCCGATCCCTGATCGCCCCATCCACCCGGGAATAGATCGATATCGCCGTCGCTTCGGGGACGATGATCGTATACTGAGAAGGATCAATCGTGGCCTGTATCGCATCACAGCGGCGAAGGTGCATTTATCGAACCTTGTCCCTCTAGATCGTCACTGTTGCGGAAACTCACCCGGAAACCAGAGGTACCAATGTCGCGCCCATTGATCTCTACCTTGTTCAGCCTCGTCGCCCAGACGCTCAACAGACTTCCCGTCGGTCTTATCCAGTTCCTTTTACCAACAATCGACGGATCAGCCTCCATTGTACCACACCCCACTGCGACATTCATGCACGAAGCTGTACTCACCAACCGCCCCGATAACTCCCCTCCGGTACAGCTCCCCAATGTATCACCCCCGCCTGTTCCGTAACATCCAGAGAATAGGGCAACATGTCGATTCCTACCACCAGACCTTCTTGTGGCGGGTTCGACGTGGCCAAGACTTGCGGGATGAGCGAGTTCATCGGTGTTGCCTGCAAGTGCGATCGAACACGGCAGTTTCACCTCTCAGTACGTTCAGAATTTCGATATTCAATGCGGAAGCTCGAGGTAGACGATGGAAGACCTACCAAATCGATACCCAACCCATAAAACCCCTCTGTGTCCGGGCTAAACCCCGACCCCGTGCCAAAATTATCCACAACCGTACCCCTTGCATCTAAGAACTCGTCCACCAAGACCACCGTCCGTTGTTCCACATCCCTCCTTCCGTCATTGATGGTATCCCTCGCTATCTGCCCTGACACGTTGAGCAAAGAGGAGATGGAAGAAGAGTCGTATTGAAGGGTCGTGGATGGGTAAGTGTATTGCAAGGCGAGAGGGGTGCGGGTGAGGGTTGTTGATAGGGAGGGGTCATACCTGTGGATCAAACGACGTTGAACAGGTTTCAGATTGAATCGGTACGGGTGGAGTTACAGTAGATGTCTGGCAATTTTACCGGATAGGGGAATGTTCGTCGGTACTCACGCTAGACCTCCATCGACGCAACCCCTACATTCGATCGTAGATACCAGCAGGTAATTGATCGAGGTCGCTGCAACACACCACATCGTCCGACAAATCACACCAATCCCCATCAGCCATCCTTGTGCCAGCCCCTTCTCACGCCGCCAACCGAACCTCGCGACCCTATCGCTACTCACACAAAGTCAAATTCATAGGCTGCGTACTAAATCCCGGCCCATCCCCTCCCAAACCTATGTTCACGACGTTCGTCCCTCCGAACGTCCTCCAAATCGGGATCATCGAGAAGTTGGATCCTAACCTCGAGTCCCTCGCTCGGCGATCCAGACGGGGCTTTGGCTCTGGGGTCAAAGGAGGTTTGGCGGCTGTCGACGTGGAGAGGAGGAAGAGGAGAGTGAGGTTGGAGAGGAGCGACGAGACTTTCATTTCAGTCGGAGACGGCGTGTGGGTTCGATGTGGAAAGTCCTCAAGAATGGGATGCAAGCTGTCCTTTTGCCAGGCCAGATGTGCCAACTCGAGTGACGGAAGGAGTGGTGATGTCGCAGGTACGAGTCGGTCTTCCAGATGCCAGATGCCAGGTGAATGCAGGAATTCGGTGTTGCCGTTTACCACTGTTATATTATGATTTCGATGTGTAGGTCACAGTCTTTTGGTATACTCAGCCCGGAAATGGCTCGTGTGGCATGACCCTGAATCACCGCGGATACGAAGGACACCCCTTATCCTTTGACCTTTGACCTCATGCGATCCCTCTAGATCCCTCTACAGTATTTGTTGTGATCGTCGTCCGACTCGTGGTTGATGGTCGAAGAACAATCTACTTCTCGCTAATCGCATCATCATCCCTTTGATCGATCGAAACGAAACGAAAGGAAGCTTCCTTTGATCTGCTCGATTGATCGCTTGGACGATACGGAATTAGGGTTCAAGGTGAAACGCGGGGCGGAAGGGAAAGACCGAGCGTGTGCCGAGAGCGATCGACGGACGCCGAGGCAAGCGTTTGCAGCCAGAGCGGTCCTGCATGCGATCGACGAGCGTTTCTCAAGACATTCAATTCCTCACTCAAAAGACCTCTTGTCAAGGAATGCGAGGCGTGCATGTCACAGGACCATACTCGGGAGGGACACGAATCTCGCTGCTGGCGTCCGTCATGGAATTGACGTGTCTCGAATGAATGTGTAAACGGAGTTGGCGAGCCGAGCGACGAGTGTTCAGCGACCATCAAGGGAGAGGTATGTCAAAGACTGGGCCGAATTTAGATAGACGATCTACACACGTGCAATACGTGGTCTACTACCCATCGAGCGCGGTCGCGCGAAGTAAGGCCTAAGCCAAAAAAAGGTCGCGTCAACGAAACAACGCGCAAATCCGCCAAAAAGATGTAATCCTGTTGCCCTCCCCCAGAATCGAACTGGGAGTGAGAGATTATGAGACTCTTGTGTTACCATTACACCAGGAAGGCAGGGATATTTTAGCACGGCCCTTTCAAAATATAACCAAATTTGAACATCGAGACCCACCTCACCTCCAGACCCCCAACAAGACCCTCAAATGACACCTGTATACCACTACGACTCTGATATCAATCGACCATGACCATCGCCATGCAACTCGACCAGAACATCCCCTCGCAACAGCGACGACGTGCACCTCGCTACCGTAAACACCGCACGCTAATCTCCCACCTCAAGGGCGTGACCTGCCTCAAGTATTCTCCTTGTGGGCGATATCTAGCCAGCGCAGGTGAGCCCAGGGTTTCTGCAGGTCTTGGTACCGGGTGCTCATGGCATCGATCTTGCTCGGGTAGGAGCCGACGGGGTAGCACATCTATGGCAAGTCGGGTCTCACATCACAACGAACGGACGTCGAGGTTTGACCAGGTTCACGAGCTCATACCGGTCGAACTGTTTAGGGATGCAGATTCCGGGGAACATGTACGGTCGTACCGAGGGCATGATCGAGGTGAGCCTCGGCTTCCAACTTCCACCCGCCCTATAGCGAGTTAACCAGGTGGTCCGGGGCAGGAATCAACGACCTGGTATTCTCCCCTGATTGTCTTTACCTGGCCACGGCAGGGGACGAAGGGCTGGTCTTGATCTGGTCTATCAAGCAGGTGAGGCTCGATTCTCTCACAACCTTTTCTTCGTTCGAAATCAACCTCGCCTGACCACTGCCAACCCCTTCGCCTTCCCCTTCACCCGTCATCTCGCAGGGCACCATCCTCCGCACCCTCCTCTCTCACACCTCGCACGTCCTCTGCATCACCTTCAACCCCAAGGGCAACGTCCTCGTCACCGGCGGCTGGGACGAATCCGTCATCTTCTGGAACGTCCGGTCGGGCGAAAAGATGCGAACGCTCCAGGCGCATAGCGATCCGGTCACCGCCGTGGGGTATAATGTGGACGGGACGGTGATGGTGACGGGGAGTTATGACGGGTTGATGTGAGTCTCGAAGAGAAGCATGGGAGTTCAGATCGGATGACCTTCAAGCTGATGTTTGGGTCTTTCCGGTTGCGTGAATTGTCAGGCGGATATGGGACGGTTCGACAGGACAATGCTTGAAGACGATCGAGAACGAGGAGAACTCGCCTTGGCAAGAGCGCCGTCGCTACCATCACTCCCAGCTCATGACATCTGACCTTGATCTCTCTCTGGTGCCAACGCAGCTCCTATGCAGCCTTCACGCCAAACGGCGATAACCTCATCTCCTGCTCCCTCTCATCCTGCATCCGAATATGGAACTACCACACCTCTCGCTGCATCAAGACCTATACCGGACATACCAACGTCAAATACAGTAGCCCAGCTCTGGTCATCGATCCTACCGCCGGCATCGATGCAGAGTCGGAGAACAGGCAAACGATGGACCAGGAGCGGATACCGGACGCGTGGATCTTATCGGGGAGCGATACGAGCGAGGTGTGTATATGGGACGGGCAGAGCAAAGAGCTCTTACAGCGGCTCGAGGGACATACCGGTGAGTCGAAATCGCCAACCCTCACGGCTTCGAGTCGAAGCACGCCCCGAACTCACCTGTCAACTCGGGTGAACCTCCACAGACACGGTCATCGCGCTCGCCGTGCATCCGTTCAAGAGGATGATCGCTACTGGTGGACTCGAGAGGGACAAGACGATCATCCTATGGCGGGACGAGGAATGAGTTGAGGGATAGGACGTTATGCGAAAGCCTGGCAAGGGCTAGGCTCGATCGCGATTGTTTGAAAGACCCCTGCGATAGACTGCGGGACATTGATACCATACAACAGAGAGTACGAAATCGGTAATCACGCCAAAAAGCTGCGCAAGATGAATATCTGCCAAGGACCGTCGAGATTCGCTGCCTTGAGCCTCCTGCTCCATTCCCAAGTAACGATGTCCACTCAAACCCTTACCTTCTTGATGACAGCATCTGTGAGGTCGTTCTTGGCGTTTTCATTAGAGAAACGTCGTCACTTATCGTGTGGAGTCCACATCACAGAACAACCCACCTGTATATGTCATGACATGTACTTTTGCAGCGATTGGGTTTCCTTTGGGACGCTGAACCTTTTGGCAATATCCGGTGGAAGCGCGTGGCAAAGAGCTGAATGTACTCAATCGTCACCTGGAGCCATAGAGGATATGTTTGGAGCGGGAGCAAGGATCAGGTCGAGGAGCTCCTCTCTCTCCAGCGGAGCGAGGACACTTGTGATAGCCTCGAGCAGGGCGAAACCGTTGCGAGCTGTTGCCTAATACATTGGTTAGTATTGCTTCTTGTTCTCGATAACCAACTTGACTTTGTTTTTCATGTTAATGTGGATAGCATCGAGACTATCGCCGTCGCTTTTCATGCGCTCGATGACAAATTGCGTAAGTGCTTGCCCTGTCGCACTTTCAGAATTTGCTGTATAGCCATCGCCAGTATCTTTTCTTCCTTGGCCTCGATCCGCAACAGCTGCCCTATCAAAAATTCTACCTGCCATGTACTGTCTTCATTCCGTGGCTTCCCTAGCGCAGATCGTCAACCTGGACAGAGTACACCGCAGAGCCGCGTCCCCGGATTTCGGACCTGAATCCCAGTGAATTCACCGATACTATCAAGCTGAAAGATTTTGTATTTAAAAACGGTGGGTATAGCTTTGCATCTGCGCGTGTCTACATGCAAGTTAAAAATACAAACGGTCGACTCCTGCGACTCCACCTGCGCCGCCACTCATCTCCTCCAAGGCAATCGTTGTAGACTCTCGCTCAACAACCTCTCGCTCTCGTCTTCGGGCCACAGACTTCTCTTCTTGTCAACAGGGGAAGTGACGGGCGAAGGGAGAGCCGGATCGAGCCCGAGCTCGCGGTGCCAGTGTCGCAGCTCGAGTTCCGTCTCCCTATCGTCCTCGTCGACTTGTGTATCGACGCTACCTTCGCGTCGTTCGAGACGCGCCGTGAGGAGCGAGGTGAGTCCGGAATGCACAGGCGTAGGGCTGCGTGGGAACGTCATGGTCTTGGGTGTGGCCGCGATATCCCCACCAGCGAGTTTCGCCTGTGCTGATTTCCTTTCCTGATCGCTAAACGGTGCCTCGACGTCGACCTCGTGGTAGTTGCCATCCATCCGATCGTCCTCTTCGTCCTCCTTCATCTTTCGACTCAATAGTGCCTTGACCCCCTCCCAACTCTCACTAGCGAAACTCGCCCGTCTCATCTTTTTGATCTCTTTCGGGCTCATACCCGGTTGGACGGTAGACGGGTTGATGACCTCGATGAAACGTTCGGTCCTCACGTCCTCTTTCGCTGTCTCTCGACGATCGGCTTGGTCCCGACTGGTCAGGTTGCCGCAGAGCGAGGGAAAGACGACGCGGACGTGTCGACTGAGAAAGTACGCTTTCTTCGTCTTGTACCGAGATTGAGATTGAGGAGGTCGAGGTTGAAGTTGAAGTTGACGCAGGGTAGGGTCGTCAGGGCCGTGATCGTCATCCCGGAGAGACAAGGCGCTGCCCCCGTCCAACCTCCATCCATCACCTTCGATCGAGACGCCCATCGGTGACGACGCCTCCCCATCACCGCTACGGTAATACGACTGACGTTGATGCTGATGGTGTTCCCGCCGGACGGGCTCGGTATGACGTTTCCGCTTGGTCTTCCGCTCGACCCGTACGGGCACGCAAGTGAATTGCAACTCGACCGCGCTCCTCAAGACTTCACGCCGTCGATGTTGATTTCGATGCTGGTCGGGTTGTCGGCCCATACCCTCATCCTCGTTCTTGTCCTCGCTCTCCCGGCAACCAGCAACAGGAGGGACGGCGATATAATCCCTTTCCCTGACCAACATCTTCCCTCCGGGTTCTAATGCCGCCAGGTCGTATTTGAGTAGGAAAACCTTGATAGCGGAGATCTCGTTCTTGATGACGAGTTGGAGGAGACCTTGCGGGGCGAGCTCGTACCCCGGGAACGGGATGTTGGCATGTGGACCGGGGTCCGAGCCGAGTCCAGCTTCGAGTCCAGGTCGAGGCGAGACGGTGCTATCGAACGTCGGGCGTCCGGAAAGTCGGGGAAGCTGTTCACTCTCGGAAGAGAGCCCAGTCGGGATCGAAGATCGACGCCGGTCCCGCTTCAGAACCGAAGGATCATGCCGAAAGACCGATGCACGTCCAGTCCGCTCGACTTCCACCCGTTCCCCGTCGTCTGCCATATGACCATCCTCCATCCCCTCATTCTCTTGACACTGGCGCTGTTCATTCTGATGCCGATAATACCCCTCCAGATCCACACACCCGACCCAAGGCGTACCGACCGCCGCACCCCCCGGCCCGCCTTCTAGGTCATACCACCTCGCCTCGAACGGCACCCGTACATGCGGCGGGCTCTTCAACTTGGCATCCAAAGTCTTCTTCCCCCCGACGTTGCAATTATTGAAGCCCGTAGCTCCTATCTGGAGGGTAAACGCCGAATCCAAAGAATGTCCCTTGTGCGCATGAGACATTCGGGAAGAGAGCAAGGAGAGGGTGTATGATCCGGCCAGAGAGTGGGATGTGGATAGTTTCCTCTGACTCGGCGAACGGTTGTGTGACAGAGAACCCGGCGAAGGCGAAGGTAATGCATCCACATCTAGATCTAGGTGTAGAGGTCCGTCCAGCTGGGTGGAAGAGGAGGGTGAAGGGATAGAATTTGGGTGTCTCGGCCGAGCATGAGCATGAGGGTGAGCGTGAGGATACGGGGTGGTAGAGTACGTGTTACCCAATGCCGTCGATGAAGATGTTGATGTCGAATCAACTCGGTGAATCGGTACCGGGGTCGAATGTACCTTCGACCTTCTTCTCTCCTGCAGATCCATATCGTGCTTGATCCCTAACGTCGAGCTCTCATCCGACCCTGGTGGGAGTGGGGGTGAACAAGATCTCGGTCTGAACGGAGGATACGAGGAGAGCGGGGATGGGTTCTTTGGCGAGACTGTCAGATTAATCCGATTTCGAAAGGACGTTCATCTGGTTAGCCAAGTCGTCAAGAGACGCAATTATAGAGCGAATCAGGACTCACCTGCACAGAATTGCTGCATGGCCGAGACCATCCTGTCCTGTCCTGGTACGCCCTTCTAGCAGCCTCTAGTTTTTAGGACTGTCGGATCCTCCTCAAGTCCTCTTCAAAGTCCAATTGGGACGTAGATTATAGATTATAGATTATAGATTAAAGGAGTGGATGATACCCCGGCCGATATCCTTCTTGCTATCCCTTGGTGAATTGATGATGAAGGGTCGTCGGACGACCTTCCCACACCCCAGTATTCTTCTTGTTACTCGAACCTGATATTGTGCGAGGTTCTTTCCTAGAGCGTAGCTCTGCACTACGGCTCTTCTAGCTTCAGGCCGTATGATTCTGCGTTGTTCCCCTGTATACTACTGTGGTAGCTAGCAGAGTGACAGCCGTGGTAGTTTGATGGTTTTTGGATGTTGAACGATGTAGGACGAGGAACTACAGCTTTTGCACTCCGGGGGGGGTCACTATGACGAAAAGCTGCGGTCCGGGAGCTCGTAAAAGTCCTCCGAATCAAAGATCGTCCGGCCGACGAGTATCGCTGAGCGATAACGATCGAGATAAGAAGCGATAACAGAGCCAGAGAGTAGAGTGACAGGAGTTGTGCTCATCTGCGGGTGTTTTGTGAGAGGAACGAGGATAGGTGGTCATCGGGGATGGACAGGTTTACGGTTTCACGAGACAAAAGCTAAGGGTGAGGGTCGGACGACCTTGTTGCTTTTTTCGCTTCGACACATCATCTCCGTAGTGATCTCCGTACAAGCATGCACACATACCCATTTAGCAAGATGAATGGACAAACGAGAGCACAAGAACAAGCATGAGAGGCATGAGAGGACGTGTCCTGCACCCGATATTCAACATCGGGTTGATCGTACATGTCTCTTGTATTTCTTACTTGGATCCCGAAAGTCCGCGCAGATCCAGGTGTACAAACGTAAGATGTTGATCACCCTCCAAGGCTCATCACCTGCACCTGCACTTCCTCCTCATCGCCGCATACAAGAACAGGTGACCTTGTAAGCTTGTAACCTTGCATGTTCTGCCTGGTCGTAGCCCTGCGATACAGTACAGTATTCCATCAACCCAACCTTCAACCCTTTCTTCGCATTTGACCGAAACTCTTTAGCTTCCTTCCGCGTGCACGGCGAGGTCGAGGTTGACCATATGCACCCCCCACCCTGCATCCTTACACCTTTCCTGTCTTCCTTTGATCTCGAGACGCATTACAACCCGTCGAGCACGCCGCTACCAGAGAATTCACTCCGCTCTGCTTTGGTGTAGCTGAACACTTATTGTCTTGCGGCGGTGCGAATTCGGTGGAAGGCCGAACAAGAGAGCACCCCGGTCGATTCGTCATAACCATCAACCATCAACCATCAACCATCACATCACATTATTATATCGACCGCATCATACAACCCACAGCTACACCACACTACTACTATTGCAGCTCATCATTCCAACATTCCCACATCTCCATCATCTCGTCCCACATCCCTGTGCAACGAAAATTCTTTCAAGCATCATGTCCGCCACCGAGAACGAGAACGAACACGAGAACCAGAACAAGAACGAGAACGAGGACCAGGACCAGGACCAGAACCATAACCAGAACCTCGATCAAGATCGACTCCGACAGGCCGAGAGAGAACGATCCGTCGACAGCACTACGAACGTGAATATGCACACGAACACAGTCACCAATACTAGTGTCAAGAGACGGAGGACGGGCAGTATCAGTGCCAGTACCACCAACCCGGCTTCGGCCTCAACTTCGGTTGAGATTGTAGGTGGAGGTGGTGGGAGTAAGAACAAGCCGGGCGGGAACGGGAACACAAGTGGGAGTACAAGTGGGAGTACTACCACCGGGGGTGGGGGTTCGAGTGGAAGTACGGGTGCTAGAGGGAAGAAACCTAGGGAACAGTTCAGTTGTGTGGAATGTTTCAGGTGAGTAAGAACAAGTCCCTGGCTTCAGAGGAAACGCTCAAGGAGCTAGGAGCCAGGAGTGTATCTTTGTGCTGATTGAATATGTCTTTTCTATCGTATCCTTATCGGACGATGATGTTCTCGTGATGATCTTGGTGCTGTGTGTGTGGATACGGATGTGGGTGTGTGCGGGGGAATAGGAGGAAACAACGATGCGAGTGAGTCCCAATCTTCAGGCAAGATCATCCTCTGAAATCAAGCCGGGTTGCCGTCGTTCCGTTCGAAGGAGTAGCTCATCCCCAACCTCACCATCCTCCAACCTTTATTTACTTTCACAGCCGGAGATTCCCGTGTAGCAACTGCATCCAACGAAGGTTACCTGAACGGTGTTTACCTCCACCTGGGATGACGCTGGGTCATCAAGGTCAAGGTCAAGGTCAACCAGCTCCCACGAATATGCTCCACTCGGGAGGTACTGCTACGGTACCTCTGCCGGCTGGTCCCAACAACAATAACCATCACATCGGGACGGCCAGCACGGGATACTCGATTGGGCGACCTGGGACGCACGTCAAACCCAATGTTTTCGGTAACGGTGATAACGGTAACAACAGCCACAGCAACAACAACAACAACAACAATATCAACCCGTTCTCGAATCCATCTTCGTCCTCGATCTCCCTTTCACCACCTCAAGCCGGTCCGAGCTCCAGAGCCCGAACGTCGATATCGGGTTCGGTCAAACCGGACGTCGAAAACGCACCTCGACCTGCCTTGTTGAATACGATCTCTGGGTCTTCTTCTTCGTCTTTTCGAGGGATACATCCGGATCGACATCAGTATCAGTACGATCACCTTCGCCCAAACCAGACCCAGACCCAGCTGCACGACTCGAAATACCACTCGCAATCCGACCTAGAACGGCAATATGTCCATAACGACCATGATAGCGCCTTCCCGCGGCCACGTACGTCAGCACCTCCCATCGACATCGATAGCAATACCGACCCAACCTCGACCCTGGCAGAGACCACGGCCAGACTCTCTCGCTTAGAAAGGTTGTTATCCCTCAAAGACCAGGGGTACGCGGAGAAACGTTTGAGACTGGCCGAAGAGGCCGTTCTGAGGTTGTTGCAAGTTCGGGAGGGGGAGGAGGTCGATGCAGATCTAGATGGGGCTTTGTATGAGGGTCGGGGTCATGATCGGGGAAGAGGTGCGATCGTAGGGGAAGATAAGAGGGGGATGGACGAGTCGGAGAAGATGGGGCGCTCTCGGTATGATTACGAGGAGCGCGAATTGTCGCACGGGAGGGGCACTGGATCAGGAGATCCAGGCCTTATCGTCGGCTCAGGTGGGACGGGAGGTATGGGTCCGATCATGGGGGACGCGAGCTCGGACGCTGAGGGTGCGATGCAGGACGAAGGGGCGGTCGAGTTGTTGGGCGATAACGGGTGAGTCATCAGGATTCGTCGTTCAAGGATACCGGGTTTGCCAGCTGACACAGCTTTTCGACCTTAGGTATAACGGGGCGACCGCGCTGGCGGCTCTCAGTCGTGCGCCCGTACTAAGTAGGGTGAGTGTTGTTGCTCCAACAATGTTTCATCGAGTGGATCCTCGACGGCTAATTCACTCGTTCGCCTATTCAACAGGTCCAAACTTCCTCCGCTCGAAACTCGTACGACGACCGTTCCTTCCTCTCGATCAAGAATCACCTCTCCGGTGTATCGTCTTCGCTCGACAAGCTGCTCGACCTGACTCATTTCCAGAACAACGAGATCAGGGCGTTGTTCGCCGTCTTGCCATCGAGGGATGTGTGTGAAACGTTGATCGGGAATTACTGGAGAGAATGGGTAAGTGGCCACGCATTGCGCTTTCACTGGATTGACTTTGCAGACCCAGCTGAAAACCAGCCTCCCTTAACCTTGATAGGACTGGACCCGATGTCCGCTTCCTAACGGCGTCTTCCCCTCGGATTGGCGAGCGTGGTTCGACGTTGATACATTTCTGCGGGCGCACGCCAAAGTCCTGTCCGAACAAGGATCCAACATGATGGCCTCTCTCGCTCTCGTCCTCTCGGTCCTCGCGCTCGGTTCCGTCTCGCCCACCTTGAGGAGCACGGATGGTCACGCCCTTTCGAGTGCGATCTTTTGGGCCGCCATCAAAGCTTTGGCTTATTGCCAATCACCCGGGTCGAACGATAGCAAGGTCAGTATAAGAGGTTATGCAGCTGTATTGCTTCAAGCATTGTTCAAATCACTGACTTTCTCGTTCGCAGACCATGTGGGCGAGAGCCATCCTGATGCGATACGGAGACCTGATCAGAAACACGCAGATGCAATGGTACATGAAGAGTAGCTGGATTGCCAACGCCATGGATCAAGGGTTCCATCGGTGGGTGTTCAGGTCGATTCGGGTCGTGATAATACGTAGTCTGATTGTCATTCTCTGAAACCGATCTCGCAGTGATGGTGCTGGGTTCGGTCTAGCTCCCGAGGTGACAGCCGAAAGGAGGGTCATCTGGTCTCACGTGCTGCATGCAGGTACATCGCTGCGTCTCTACGTGACGCCATGAGACACCGTCGTCGCTTACTGAGCTCGTTACTTCTCGCGATCAGACCGGGAATGGGCGTTGGTGCTCGGCCGACCGATGCAGGTCAATCAATATTCGACGTTGATGCCGACGGAAGCCGACCTCATGGCGTGGCCGTGGGATTATCGGCAGTACTTGATGGCGCGAAACGAGCTGACTCCGTGAGTTCGAGAAGCACGGGCACGGTGAGAGATGCCTGGACGCTGAGAAACGGACCGGCCCACAACAGCATCCTCGAACGCATCTCGACGCTCTTCCAAGAACTCAGCTTGAAACGCACTCCTGAAGCTCATAGCAATGGCAACTTTACGCAGACCGATGCGTACAACGACAAGACGTATCAGGACCTCTTGACGATCGACCGCACGCTCGACGCCTACATGGCCTCGCTGCCCGCCCACTTTTCGCTCGACCCGACCAAGACCAACGACGCCCTCGAACGCAGGTACCCCCGACTCAAAGTCTACCGGCAGATCGTCATCGCCCAAGTCAGCTTTGTCAGGATCACGATGCACCGGCCGTTCATGCTCAAGGCGTTACGGAAGAAGAAGCATCCTTATCGGTACAGCTGGCAACGATGCGTCGATACCGCGGTCCAAGACCTCAGGGCGCGCAAGATGTGGACCCGGACGTTCAACCCGTCCGAGCAGAGACAGATGTTTATCGGCGCATGGGCGCTGTTCAACTCGGCCGTCGTTCTCGGTCTGTCCATCCTTATCAGCGTGGACATGGCCGAGGTTCCGGATCCTGACACGTATCAAGAATATATCGGACATCTACAGGAATGTGTAGAGACGCTGCAATCCGACCTCGATCAGGGGAGGGACGATGCGGTCTCCAGGAGGGAGAGGAGGATTATGGATTCGTTGTTGGCGAGGTTGGACGCTTGTACGAGCTCGGCGGCGAGACCAAAGATCTCGCCCAGGGTCGTCGAGACGCCACAATGTGAGTCGACTTGTCTTGATAGAATCAGCCCGGTCATACAAGCGATTCTGATTGATCTGTTATCGTATCACCCCTTGTCCTTACCTGATGCCCCAGCGGGCAGCATCACCCCTATCGCCGTTCAACCTCCTCGAATCCCTACGGAATCCCTCGTCAACGTCAACCCCAACGGTATCACCCCTGCCATCCAGTTCGACCCGTTCTTGCTGCAACCTTTCGCTCAGGAATCGGGCATGACGGTCGACGGCGCGTTGTTGAACGACAATACCGCGTTTTTCAATTGGGAAGGGTTTTTGAGCGAGATGTATTGCAACGATCCGATCTTCCCCTAAGATAGAGGTAAGGGTAGAGGATGACAGAGTATTGTTCACACCGGGCGAGACTGTGGAATGATCATATATCCATTTGCCTGCTGCTGCTGCTGCTGTGATAAGCGCTCGTCCGTTTCGCCCGAAGGTCTGACCCCGGACCGAGATTCCGCGAGCCGGTGAGCCTTGCGCCTTGAGCGATAACGATCTGACTCGAACACTTGGGCTCTGTCTATTACACGGCATTCTTGCTATACACCTCACCTATATCTTGCCTCCAACCTGTCGCTCGTTTTCTCTAGACGTCTACTCGAGCTACACTGACCTGCCGCTATGCCATCGACCGGCCCATCTCGCAAGACAAAGCCCGACGTCGTCGTCCTCGGGAGCGGCGTCTTGGGTCTATCCATCGCCATCGAACTCGTGAAGAAAGGCCACCTACCGCTCATCGTAGGCAAGGACCTGGCCGAGGATGTCAATAGTACCGGGTTCGCTAGTCCATGGGCAGGGTGAGTAGCTAACAGGCTCACTCGGACACATCTGCGACTGTCTGGACCCGGGGCTGACCTCTGATAAATACGGGATCGCTAGATGCAACTGGTACTCTTTCGCTGCGAACGACGATTTCTCCAACCGAAACTACGATCAGCGGACGTTCGAACGTCTACCCAAGCTCGCCAAAGAGCATCCGAATTTGTGCGAGATGATCCCCTTTGTGGACGTCTGGAATGACGGCGAGGTAGAAGACCTCTGGTTCAAGGACCTCGTTCCCGAGGTGAGCATTCCTCATGGACCTGCCTGGATATACCTATGTTTGGCCTCGAATCTGATCGGACGATCTTCCCTCTGAACATGATAGTACGAGCGATGTGGACCCGGACAAGCACCAGCGGGTTACAAACAAGCGATCAAGTTCAAATCCTTCATCCTCCACGCACCCGACTACATCGCCCACCTCGCCCAAACCCTCCAAAACTCCGGCGTGACATTCCTCAAACGTCGAGTATCAGCACTAGACGAAGCCTACAACCTCCAACTCCCAGCGGACCTTGCCGAAAAGTTCGGCCTTTCCGGTGATGGGTATAATGGAAGGCTCTCCGTGGACCTGGTCGTCAACGCTACAGGACTCGGAGCGAAGAGCTTGGTCGGGGTCGAGGACGATACCGTCTACCCGATCAGGGGGCAGACGGTGCTCGTCAAGAGCGATCTGGCGGGAGGAAAGGGGAAGCGGTGTTACATGGGAACCCGAAATCTGAACGTCGGAGCTGACGGTAAGCTTCCCGATGTGGCCCCTCAGTATCGCCAAGATGGTGTTGCAGATGAAGCTCACGGCGATTCCTCGACCTCGTCTTATCGTCCACTCGCATTTGCGGATCTCGTAACGACTCATCAGGCAAGCCATCGGTCCCCGCATACATCATCCCCCGACCCGGACCTAGCAATCACATCATCCTCGGTGGAACTTTCGTGAAAAACGAATGGTCCACCTCGCCCGACCTATCCGTCTCCGAACGGATCTTGCAAGACTGTTTCAAGCTCAACCCGGACCTCGCTGGACCCGAACGACCTGGCCGGGAACGTACATGGCGGGACATCGAGGTCGTCAGTCACAACGTCGGGCTCAGACCGGCAAGGGAAGCCGGAGTGCGTGTCGAATTGGAAGAACGGACGGTCAACTCGCCCGGGGTCGAACATCCTTTGATTCCCGGTCCCAAGAACAAGAACAAGAATCAGGCCGAAATCGGGAACAAGGATAATGCGAAGAGGACGACGAGGAACAAGGTCGCCGTCGTACACGCTTATGGGATCGGACCGGCCGGCTTTCAGGCGAGCTTGGGGATCGCGGAAAAGGCGAGCGGGTTGGCGGACGATTGGTTACGGGCTGCTACGAGCGAGGGGTCTTCGATCAGGAGCAAGTTGTAGTATTACTTAGGAACAGGTTGTAGGCGAGTCAGGAATCGGCCGCGTATGTTATCTCATTACATCGTTCAGCGTCCGCGGCGATCGACAGCTGGGTTCCGAACGTTTCGCCGCGGTCAATCAACGTACAATCACACCTTTTCGTGAACAGAAGGAAATCGTGATTCACGTCTCGCGATCGCTACTCACCGCCGGTGTCAAAAACGACAGACGCTTGCGAAGCCCCCACGCCGACTGGGCCATACATTTCAGGGTCTAGAGGACCTCTGCCTCCCAGAATCCTCACAACATCCAACACCACCTGCTGAAACAGCCTCTTGCCGTGATCACTCCTCAGATCTACCCACAAGGTGGGACTAGGTCCCTCTGAGGTCCTACTCTCATGGATAGTGATGTCAACATTGCTGGGTCTAATCTGCCCACCCGTCCATAGGTAAGGTCTGATAGAACAGCCAATAATGCTGAGAAAGATGAGAGTAGGAGAAGCAGGGTTGAGGGATGCAGAGTTGGCGCGGTGCCGGATCTGCTCGTCCGCTTCTTTCGCGATGGCGGCGCTGACGAAGTATTCGACTTCTGCTCCGCTTTTGTTCTTGGCGCCGGTGGGTTTGACAGCGGCGGGTTTCACCTCGAAGATGAGGACGCATGGACGATTGGCAAAGTCGCGTGTGTCGAGATTGAGTACTCTGATCGCCCCGTCGACCACGCCGCGAAGCTTTAATTTCGGCGCGCGCAGGAGAAAGTCCTTGAGTTCAGAGGTCTTGAAAGCGTACTCGCCTTCGCAACGGAATCGGTAATTGAGATCTTTACCCTCCTTGTCGACAGCGAAAGGAATAGCCGATATCAAAAGATAGAGGATTTGATTGATGATCGCGCGGTGGTCGCCGAGGGTAGGCGGATAGACCAAGAGCTCGTAATCATCGCTACCGCCAGGCCGCCAGAGCTCGGCCCACACCTCGGGTGATTCGGCCGGCAGAGGAGGTGGAACGACATTGCCAACGATGTGGACGGGGGCGACGACTTCGCTAGCCATCTCGGCGGATGTTGTCGAGGATGACGTTTGTTCGGTCTCGAGTTGAGCGATCTCTGAGGGAGTCGGTTTGGTTGCGCGAGACGAGCGAGGATATTTCCGGTCAAAGATAAGACCGGCGACGTTGCCTTGCTTCTGGATTTCGAACCAAGATCGCCGGCCGCGAACAGCTCTGTGACTGTTCTCGTCGTGCTTGATCAGATTTGACCTTCTCGCGAGGTCTTCAAGCGAAGTTTTCGTAAACTCTAAAGCCGGAGCTGGCAGAGTGCGTCGTCCAGTATGGGTGTTCGTCAGGTCTTGAATCGGAGCTGGCAGAGTGCGTCGTCCAGTATGGGTATTCGTCAGGTCTTGGATCGCAGATGGCAAAGTACGTCGTTCGGTGCGAGTGGTCTGTCATATACGGGTTCGGCGTCAACAATACATCAGCCGCAATCCACGTCAAGATTGTACAGATCAAACTCACCGCCAAACCACCAGACCGCCGCTCTCCCCCTTCGTCGATCGGTTTCGTAAAATGTTTGGTCGTTAAACTATCGTTGATATCCTCTGATCCCATCCCCTCGCTGCGTCCCGTCGATTGACTGCCGGCACGACCAGACGAGTGCCGTCGTCTTTTTCGTCACCGGATATCTGATAGAGCTCTTTAATCGGATTTGTACTGACGTACTAGATGATGTATGACGGCTACGGTCGACTTGTCGGGAGATGATCGTCAAACAGGACGCCGGCGAGGTAAGAGTAAGAAGAAGGACATCTTGCATCTCGAGGTCGAGGTCATCACTCGAACTTTGGCGCGCGTCGAGTCTCTGGTCACATCTCAGGGGGTACAGTCATCATGTCATCTTTCATAACGACAACTGCAATCATAATGTCGGTATCGTTGTCTAGTCTACTACATTCTTGTCCACAAACTCTCCCATCCTCCTTTCTTTGCATTTGAGTGTCATCAAGTTCGCCGACGATGACCGTCGCCGAAGCAAAGACTACAGCGTACCACGAAATCGCATCTACTCTTCGACCTCGGCCTCGATCGCAGCAAAGCTCAACGGAGTAAACGCATACCCGCCTGCCATGTAGTGCTTTCCGTTGGCTTCGACCCTGTAGCGTCAAGAGAGTAACGTCCATAGATCAGCGCTCAACTCCCTCGGTCGACTTCCAACCCGATAGACGTACCAATGCAACCTCAACGCGTGCAAAAACGCACTCAACCCTTCCATCACACACAAGATCGCCAACGTCAAGATGAACCACATTCCGAACATGATGACCGTAAAGACGACCCCAAAGATACCCGTAGATCCAAAGGCTCTCTCCAGGGTCATGTTGTACAATACCTCGGAGAGCTGGGCGTGAGCGAGGGAGAGGGCCCAAAGTCGGAGATACGAGGCCGTGTTCGAGATACATCCCAGACAGAATTCGATGGTGTGGATGACTTGGTGGATGATGACGTCGCCCATTTCAAACGGCTGAAACAAAGTCGAAGCGAACGAATATTAGCAATTTCGCTTCTTCCTTCTTCTCTTCAGACGTCAACGCGAACCGCGACTCACGTGCTCGTCCTCCTCGGCCTCGGCCACGGCATGCCCGTTCCCATCCTCCTCATCCTGCATCTCCTGTGTCGTCGACAACCTCGGCTCACCATCGTCTCCGTTGCTACCACTCCCGATCCCCTGATACCCCTGTCCCTTGATCTTCTGGTGTTCCCGCCAGAGCATGTACGGCTTCAAGCACAACATCCAAGGCACGCAGACGAGCGCCAAGAGCAACAGACAGACCTGGACAAACGGCTGTCCTGCGTACAGCTGGGTCGACGGGTCGACGGTACCGGGCGAGAGGAACATGTAGATGAGCATGTTGAGCAGTCCAGGAGGAGCGGTGGCGGATTGAGACCAGTCGATGGACCACTTGTAGACGATGCAGACGACCAGGTAGCCAAAGATGGATTGCATGAAGAGGATCTGGGGGATAAATTCGGCGTAAATGTTCAAGGGCTTCTTGAACTTCAAGTGATTGGGAACTTGAAGACAGATGGCAAACGTCATCTGCAGGTGCGAATCCAACACAGTATCCTCGGATCAGTACGGCGAACCACTTTCGACAAAGCCCCTTGGAAGCGGACTCACGTGAATGACACCGAGGATGATGGACATCTTCATCTTGTACGAGTTGCTGAACACCAACGAATTGTCCGCCCCATGCCAAGCCGGGTCCAATCCGAACAAGTAGGTCCCACCCGTAGCGACGGCCTCGACGGTGCCGTTCTTTCCCTCGGGCCATTCCCAACCCGACGTCCAGATATGCAGCGACTTGGAGAAGATGTCGTTATACATCAAACCGGTGTACATGGAAAAGAGACCCATGAGGAGGATGATGTATCGTCCAAAGAAGAACGTCTCAAAGATCTGCAAACCGAGTGCAAGCGAATGTCAGTCTCGCTCAACAATCACCGTTGTAATAGCACATGCTCGCTGCTCCACTCACCTCCCCGAGCCCGGCCTTGGCCAACTTGCGTTCATACATGACCATCACGACCCCAGCGAGCGTCGCCAAGAACCCATGCCCGATATCCCCGAACATGACCGCAAACAAGAACGGGAACGTGATGACGGCAAAGATCCCCGGATTGACCTCTTGGTAGGTGGCGATCCCATAACTGTCGATGATCGTCTGAAACCCCTCGGTAAACGGTGTCGTCCGGTGGAAGGTCGGTGGCGTCTGATGGGTCTGGAGTTCGGACAAGATGGGAGGGACCGCAGTTCCCGCCGTGTCCGTCGCCCTCCGAAGAGCCTGTTGAATACCGGTGATATCCCTCGTGGGGCACCAACCCTCCGCGACGAGCGTCTTTTTCTTGGCATCATAACTGAGCAAGTTCATCGTCTGATAAATAGTCTTTTCCTTGGCCACGGCGTCTTTCCACGAATAGAGCTGTTCGGCAATCTTGCCCAGCTCGACCCGCCTCGTCTGCCCCGTCTGGAAGAGCACCGAGTTGATATCCTCCAACCTGGACGTGACCTCCCTCATCGCATCGTTCCTCTTGTCCGGATCCGAATCGATGGGGTAGAGGGTCCCTCCCATGCTCTCGGCGACTTTACGGATCTTGGCTAGCAACTCGCTCCCATGGGCAAAGATGATAAAGACGTCCTTGTACGTCTCTTTCCCGTTGGTGGGGTCGACGAACGGTTCCTCGATCTCGGAGTAGTTCATATAAAGGTTACCTCGGAGGACCCGCCAGAGGACGCGTTCAAAGATGGGCATCCTCGAGCGTTCGATCGTACCGGCGACGAACCTGCGATATAGACGAGTCTTACTTGTCAGCCTACGCTAGGCAATACGAGCTGGATCCGCGGTGGACTCACTCGAGATCGACCCCGTTGAAACCGCTCTCCCCAGGTAAAGTCCCATACTCGGCCGCATTCTCCAAAAGCGGGGCCGACCCATCCCCATTATCATCAAACGAGCTCCTAATCTCCACCCCACCCCTTCCCCTCCCGCCATTCCCATTATTGTTATTCTGATCAAAGAACCCCGCCGTCTCCCTCAAGACGCACCGCGCCTCTTCCAACTCTCTCTGCCTCCTGCCCAAGACCTCGAACGACGAATTGATCTGGTTCAACCTGGTCTCATGTTCAGTCAGCTTGTCGTCCAGCTCGTCAAACGCCTGAGCGGCCCGTGGGCCGACCGAGGTGAAAGGCGGGATGGCGGAGAGCGGGGTCAAGCCGATAGGAGGAGAACTCTCTGTGATCTGGGTGTGGAAGAGGCGGCACCGACGTTCCATCTCGTCCAGCCTACGGATCTCGCCGACGAATGATCGTTGAAAGGCGTTGACTTCGCCATTGAGCTGTATTTGTACGAGAAGCGAGATCGTTTGATCATCAGCGTCGGCAAAGTGTGAAATCGAGAGGTTGCATCGTGCAAGACTATGTTGCTAGACTTACGTCGAGGAGGTGGACATTCCCGGTCTCTCCGAGCTCGTAGATGGTGTCATGAGCGCATTCCCGAGGGATGAACAGCTGGATCTTGCTCAACTCCTCGGAGCCTGCAGACAATCAAAAAAAGGGGAAAGAGAAAAGTGGCGGTGGGGGGCGACCGGGTCAGTCAGGCAGTTACGACCAGCAAACACCGTTTGGATAAGGAGACTAACGGAACAAGCTGGGGTACGACATGGTTGACGAGGTCTACCTGTCGATATCGTTATGATCCTGACTATCGATCGAAGACTCGCTTGAATCGCCTTTGATCGATGTACCGATGTCGATGATGATGGGAGTTGATCGATGATGACGACCCCTTCGCTCGCGTCTCGGATCCGAGATTCTCGCCACAAGCGCACAGCTTGCCGCCTTAAAAGTCTGCGCGCTTCGATTTGGCTGATAAACACCGCTTAACTGCTTACGTTATCGATTCGCAATAGCTCATCTCTGATTGGCTGCAAGACGTACGTTTCTCGGAAGCAATCGCTCGCGGGCGGAGTTTCGTCATCATCCAGAGTGCATCGGGCATCACCGATTCGATCCAAGACCTGGAGTATAAGAATCACCTTCGAGTGCTTGCAAGAAGTATTTGATCGCCGTTGCTCCTCTTTCTCTCAATAACAACTCGCACACCATCGTACAAACTCTATTACCTCACATTACACATCACACGTGCAATCAACAATGGCCGTAAGTCTCCCCCCCTTAACTCTCCCTTCACCGACCCGAACTGATCTTCTCTGCTCTCGCTTTCCCGTCTCCTAACGACACAGGACCAAACCCCCCAATGCACCGGTAACCCCACCTCCTGCTCGTTCTGTAACCCGACCCACGAACGCGATTCATGTGCCAAGGACGAGATCGCCGGATGTACGTCGGCACCGGGAGACTGCCAGGCTTGTAGCGAGGGTCGAGGATGTTTGAAGGGATGTGCTGGGTGAGTCCGAATTTCGGTCTTTCTTTTTTTTCCTTTTTTTTCTTTTTCGTGCTGGATCGAAGGGAGTTGTCGCTGACGTCTCATCCCGTTGTCCTCTTCTCCTCCCCTCTTCGGCCCCTCTTCTCCCTTGAACGAACGTAGATCCCCGGAAAACTGTACCGTCTGTCGAGACCGATGCCTCAAGCCCGCCTCGACCACCTCGAACACCGCTTCGTTCGGTGTCGAGCCCGCTCGACCCAAGTAGAGTTCGATTCGCGATCGACGTTTCTTCTAGAGATGGATTCGGCACCGTCAAACGTTGAGGCGTCCGAGAGTGTTCTGGATCGAAGTGTTCAAGCGGAGGATGATCGGGTTGTGTATCTCGTATGTCATGTTGTATCGTTATCCATCCTAGCAGCTACTTTGTCGTGCGCCTTCCCCGGCCATCGAATCGAATAATATATCATGTGATGTATCCTGGATCCCGCTCTTTTTGCTGTCTGTCATCTCTGGTGCCCGACGATCTTTCATGGGTACAAAGACGTTTCGCTCTACGAGAAGATCAGGTTGGCACGAAGTTCCGGTCGGTTGTTTCGGTCACATTCAGAAGAAAGATACATCGAGGTGTCTCCAGGCTTTAACGAGCGACTGAACCTCACCGTAGTACGCGGTTCGATAACCATAGCAGGCGAGGCTCCGAGCATGGTTGTTCAAACATGACTCATACAGAGAGAGGTGGAAGCAGTCTTCGCATCTTTTCAACTACGATGATGAGATACAGAAGATCACAGAGGGAACAAGGCGGGTTGATATGATTGTATGTGAGAGCCGGGCACGGAACTCGGAAGTGCACGGAACGACGCATGCAGAGGAATCCGCACCATACGCATGAAAGTCGTTCTGAGCGGCTTTCAATACATTATTGCCTATACACGGAGCTACATCACGTCAGCAGGGGACAAACGACGATACATCCATCTATCTGATACAAGTTACAGTCTTGAGACATTCCTACAATGGGTGCCAAAATCTGCTCAAGGTCATTCATTGTTCATTGGACGGCTCCTTTGTCTGGTCCGTCAACTCAAAAGTCTGTTCATCTTCCAGATCCTTCACTCGGGCCTCAGACTCCATGTAGTAATAGAAGACTCTATAAGCGCCAAGTGTCCAAGGAATGCCGTTCAGAATCGCCATCGTCACTAAGGCCAGCTTGCGCTTTTCCTCAGGCTCGAGTCTGATGTCTGGTCCATTCTGTCGCCGATTCGACTCCTCCAGCTGCGTAAAGCCCTCGATGAGGGCAGCCACATCGGTTCCGCTTGCCCGCTCGGATGTAACCCCGTTGATGTAAGCGTTGTACGCCTGGGGAACTATCGTCATCGCTTTCAGTTCCATCCACTCGTTCCACTTCTTGAGATATTCTTCTTTCTCCGCTGCTGTCAGCCGCGACTTCTCTTCAGGTCGACGTTCGTTCCTCAGCTATCTCCGATACATCGATTGCATCGCCTCGTCATCGATATCACTGTGATGCTCGGTCTTACTGAACGTCAGTCCGTCATTCAAGAGTTTGATGACTCCAGTGTAGTACTCGTCATCGTCAGGCGTCCCGGTCTTCACGAACGAATCGTCCTCAGGACAGTAGCTCATATGGTCCGTCACAGGTTGATGAGTCACTTGCGATCGAGTGCATGCTGAACATGTGTCGGCGACCATCGTGGATCGAGATCGTGAGTTTCTGCTTCTGGTTGGTGTCCCTCAACATGAAGGGGGGTCGCACTTGCCATGGCGCGAGTAATCTTGACCAAACCTTATATACTCATACTCGCGGCAGCCGACGAGAATGGTTCTTTCAGGTGGTACAATCAGGCAAAAATGTCGTCACTGCAGCGTGTTCCTTTCTTTCCGGCCTGAGACGAGGAGGACTAGGTGATGGCGACATGGAGAAGCTCGAAATGTCGACATGTTACGTGATACACAAGTACCGTTCGGCATCGCTTCCATTGATCATGTTCGCGTGATTGGAGAGACCACCATCATTTTCAGTTGGATGGCGATATGCGATCGCTGCGCCGTCGGGCACAGCAAGCGCAGCGAGCTGGCGCGTTCCGACCATTCTGTGGCAACAGCGACGGCATTATCGGTCACGAGACCCAGAGGCCAGTTGATGCAGGGATGCTCCAGATGATCTTGTATCCTCCTCACCGGGGGCGCTTCCTCCATCGTGACTGGGGCCGTCAGAGAATGTACAATGATCATGTGAACCACTCTCCCCGCTGCCTGTACCCTCCTTTCTCTCCAATCTCCTGTGCGATTCCCCACCGGGTACAAGCGCGTTGAACCTCGTTGCAGTGTGTTTATGCCACGAGTTCCCGAACTCAGTTGGTGTAATACCAGCGCCCAACAAGATAGAGCAGAAGGTGCGCGTCTTGATGCTAAGGGCTCGCTATATCACTTTGAACTCCATCAAAGGAGCGGCGCTTTATGTTCCATGCGGCTACTACTGTAGTTCCCTCGCTTACTCCCTATAGGGCCCTGTCAGCAATCTCTCGCTTGTGACATCGATAACGGATGAAATGATGCACCCAGTCCCTCGGGCGATGTCCGTCGATCCGCTAGCCAAAAACCTGCGATACAACGCACAAGCCGTTGCCCCCCCCAACACCTGTAGTCGCGTATCGCAGAGGTATCCAACTGAAACAGTCGCGCGCAAGCCGATTTCATGCGAAACACGTGATGCGCGAAACCCTGCAACGGAAAACGGCCAAGACCACCAACTCAATAGACGGACTTGCAAACGAATGTAGAATGGAAATCGTCATGAGAGAAATTAAAGAAGCAGTACATGCACCGAAATGCTCGACGAAGAAAATGATCGGGACGCGACACAGCCAGGTGGGCTAGACGGTGCCCTTCTATAGCTCGTCCTCGTCGGTGAGGACCTCTGCAAGGATCAAACAACAAGGTCATATGGTCAGCCAGATGTTCATAAACAACTGTAAAGATGTCGCTCTGCTCACCCTCGCCTCGCTTCCTTCGGGCCATCCTCTCCTTCTTCTTCTTTCGGAGCTCGGCAGCGCTGGCCTTCTTGGCCTTCTCGACCTTGACGATCTTGTTACCCATGGCGTCAAACTGGTCCTCCTCGTCCTCCTTTCGCTGGTCGATTCGGGCACCGGAACCCTGACCGCTCTCGACCCAGTCGTGACCGGAAGCGATGAGGTGTCCGTCCTTCATGGCCCAGATCTCCTTGCACACGGATTCCGAGAACTCTCGGTTGTGGGTGATGACCAACACTCCTCCCTCAAAGTCCTTCAGGGCCTCGATCAAGGCGGCCAAAGACTCTCGGTCCAAGTAGTTGGTAGGCTCATCCAGACAGATGACGTGGGGCTTTCGCCAGGTGGCGGCACCCAAGACGACCTTGACCTTTTGACCTCCGGACAGACCTCGCATGGTGTTGTGCGAGACGAACTCGGACTCGAGACCGAAATCGGCGAAATGCTGCTCAATCTCCTTTCGAACGAGGGGCCTCATCATACCCAATCGCTGAGCCTCTCGCGAGTCGAGCTCCATGACCTTCTTTTCGAATCCACGGACGAGCAACTCGTCACGCGACATCCAAATGTTCTCGGTCGACGAGAGACCCTTGAACGAGATCTCGTACTCGTACGACTGCTTGAGCTTCTTTCGTCCGACCAACTCCTCGATGATTCGCTTGGCACCCTCGACAATGACGGTACCTCCCTCCTTCATCTTCTTCTCCTCCTCCGGGGTCAACTGCCTCGAGGCCTTTTGGAGCTCCTCCAAGTCCTCACCGGTCTGGTATCGCCACAACATGTAGTCCAGGGGGGTCTTGTCGAGGTGGTAATCGATGTGGTGGAAAGCGTGCTGAGCGACGTATCCGATGACCAAGTTGGGGTGCTTCCAGACCTCTCCGGCGTTGCTAGCGTCGCCGAGTCCACCGTTGGGCTCGGTCTCTCCGGTCAAGAGCTTGACCAAGGTCGACTTTCCGGAACCGTTGGGTCCGAGAATGGCGACTCGGGAAGAGAGCGAGACCATCAAGGTGACGTCGAACAGCTGCTGGACGGCGGAACCGGGGTACGAGAAGTTGACCTTTCGCATCTTCAAGAGCGACTTCTCCTTGGTCTTGACTCCGTCCAAGAGAGGAGGCACGGGCAGCTTGAACTTGTAGTCCTCGGCGGCCTCGAGCTGGTAGTAAGACTTGGCCTCGGGGACCATCTTGACGAAGGCCTCCAAGTTTCCGGGGTAACGCTTGATCTTGAATCGGTTCAAGTGGATGATATCGGTGACGGTCCTGTTCAAAAAGTCGGAATCGTGCGAGACGATGATCGAGGTACAGTTGGTGAGCGAGGTGAGGTAGTCGATCAACCAGGTGACGTTGATGACGTCCAAATGGTTGGTAGGCTCGTCCAACAACAAGATGTCGGCCTTGAACAAGATGGCTCGGGCGAGGGCGAGCTTCATCTTCCATCCACCCGACAACGAACCGATGGGGTGCTTCTGCTTGGCGTCGTCGAACCCGACGTCCCTCAAGGTCTTTCGGATGTCATCGGGCGTTCCCAAGAGACGCTTGTCGGACAAGACCCAGTCGACGACGGAGATGTCGGCCTCGGACCCATCAATGTCGTGCTGGACGTAGAAAGTTCGGACGACCGAAGGGTCGGGGAAACCCTCGACCTGGTTGTTGACGATGGCGTTCATCAAGGTCGATTTCCCGGACCCGTTTCGTCCACAGAGACCGTATCGGTGTCCACGCTTCAGTCGCAAGGTGGCCATGTTCAACAAGATCTTGGCACCGTAAGCGAGCGAAAAGGTACAGTTACACAAGTCCTCGCCCTCCTCTTCGTCGTCGAACACTCGGTCGTCCTGACCCTCCTCGTCGGCCTTCTTCTGCAAGAGCTCTCGGACGACGGGACCGTTGTCGTACCCGGGAACGGCCAAGGAGAGGTAAGGGCACAAGGTCGACTCCCAAGTCTGCTGGTCATAGTTGTGGGCGTTGACGAGTCCGGCAGCGAGGACACCGGCGTAGACGAGCGCGGGGTTCTCGTTGTCCGGGATCTCCTTGGCGTCGGCCTTTTTGAACTCGGCGATCAAGTTGGTGACGAGGTGGTTACCCTCGGCGATCTTGAGAGGAGGCACGTTGGTACCGTCACCCTCGTAGACCTTGGAGACCTCTCGCAAGGTCTTGATGGCACGGTTGACGACGCCTCGAGCCTCGGGGTCGGCCATGACCTCGGCAGTCTTCAAGAGACCGGGCAAGAGCTTGGGGACGAAAGGTCGGACGGTGTACTCGTTGTCGACGAGCTTGGTCATGTTGTCGGCGATAACGGCGACCTTTCGCTTGATGGCGGTGGCACGCTCGTCCAAACCTCGGGACAAGAGCGGGGCCATCAACGAGAGCGAGGGGGCGTCGACCTCGGAGACGAAAGTGGTGGCGGACAACAAGGCGATGGTCTTGGGGACCTCCTCGATGGGGTTGACGAGGGCCTTGATCAAGGCGGGGATGAACTTTTCGATATCCTTGTTGGCAACGAGGGCGGTGGCCTTGGTCAAGGTCGACTTGGCGGCCTTCTTGACGTCCGACTTGGTGTCCCAGACGGCGTCGGCGAGGACGGGGACCATCATGGGCATGGCCTTTCCGGTCTGAACGGGAGCGGCGACGACGAGCTGGTCGATGATGGCCAACGACCCGGTCTTGATCTGCCATTTCCCAGCGGTCTGGATCTGGTGCAAGAGCGCGGGCAAGAGGACGGGAGTAGCCCAGGGGTTCATCGAGGTGACAAACGACTTGACGGCAGCGAGCGAGGCGGCGGCGACGCTAGGAGTCTTGTCGGCGAAAGCCTCGAGGAGGGCGGGGAAGACGGTACCGGGCTCCGAGGTGACGATGAAGCACTCGAGCTTTTGAGCGGCACCGTTCTCGCACAAGGTCGAGATGACCTCGGCGGCACCCTCACGAGCCTCGGGCTTCTTCTTGTCTCCGAGGGCCTGCGCGAGCGAAGCGAGCAAAGCGAGCGCAGAGCGTAGAGCAAACACATTCCCGTCAACTTTCTGACCCTGCTGGCAGCTTCTTTATCCGAAACCAGAGCCTCGACTCACCTTGACCAAAGCATCGCCCAACCCAATCTCTCCAAAGAAGTTCACCTTCTCATTCTTCGACTGACTCGCCAACTGCTCGGCGGCCTGCTTTCGTGCGTCCTTGTCGGCGACGAAGAGGGAGGGGATGTCGAACGTGGAAGGCATGATGTTGATGGATGTGTAGGTGAAAGGTTTTTTGTCTGCTTTTGCATGGATTCGATCGGGAGGGGGAAAGGAGGTGGGGAGTTAGCGAGAGCGAACGCAATGTGGTGCGGTATGAAAAAAAATTCCCCCGAGGCCAAGAGGCAAGAAAAAGAGAAGAAGAACACTCACGGGTTTATATAAAAGGGGGGAAGAAAAAAGAAGGTAGTCTAGTAACGAGCTCGTGTAGATCAAGTCTCGTCCGTGTCTATTTGTGTCGATACAATCGAAAGGGAGAGTAGGATAGTTCTCTTTCCTTTTTTTTTTTTTTTTGGGTAGGGTGGATAGAGAAGATTGACTCTTTTCTACGTCTATATGGGGTTCGGGGTGAGGTGGGTCGTCAGTTTGATGTGAAGAGGTCGTTAAAGAAAAGTCACGTCACGGGGAGTGTGTGATGAGATAAGGTAAAAGAAGAGGTGAGGTGGGATGGGTGGGTGGCGAGGATGAAGCTTACCCTGTGTGTATGTGTGTTTATATGAATAGTCTCAAGGGTGTTGCCACGCTTAGAGAAGAGAAGAGAAGGGAGGTGGAGGTTATGAAAAAAGAGACGAGGTGGTGGTTGTGGGGGAGGTTGATCGAGATCAAGAGGACGAGAGGTGCTCGGGAGGTGGCGAAGAGGGGTTCTCTCTCTGAAAAATCGCACACAAAGGGACGGAGAGAGGGACGCGCCATTGGGTGGAAAAATTAGGAGAAGGCGGCGAGGGGCGACGCGTAAATAAAACAAGCCCGGAGGCCAATTGCATCCGACCTCCCGGCGAGAACGTGGGAGTCTAGAAGGACGACGGTTTCACGTGATCGAGACGTCGAGACCAGATTCACTTGACGTCTTGATACATGTTACAAACTCGACAATGCTAATCATGAGCCGAAGTGATACAGACGGACAAATCGGCTAGATGACTCTTGGCATCCCGAGACCGTATGATCAAGACGAACCGCCTGACGAAGTCGTAACACCTCATGTACCGAGATCCACGACCATACCCTTCCCCACCCCCCTCAAGCCGTTCCACCAATCCCTCACTCCCATCTCCTTCTTCCCCGCCTGCCTCACCCTCTTGACCTCGAGGAGCACCGTCACCATCTCATCATCCTCTTCTTGCGAATGCGTATATGAAGACGAATGCGGATTGTTTTCGTATGCGCATCGGACGAGCAGCCGATTGTTCGGACGATCATACCGAGCTTGTCCCGGACGTAACGATCGCAATTGTGAGCCGGTCTCTGAAGAACCCGGCTTGAGATCGCTCAACCCGCATTCGAGCAGCTGGATCGGGTTTCCCTGGACCGTCGTCCATATCGGTTCCTACACGCGCCACACATCATCGAAAAAAAAGGTCATCAACTCAAGTTTGTTTTCATCTCCTTTCAATTTCAATTTCCCACTTGGAGAAGAATCATACCATAAAGCATGCTTTTTGCTCACCTGAAACCCAAACGCTCGATGCCGCGCTTCGACCTCCATCGCGCTCTGTGTCTGGAAGTCCACCCGGGCCGTAGTTGGGCTGATCTTGCCGGCTTTCCGAAATGTTTCGCCTTGTGATGATGGTTGTGGATAACAGCTCGCCTATAGTATAAGGTTAGATCAGATTATATTTTGACATGTCATGTCATCCGGGTCAGCAAAAATCAAAGTCTTGTTTTTCTTCGAGAGGGGATATCTATGAATCGATATGACATGGCAGGGGAAGACGTCGGGTTTGGTACGTACAGTTCCATCACGTATTCGTTGGAGGGTGGATACGAGCAGTTCTCCGCCTCTTTTAGCCAAGGTCGGTAATAAACTGTTGTACGTCGAACGCTCGTCGATCTCCTACAAAAACGAATCACCACAATGTCTTTCAGTCCTGGTGTTATCGCAGAGTTAGTATCCACCAGTGAACATGTAACATACCACCCCCCCCTCTTGCGCCCAAACATCCCCACAATCCACCTTCCCCCTCCCCAACTCCAAACTCTGCACAGTGACCCCCGTCCTACCTCTCCGGACCTTCCAACTGTCAGCGATGGACCATTGGATCGGGGCGGCTCCTCTGTATTCCGGCAAGAGCGAAGGATGTACGTTAAGCCGGGAGTAAGGTTCTCGGAAATAGGTTTTGAGGAAGGGGGTGGGGATGATATGGCCGAATGAGGCTGTGATCAGGATCGGGCTTGGGCTTGGGTTTGGGGTTGAAAGTAAAGGAGGTGGATTTGGTGGGTTGCTGTTTGATGCTGGTGGGAGGAATCCTTCGGGAATCTGAGAAGAGCATATTGAAGATGATCAGTGGAAATGCATGAGGATATCCTTATTCTTAGAATTACCTGCCAATCCTTGAACCCCGTCGGAGGCAGAGTACTTGTGCCCAAACCTTGCTCTTCCGCATAAGTCAACAGAGGAGCTGCGCAATGCAATCATCCCCATGCTTCAGTCCACAAGATCATACCGGAACCAAGATCTCAGAGCTCACGAACTATCCGTCTTGTTCCCCTTGAACCTCTCCCCACCTGCTTTTCTCCCGAGGTGACGATTAACAGGTCTTTCCACAGTCCCTGTTTGCTAGCGAGAAGAGGTTCCAGGACGCCGATGGAAAAGGCATCTCCGCCTAGGAAGAGCAGTGATAGTGCATCTTTGCTACGAGCTGATGAGAGGAGGTGTCGAGTCGTGCGCATGCTTGTTGTAGAAGTCTATGGCGAGGCGATGTGACTTGTGTGCTTGCATGTCGATACCTTCAGATGCTCAGATGGCAGATCGTCAAATCCCCTGGTCTGAACGCCGAGGATGACTCATGAAATTATGCGTTATCGGGATGTCTCCCCTAGATGCGTTATGATCGATGGCATTGACGATCGGCGCCCTGCGGGACGTCGAGGGTCACTTTCCGATCTAGCACTCCAACCCAAGTTACTACACTCAAACGCACAAGTTATATCATCGACACAGCCTTCTCTTTTGCGGATAGCATTGAAGATCCTCCCTGTGCATATCTCTTCTATACGGTATCAACATATCTGTCAGATGATCCGGCAGTGATATGCAGAGCTTCAACGCTGCGACGCTTCCGAGCAGAGCTCCGACTCGACCCGGCACTCCTGTCAACCAGAGATATCCCTGGGATGCGAGTGTGACCATCATCGGACAGCGGGGAGGTGAGTCAAAGTTTTTCGCGGACTAGAATGCCTAAAAGTTGACCGGTTTGCACATGTCTGCAGTCGGCAAGTCGACCATCGCCTTTATCGCCAGTCATGCGTTGTGGAGGGACGTCCTCGAGACTGAAACGCTCCTCAGCCGAGGCTCCGACGACCCGGATTACAAATACGGCCACGATATACCTTCCATACTGTCCGAGAACAGACGAGGCAAGATCGTCATCATCTCCGCGGACCGATTGAAAGACTCGGAATCTAGGCGGGCGGTGGAACAATTCGCACAGTTCGCCGGTCCTGTCATCCATGTCAGTCGTTCGAGGGCGCTCTCGTTCAAATATCTACGGGCGGGCAATCAGATGACGGATTCCGAACTCCAAGCGCTCGACGAAGACTGGTCTTCCACCGAGGCGTCCTTGATGGAGATGTGTACGGCATCGTTCGTCAACCTGAATTGCCTGTCGGCGGAAGACATCTATCCTCCAGCTTATCGACCCTGGGAAGACATGTGTCCCAAGTCGAACATCGCTCGACCCAATGGAGCTCATCGCGTCATGTCGCACATGAAGAGGCTGGAGATGGATTTCATCCGGCTCATGCGTTTTGTGCTGGGCGTCTATACCAACCACGTCCCAATGACAGCGTTCCGGACGTACCTGTTGTCACTGACGTACTCGGACGTCTCACAAGCAGTGCCTCATATAGAGAACTTGTCAATCGGGGTAGATTGCTGGGAATTGAGGGTGGATCTGCTAGCAGAACGTAGCGTCGAATCCATCGCCTACCAGATCGCACTCTTGCGACGACATTCGGACCTGCCCGTCTACCTGACGATGCGAACGCGGTCACAGACCGGAGGTCTACCCGATATCAAGGACGACCCGCAGATGATTCCTTACCAACAGGCAGTCCTCTCTCTCGGCCTAAAGATGGGCGTCGAATATGTAGACGTCAACATCACCTCGCCGCCAGAGACGATCGCATCGCTCGTCCGGAACAAGGGCAACTCGCAGATCATCATCTCGTGGCACGACATGGCTGGGCGGGTTAGCTGGTCCGGACCCGAAGTCCGATCGATCTTTGATCACGCCTGTCGTGAAGGAGCCGACATCGTCATGATGATCGGGTACGCTAGGGATTTCCAAGACAACCTCAGCTTGCGAGCGTTTGTCCAGGAGATGCAGTCGAAACATGTACCTCTTATAGCGTTAAACACGGGACCCGAGGTGAGTGCGATTTGGCACCTTGATCATCGACTCTAGCTGACCAAGGTGCGGCCTGAATCGGTTGTAGGGGAAAATGTCGCGAATCTTGAACCACTTCTTGACTCCGGTGGCGCATCCAGCTATGCCTCGGATATCTGGACCGGGTCAAGTCTCGTATCTGGAGACTCAACAGGCAAGTCGGTGATGACCGAAAATCACTCCTTTCCCTCGCTAAACTACCGTCAGATGCTTTAGGTCCTATACTTGACGGGACTTCTCAAACCGTTGAAATATCACATCTTCGGCGCCGATGTCAAGACCACGGCTTCTCCGATAATGCATACGGTCGCATTCAGGAAGCTCGGACTGCCTCACACATACCATATCAGCGAGGCTAGCGATATTCAAAGCTACGAGGCCATCCTTAACGATCCCACGTTCGGCGGGGCCAGTATCGCTCGGCCCTTCAAGGTGGAGATCGGTTCGCGTCTCCGTCGACTGTCAAAACACGCTCAAGCTATTGGCGCGGTCAATACCATCACGGCTACACCTACGGGTCCCGTGGGGGACAATACGGATTGGAAGGGAATCAGGACTTGCATATCACGGGCGTTGACACCAGAGAACGTGATCAACGCCAACACGACGGCTCTGGTCATCGGGGCGGGAGGTGTCGCAAGAGCCGCGATATACGCGTTGAACCACCTTGGAGTGTCCAAGATCGCCCTGGTCAACCGCACCATGAAAGCCGCACATGCCCTGGCGAGCGATATGTCGAGGCTGGACCCGGGACTGTATATCCATGTCCTCGAGAGCATCGAACCCAAGGTGATCAAATCCTTGGGATTGCAACCTCGGATCATCGTCTACGCGATACCGATCCCCGAACAGGATGACCGAGATGCCATCAGAACGAGACCACATCAAGATCTGCTTCATATTCCCGGTGGAGGGGTATTACTGGACATGACGTTCCAGGGTGACCTTGCCCTATCGCCAATGTTGAAATTGTCCAAAGGGATAATGAACGACGCCTGGGTTTTCGTACCCGGTATAGAGGTGCTCCTTGAGCAAGGGTACGAACAGATCCGGTTATGGACGGGTAGGAGACCGCCTCGGACAGATATGCGCTCAGCGGTCATGCGAGAGTATACCGGCAACAACCTTTATCAGGGGACTCTGCGAAGTATATGAGCCGATGATTGGCCATGACATGATGATATAATCACAAAGGTTGTATATTATATGATACCAGGTTGTAGACAGAACATTCTTGAAGCATCATGGTTCGGGACGTCGCACCTCATTTAGCTCCAGGACGCTAATCGCGTCGAGTCCGGCGATCGAGAGTCGGCGGTTCAGCTCGATCCTTCGGTCGTGATGACCGGTCTTACTTCGAGCTGCTTGACCAGTGGACCAATAACGATTTCTGCGACTATCAGCTATCACTCAGCAGTCTGATTAGCTATACTTGGAATAGCAAGCCGGTCATCTCCAAGAGCTATGACACATCAGTAACGAGACACGACTAGCCCGTACACTGCACAAATGGCAGACTTGACCGGTAACGATGCGAAAGCTGAAGATCAAAAGCCAAACAAGACGGCGGTCGGTACGTTTAATGTCACGTCTCCTGGTAGCTTGCAGTGGTCCCCTGGTTTACTGACTTCGTGTATATAGCTTGTTCTACTTGTCGGGTCAAAAGACAGAAGGTGAGCTCAGCTTTCGCTCTCAGACATGTCAGAAACGTATCACTGCTGATTCTACCTGGGGTCGTATTCAGTGCAACGGACAACGACCACGATGTTCATACTGCGCCCAAAACGAGCTAGAATGTGTCTACTCGGAGAAGCGCAAGAAGCGAGGTCCTCCTCCAGGTTACTTGGCTCGGATCGCAGATCGAACACGGCTGCTGGAATACTTTATCGGATACCTCTCATCTCGCGAAGGTCGGACCTCAGGAACAACCTCACTTGTTCAGAGTGTACAGCAATTCACAGCTCTTTTGAAGAACGGTCATGAGGATCAGAAGCATTGGTCGAGATGGAATTTGGCCTTTCATCAGCATTGCGGAGATCTAGTCGATATCTCACTAGACGACATCGGCATGCCCGCCTCGCACGAATCAAGCCAGAAGTCAGGAATAAAACGAGCGAGATCGGTTTCGCCAACTCCAGATGCTGCCAATACCGGTGGTCCTTCCAAGCCGCAGAAGAACAGAAGCGTTACGATACCAGACCGTTCTAATTCTTCTGTGACGAATGGGTCTCAGACAGGGAGCATAGCGCACGAACGATCCGAACCTACGACGTTCGTTCGACAGCAATTTACGGGACCGGCCGGTAGCGGCTACTTCAATGCACCAGAGTATGGACGTGATTCCTCGAGGAATAACTATGCTCTGGATCCTGTCATCGAGCAGAGCAACCGCGGTCCGATGGGAAGCATGGGAATGGGAATGGGAACCGGCATGTTTCCGTCGGTATTCGATGATGCAAACGAATACGTCGACGTTGGGCCTTCCAGGCATGGCGAAACAGCGGACAGGAGCAAGAATAGAGTGACGTTTGGTGATATCGCTCAAACCGAAGACGGCGGATTGATGCATGACGATATTGCCGAGCCCGAGGATCGAGCTGGAGACGACTTTAAAAGCGGAGATGGGCCGTCCACAGCTATCGATCGTCAGCCATTCGATCTCAATTATACCAGTGGATTTTGGTCAGTCTCGTCTTGCTTTGTGGAAGACGCAAGTGAGCTGATAGTGTCTCTCATGCAGGCGTACGGCAGATGTGGAGGATCTGGCCCGAAGTCCACGTCAAATGTCCTCTCATACGACACCGAAAATCCAACTTCCACCCAAAGACGTACAGGACCACCTGATAGATACATACCTTTTGCACATCCAACCTCAAATGCCACTACTAGACCCAGCACAGCTCTCGACATATCGGTATTCGACCCATTTAACAACAGGATCTGATTCATACACTCCACCATCTCGTATCTTGATGATGGCCTTGTGCGCATACAGCGCATGTTTCTCGCCTACGTTAGGAGGAGCCGCTTCTAGCGTTGCAGCGTTGGGAGATGATAATGCGGCTGCAGGAGGCATTCTGGCCGACATCTGGTACGAGGAGGCCAGGAGCATGCTCCTTTCGTCGACTTTGAGGAAGAGGTGCGGACTGGATACCGTTCAAGCGATCGTTCTAATGGCGATGCGAGAACACGGAAAAGGCCAAGACTTTCAGGCTTGGCTGTTGTTAGGTAAGTGACACCGACGGATCTCGAGCACCCGTCGGAGGGATTGTTGACAGTGCGCCCGCATACTGCAGGTATCGCTATTCGCTGTGGACAAGATCTCAACATGCACGTCGCTTCGAGACGTCCGACAAAAGAGTCTCGTCCTACCTCATTGCTGAGTCTACGTAAAGCCATGTCTTGGCGATGCATGTGCATGTTGGACCTTCAGCTAGCATTGCAACTCGGACGACCGCCAGCTATCAGTTTCTCGGACAGGGAATTGCCTGTTTTTGAACTCTACGGAGACTTCATAACAGATGATTGTTTCGTCAACAGACGATTGGGCTCAACGGGACTCGATATCTTGAGCGTGTTCGATGCGTCTCATGCGTTACTCAAGATAGTCTGGAATATACAGCAGAAACTCTACCTGGGAGGGAAGCCACACGCGCGTGACGTAGCTCCGATCGAGCAAGCTCTGGAGAAATGGCACGACGAGCTACCAAAGACGCTGGTAGTTCACCTTGGAGGAAGACCCAGTCTTGGCGTAGTTTGCCTACACTTGCTGCATCAGACGGCTGTGCTTCTGCTCTTCCGACCATTGTGAGTGACATCCTCGCCCGTCTTGACTCTCATCTCATGCTCACATCTCATACCTGCTTGCTATGCAGCCAAGAAGACCCAGCCATCAACGCCGTAGAGCCCATGAGCTTGGCGACCACCACCAGCAAAGCGCTTCTATACGTACTCCAAAATTCGCTGTCGGGCGAGACGACAGTCGCGCAATGCCAACCGCAAGTCGTCTACATGATCTTCACCATCGCTGTCGGCTTCATGTGTACGCTAAGAGGACTCAAGGATGTGGCCGGCACGGTGACCAAGAGTCTGGACACCCAGATTGCACTGCACAGCTGTTCAGAGGCATTGAGCAAGATGGCAGAGACCTGGCCCCTTGCTAAAAAATACGGTCGGGCAGTAAAGGTTCTGATGGATGCGGAGCGTTTAGAGTCGCTCGAATCGAGGTCCACTGCTCAGCGCGATTCTGCGGTAGTCGAGCCCGGCGATCGGAGAACACAAGCGGCAGAGCCTTCGCGAAACGATCGTATCACGCAACAAGTTAGGACCTCGCTCGGCGGACCGACCAACGGTATGAACGACATAACTTCCAACACCCAACCTGCAAACCACCAGCCATTCCTACCGACATCAGTTGGGGCCTTACTCGAACAATTCCCTTCGTTCGAAGATATTACCGGAACAACCGGTTGGGGAACCGAGAACCTGGACAACTTTGACTTTTCCGGCATCCCGTTCGACCGCAACGATCCCGGGTTCGATCCCGAGCTGTCGGCCTTTCTCAGCAGTTTTGCTGCGGTCCCTGGTGTTCCTTTCCCCACGAATAACTTCGGACCGCACGATCCTTCGCAACCACCACCCTTTGCTCCGAGCTATGGCGGCCTGCCTGCCAATCACAGTCTAAGGGAGGAAGGGGTGCAGCCATACGATGCGGAACAGATGCCCGGACATGCTCTAGATCTCCTCGCCTATAGCGCTGTCAATCGCCAAACCAAATAAGATCCGCTTGACCTTTCACCAATCCGTTGTATTCGAGGCACAGAATAGACCATCAACGATATGACGCGCAGCCAGAATCTCTGCTTACTGAGTTCAAACTTGCCAATGGATGAAGTAAACCTAAGAATCCACTTTTTCGTATTCCTGGAAAAGTTCAGGTTGTTTATGGAGGACTTACAGGCTTTTCCTCGTGCTGTCGGTGGTTTACGGCTATCAAAGCTTCAAACCAGGCATATCCAATGAATCCCCACTTCTAGACCTGCCATGTTCTGGGTGCACCACCCAAGACAAAGAAGCCAGTGGCCTCGATGAAGTCTTTGCGCAGACTCGGACAATGGCACCATTGACATTTGCAAGAATCTCAAAGATGGGTCGAGCCAAGCTTCAAATCGGCTAGCTTACCAAACCTGACTCTTCGATCCCTCTTGCTTGCACTCCGTAACGTTAGGTCATTTGGCTTGACGGTATGACAGCGGATATGGCCCATATCGCCCTCATATAGCAGATTTGATATGTAGCGCCGATATGAGGTCGACATGACAGCGATATGACCGACTAATTCCGCCTTCATATCGGTCACCGCATATCGGAGGTATTTCACGGGTCCGGAAGCAGATCACATCACGTGATCTCATATCGTCAGCTCACTTAATTTCAGACGCGTTTGGACGCGACGCGCACTATCTATTGCTCGATTCGGGTAAACAATAGTAGTTGTGTACACCTCAGGCCTCATCGACCTTCGACTAATTCACTAAGTTCAATGTATCATGGTGCTAGTTGCCACCTCAACCTTTGTACTTCGTCATCTCCGTCCTGCAATATACATCTCAATGCCTCGGAACCCTGGCAGAGGCCTATTCGACTGGTCTAAGTACCGACTGTCTCCCAACCTCGCCCTGCCACTACCTCACGCAGCCAGTAGCCCGAAGATTGAAGAACATGGTCGGCCCAGCAAGACGACAGGTGGGTTCAGATGCTCATCCCTTTGATGTGGTATGTTCTTACTGAGTTGTGGTCTCGTTGTTTCAGCGCTCGTGCTGTTGCCGGGACTGCTCCAAATTTCCCTTAGGCTATCGGGAGGTCTCCTACTCTACGTACATCCGGCACAATCCTCCGAATCCCCTCAAATCCGAACGTTTGAGATCGCCTCTCTCCGAAACCAGAGAATCTGCTACCCCAGCACCCCTTGACAACTACGCCGACTCATTCCTAGACTTCGGAGATGATCAGGACACAGGGCTGGCTGAGCTTCAGGCACGGGATCGAGAACCGTCGGATGACGGGCCAGAAGGCTGGTGGGATAACAACGGGGCAGATCCAGAGCCAGACGATTACTCTGAGGTAGACAGCGACATCGACATGGGAGACGAAGAGGATATGGACGATACCGAAGAAGAGCTGGCTCGGCGGGCCAATCCCAACGGAATCCTGTTGTCACCTCCAAACCACGTGTGGCCTCACCACGAACTAGACCATACAACTCGCCATCTCTACACGTCCATCGCTCACGGCAAAGCTATCGGTATCAGTGTAGCTGTGGCGAACTCGCTGTTGGACTCTATGACGACCACGGTGGAGCTCGAGCGAGGGGATGTTCTAGACGATAGGACGGCAAAGGTCAAAACAGCGCTGAGTAGGCTGGGTGTCAACCCCGATGATTCGATCGAACGCTTCATACTTTGTCCGAATCTGACTTGCTGGACGAGCGTACCTTTCAAAGACCTCTATGTGCTTGCTTCTCCTGCCTGTGCCGAGTGCGGAACCGCCATCTACCGTTCAACAAACAACGTTCGGAAACCGCACAAAGTCATCCCGTACGCAAAGCTCTCCAGGTTCCTCCTACGCCTATTGAGAGACGAATCTATTCGCTCACGCTTGAACGAATGGAGGATCGATGAGGAAGATTGTGTCGATCAACATCTGCGTCCTGTGACTTCTGCACTTGATCCGGCTTACGACATCGACACACCACTGGAGGGCTTATCACACGGGTCAGCGTGGAGATCGGTCGCGAAGCACACAGAGAGGGTCGTCTGGGGGGACGACTTCGCTGTTACCGAGGAGCCTGTAGCTGGCGAAGATCCTGGTAGACATGTCGCTCAGGAGCATGGTTTACAAATCATACTCAACTGCGACTGGTACGTACAAGCTTCAAGCAACGTCCCGTCCGGTCACTGCTCGACTCGGCTGATCGCGATTGTGTTCCTTCTGCCCTGTGGCGATAGGTTCGCCGTCAAGGGTTTGATCGGCTCGTCTGTCGGTGCGATCTACGCAACCGTAGCCAATCTACCACGGGACATCGCATTCAAGAGGAAAAACACAGCGTTATTGTGCATTATCCCGGGACCTAAGGAGCCGGGACCTGGCTGCTTCGCGAAAGTGCTCGAACCGATTATCAAGGACTTCCAGCAGTGCGAGAGAGGACTGCAGCTATGGAAACCGGACGGGAGTTATGGCGTCATCTCGGCGAGATTGTTACTCTGCGCGTCAGATTTACCGGCGATGAAGAAGATGATGGGCGTCGTCGGCCATTCACATCGGCTCCATCCGTGTCACCAGTGCGATATCACCAAGGAGGACATCAACACAGACAAAGCTTACAAGTGGCGGGAATTGGAGGCCTTCGATCCATCTATTCTCCTACAGCGGACGTTCGAGTACGAGCGAGCCGATGCAGGCAGAAAGGAGCAGATCGAGGAGGACTACGGAGTACGATTCAGTCCACTCATGCGGCTGATCGGAGCCGAGCATGCAGCATCTTCACCAGTCGACCCGCTACACAACTCCTTCCTGGGAATCTCAAAGGCTTTCGTGAACATGCTGTTCCGCAACGAGATATTCCCCGACGACGAAGATCGTGACGCCTTCATGGCAGTATTCGAAAAGGCGAATTATCCGGGGCATTTGGGGAGAATCCCGTCGAGGATAACGAAGCAGTTCACTAGCGATCGCAAGCTCGCCGGCAGCGGTCTCAAAGCTGACCAGTGGAAGAGGATCATGCAACTGCTACCCATAGCCTTGTTCGTAGCGCTGAAAAATCCGGATGATGACGACATCGAGGACTATGATCAAGAACCCGTTCGGGAAGAGACTCCTGCACCGCAAAGGGGGAGAGGACGCAGGAAGGCCGTACCACGAGAGGTTCGTCGCAACGCTCGCGAGTGGTACCGTATCGCGATCATGATCTGCAGCGCGATGAGTACTTTACACGCTCATCGCATCTCGATTCGGGAAGCAATGTCTGCAGTCGACGACCTCGCCGGTGCGGCCACGGCGATACTGGCCATAGGAGAGTCACTTACTATCAATTGGCATATTGCTATGCACTACGTCGACGCAGTGCGACGCTTCGGCCCGCTTTCGGGATTCGGAACCTACCCCTTCGAGAGGAACAACGGGGCCTTAGCAAAGGTGAAACATAACGGTCAAGAACGTGATGTTCCCACGACTCTCTTGAGGTCATGGGAACTGGAGGCAGGCTTAGCTTCTGTGATCGCCAATCCAGCCCCGGACGCATCAGAAATCGAATTAGCAGGTTTAGAGGCGCTTACGAACGACAAGAAGTTGATCGAGGGCACGCTTATGCTGAACGAAGCACGAGGCGTCGCAGCGAACCGGACCATCCGTCTCCCCATGCCTTACGAACGGGGAAAGATGGTGAACCTTCAGCAACACGGAGTCGCGTATGAGACGCTGCTAGACTACCTTCACATGAACTACCCCCAGCTTAACGTCATCGATGCCGGTTTATATCACGTGCAAGACGGATTCGTATTACCTCACCGAAGCAGCGGGTATACGCTCTATTCACACGCGGTATACAATGGCTTCAAGTTCTGCTCTACTCTGTGGTCGCGCAGCAGGCGGGACGCATACGCCCTGGCCCGGATGGGTGAAAACCGGAGACATCTGTGCCGCTTGCATCTGATATTGGAGATCAACATGAGGATCCAGGGGGTACCTCTGCGAACGACTCTGGCCCTTCTCAGCTTCTTTCGACTGGCCGAAGGGGAGTACCCGTGGCAAACGCGCCAGATAGACTTAGGAATACGGATCTACCGCGACCAAAGCCTGCTGCCTTGCTTTCTCCCCCTTGAGGATCTTCAGGCCTCGACTATCGTGAGTAAGATACGCACTGAACAAGATGGTGACTGTCTCGTATCCATATCCTGCGATCGGGATGGACCGGAGCCCGAGTACTGGCTCGCTGCCGAAGGGAACACAGAAGCCGAGGCGATGCAGGCCATTGCTCAGGAGGATGAGGACGACGACTAGGAAGAAGTAATCAATAGACATGCGATGTGATGGACATTGGCCGCGCTGGACCTGGTTCGAAGCTATCATGATTTACAGTGGGGATAAAGTGAGTCCTGTGCAATACCTCATTGCCGACCGATTCCTCAGTTTGGCAGGTATCGAGTTTCCAGGAAAATGCGTTAAGCAGGAAAGGTGTCGTATCGGGGATCATTAATCGTATCGGAAACTGTCGCTGGGTCGATGTTGGTTGTTTGGGTAAGTTTTTCTAGATCTTTCTCGTGTCTCATTGCTGTCCGACTCCCGGTCTGTGTTGACCCTCATCTTGATCCGCGCCCATGTAATCGTCCTCCTGCGCAGGCAACAGGCCAAGCGACATCAGATAATCGTAATCCGCGCTCCCTCCCTGGCCGGCTTGGCCACCTGTGGCGAGGAACGATTGCAACATCTTGGCCATCTCGGGGTCGATGTAGCCCTGTTGGCTTGCCATGTTGAAATCGTCATCGGTCAGTGGCGGCAAGCCGGAGTTGCTGTGTTGCGGTGCGGGTAGAGGCTGAAACTCTTGTCGACCTACGTGACCGTTGCTGACAGGAAATTTCGAGAAAGATTCGTAATTGTGTTGGGCACCCTCATATCCGTTCGTCTCGATGCTGAGAGACCGCAGATTTCGATGCTGATCATTCAGATGGAAGCTCGCCGGGACGCGGGTGCTCGGACCAGGTTCGGGGATGTACGGAGGTTCATTGGCAAGTGGGGATCTGATACTCGGCGTGTAAGAACCTTGGCGCTGATGCTTGCTCCTCGGTCCGTCTCTATCAGGGTCGTAGCTCCGGGGTTCATCGTTCTCGTCTTCGTCTCCAGACGGCGTGCCATCGAGGACCCTCGTGCGTTTCCCAGTAACGGGGTTGGAGGGTGGAAGCATGAAGCCGGAGGAGCCTTGTGAGTTGTTGGAAGACGAAGGCATGCTCGGGAAGCTCATCGGGCTGGGGCTGGGTTGTGTGCTCAGCGATCGAGCTCGAGCCGCCGTTGCGGATCCATGGATACCGGTTCGCCGGATCACCCAGTCAAGCGCCGCGCATTCCTCGATCGAAGTCGGTACGTCAACTGGGACGATGAAGTCTGAGAGATCCTGATTATCTTCGAGCCACTCCGGACAGAACATCCATCTCTGAGGCGCTTTGTGTAAGTCTGTCAGGCGAGTAGGCAGGTGCGGTTCCGCTGGCAAGCTCATGTTGTCGTCCGTTTTCGCACTTGTCCCAGTTAGCTTGCTTCTGGGATATTCGGTGTTGTAGACGGTATCATAGATCTGCTGGAACAGCGGCGAATATACTCCATCTCGGATCGGCCAGTAGCATTGGATAGCTCCGTCAGTCCCGGTGATGGGTACGACGGGGATCAAGCAGAAGATATGGTCGAGCCAGTTGTAGCGGTCACTGGCGTATTCGGTAAGTGGTCGCCTCTCTTTCACCCACTTGAGAGTGGTCTGCAAGCGCGCACCGATGATCCTCTTCTGATCCTTCGAACGATTAGGCTCCAGTTTCTCCATCCTTGCATCCTGGGCGTCCAGGTGGGATCTCCTTTCTTGAATCGACGCCGCCATCTCTCCCGTCCCGTTATCAACTCTCTCGAGGTCCTTGATCTCCTTCAGCACCTTCTCTCGACCCTGGCTCTTCCATTCCTTTACGGCCTGTCTATCGAAGGACTCCCGTAGGGTTCTAAAGAGGCGGGCTGCACTGGCACGATAGAGGTCGGCGAAGGCGCGATAGTCGGGGATGGAGGCGGCGGGCATGTCATGGGGGAGACCAACGGCTTCTCGATGGTTGTCATTTTCGACGAAGGTCAGGAGCTTGGTGGTCTCCGTGACATTTGAGGTGTGTGTATAGGATTTTGTGAAGTCCCATCGCATGGCGGGCGCGCCGCGCAGAGCTGATGAGCCTTCATTTGCCGTCTTGTTGGTTGGCCAGATCGAGCCTTCAGCCGGGTACGGTTGCGGGGGCTTGGTGTCACGACCGTACAGGAACTCGGTCGCCAAACGAACGTATCGAGATATCATGGCGGAATCCCGGGAATCGACGTCTACTGCTGCGGCTCCTCGTCTCAACTGGATATCCTCGACCTGATTCTCCAACCTCAAGATCTTTGCGGCCTGAGCTGTGACGGTGGACCGCAAGCTTGTCACCTCCTGTGTCTGCCGGTCGCACGTCTGCTTGAGGTCCCGCATATCCTTGACATGATTGTCAAACGCATTGAGGCGAGTCACGATCGTATTGATCTGTTGTGATGCGATTCGCTGAAAGACACCTTGCTGCAGGGCTCCAGAGCTATTCTGCGAGGTCGATGTACCCAAAGATGGGCGGGAAGATCCTGTCTGTGTGAACGGGGACCCGGCTTGAGAGGGATTTGTTTGAGGAACGCTAGCTGATGGTAGAATGGTAGGTTGCGCGAAGGGTCTAGGTCGAGGAGTTGTGTTGGCTGATCGAGGATTGGATCCGGATGATTGATGTCGCAGCGGGGTCATGCCTAGGCTCATGTCGTCCGGTCTTCGAGTACGAAGCGGTGTCTGATGGGAAGGTTGTTGAGGTGGATGAGTTGGCGTCTGTCGGGTAGAGGTGTTGTGGCTAGATGGTCGTGATGGGGTTTCGGCAGTCCTTTGATGGTGAGTCTCTCGTTCGACCGCACGCCTCCCTGGGCTCGGATTGGGGCGAGGTTGCGACATCTCGGATGGTGGTACTGATGAGCAAAACGATTCAAAGGACTTCAGGTCAGCCTCGGACCTCTTCGATGGGATCTCAGTCCTATACGGTGAAAAAGGTAGGTTCACACTCACACGATCACGAAAAAGTCCAATCTGAAACGCTAAATTCACCTCCTTCCCTGCCCGACAGCCATTTCTCTTCCCAATGGGGTCTCTTGAACAACCAACCCCGACTTCTACCCGGACGAACGCCGCAGATCTGGCAGGGCGACACGAAGAACCAGCGTTGGTGGGGTCAGCGGGTGTTGGTATTCGAAAGGTGATGCGTCCTTGCCATCAACGGATACTCACCCCACACGACAACTTCACGACTTCGGGACTTCAGGGCTAGTCTGGTCAAATACGTAATTGTACGCAATTGTACGGAATATCTAATGCCGATAGAGATCGATCGATGCGAATCGTAAACAACAATCGTGATGATATGAGCATATCGAGTGTTCATGTGGGCCTCATATCGCCCTTATCAAATTAACATTTCGGCGTCATTTCGACACGCCCATATGACCTGTATATCGCGAGGGCGATATGACCGCGAAATTACGTCATCCGCCCATATATCGCTGGCGCGCATATGAGGCCGAAATGACAGCGAAATGAGGCCGATATGCTCATGTCGACGCCCATATCGAGTGAAAATATGCCCTGAAGTTAGGAAGTGTTGCTTGACAACCTCTGTCGTTATGTCCGGTATGAGAAACCAGGCTCATCTCCCAGAAGCATCCCGCCGGGCTCGCTCGCCTCACGATCGATCGCGACGGACTCAACCGTCAGGAGCGAGATCCTGCAGACAAAACGTGTTCGAGGCTTGTCTGATGCTTTCACGCATATACGATACAAGTCCAGTGTATTCGTTGACCCTTTGATTCCCTGCCTCGACCTGTTAGCAAATCTGCCAAAGAGCAAGACATCCGTTGATTCGATCCCTATTCTCTTTTCTTGAACGTCTTGCAGACATGCGTCACGCAGTAATCTACCTCACATGAACGCCGTTTGCACTTGTTAGCCTTACCCCTATCTTTGTCGTTCCGTAGCCAGACTCGAATTGACTCACCATACCCGCTCACGCCCAATCCGCAGACGACAGCAACAGCCTTGTCCGACAGGTAAGAGTGATGCCGGAAAGATTCTCTCGCGTGGACGTTGCTGATATGGAGCTCGACAAACGGGATGGTCACCCCCAAGAGAGCGTCGCGGATGGCTACTGAGGTATGAGTGTAGGCTCCTATATGATTCAGATGGGCAGGTCCGCATACCAAGGAAAATTGCAACGACAAGTACGAGTCAGCTTTTGTGTCTAGTATACCCTGGAGTGCGCTCACGACCTGCACAGCAAGTCCCACCTCGACTCACCGGCGTTGATCACGATCCCATCCACGCCGTCCGCCTTGGCCTGATGTATCCTCTCGACGATAGCTCCCTCATAATTGCTTTGGAAAGCACTACACTTCCCTCCAGCTGCTTCTGCTGCCCTTTTGCATTTCTCTTCGACGTCGCTCAGCGTGTCGTAGCCGTACGTCTGCGGTTCTCGTGTACCGAGAAGGTTCAGGTTGGGACCGTTGATGACGAGGACGTGAATGCCGGACATGATTGCTTTGACGACGATGATGTTCTTGGAAAGGGTTCGGGCGAGATAGATCTATCGTGAGCTTGTACAAGATAGCGAGAGGCCGTGCAAGGTTTATGCTACTACGAGTAAGACGAAGAGCTCGTCGACTGGTCGACTGATCGCGACTGATAGCTCCTCTCGAATGTTGATTAGGGCCCGAGATCTATGCGGCGCGCGATCCCATCTAGCGGCTGCGCTCGACCGGGTTACTGTCGTCCAACACCGTAATGACGACAACAACCTGATCAATTTCATGCCAATCATGGACCTACAGCAGAACTAGAGAACGTCCAGGCGAAGCAAGCATCTGCCGAGGAAGTCGTCTCCTCCGCTCACCCCAAATGGAGTCTCCTTTCGGAGTCTGGAGTCGTCCCGTGCCAAAGTCGGGGCGCGGGGGTCATTTGACCTGACCGGGTCAACTATTTCTCCGGAAGACTGCCTAGCCCGGAGTCTCGAGGTCGATTTGTTCCAGGAATGCACATGACGACCTCACCGGTTTTCGCAAGTATTGTTGTTCCAGCCATCGATCGACTCCCGCTCTGATAAACAAAAAGGCGAGAGCTGGTTCAGGTGATCATTTCCGGTACGAACGAAAATGTCTTCCCCAATCCAGATTCTCGCCACCTGCTTGCGACACCGCCTGCACTCATCATGTCGCTCTCATCCGCTACGACCTCGCTCTCGACCTCGCCCATCGATGGCTATGCCATGACCGTATCCACACCAGGTACCAGTGTCCATGGCGATCTCGACCACCCCTCATTCTCCATCGCCTCGCTGTCCCTGGGCACCAACGTCCATCACAACCTACCTACCAAGATCAGGACCGCTTCCCGTCTCGGCTATGATGCCATCGAGATCTTCATCCCCGACTTTGACGCCTTTGTGCACGAAGTCGGCGTCGGTCATCATGCGGACATGTTCACCGACGAAGACTGGCTGCTGGTCCGCGCCACCAAAGATCTCGAGCTTCTGTGCGCCAAGACGATTGGTCGGTACTGCCAGGAATACGGACTCGTGATCAGCTGTTTCCAGCCTTTCCGCGAGTTTGAAAACTTTGCCGGGGCGAGTCGCATGGCCAAGACGAAGATGGGTAGCCTGCCACCTCGTCTACAAGTAGCGCTCGACCGGGCGGAATCCTACCTCCGCCTCATGCCGGCGCTGCAATGCGACCTATTGCTCGTCTGCTCCAATCTGCTCCCCTACGACCCGATCGCCGAGAGCTATACGGAGCGCGATTATCTTGATGACCAGGTGGCAGCTTTCACCGAGCTCGGACAGTTGGCCAGCTCATATGGGGTCAAGATCGGGCATGAAGCCCTCGCTTGGGGTACCGTTGTAAATCGGTGGGAGCAGGTTTGGGAAGTGGTAGATCGGGTCGACCTACCGAATGTCGGCGTCATCCTCGACTCGTTCAACCAACTGTGAGTTGCCGTATGCTTGCCTTGAACCCTTGCTCAGCGCTTATTATTGCCCTTCATCCAGCGGACAACAATGGGCAGATCCCTCGGAGCCCTCGGGACGTCGACCATTACCACCGACAGTCCTTAGCGACAACCTGCTGAAACTTTCCCGCACCATTCCCGTCGAAAAGATCTTCTTCTACCAAGTAGCCGATGCTGCCAAACCCGATTCTCCCATCCAGTCCTTCCCGACATTCCCTAGTCGGATGGCCTGGTCCCGCAAGATGCGCCTCTTCCCCATGGAAGAAGAAGGGTACCTTCCCGTCCTCGATTTTACGAATACGTTGAAGCGGATGGGATACAAGGGAGTCTGGAGTCTGGAGGTCTTCAACGCCAGTCTGGATAGTCTGGATGAGAAGACCGTGGAGAGTCATGGACAGAGGGGAATCGATGGGTTGAGGAAACTGCACGAGGCGTGTTCGCATCTATAATCACGCTGTAACAACAAAATCGAATAGATGCGTGGAAAGGATTCGCACTTGAAGCTGTATTCAGATGATATCGCCCCGGATCACGAACACGTCGAACCTGTATTGATGGATTGCATGCTACACCACGGCAAGATCGAGCTAGTCGCCGTCAGGTTACGAGCGAGGCTGTAACATTTGCCAGTCTGGGCAAGCTATGTTGTGCTCGGACATCTCGTCGCCTCGCGCGATAACCTGGGACGAGAACAGGGATGTGAGGTAGACAAGGCCCCTGCATTTATACGATGTTCCAGAGTATCACAGAAGCCGAGAAATATCCCTTGTACATAGAAAATCAGAACGAAACCTTATAGATACATAGAAACGACTGTAGACGGTAACCCAAGAGGCATCACATCCTACGTCAAGGCCCTATCGACTTCCAACTCGGTCACCGTGATATCCTTCATGTTCTCTACCAACTCCCTCGCCTTTCTTTCCGTGTCATCCCCCAAGAGCGTCTTGTCGCAAGCCACCTCCAAACTCGCACTACCGACCTTCCACATCCGTTGTTGAGCGAGCCCTTGTTCGATCATCGCTTGGATCCCTCCGATCGTCTGCCACCCTAGAGCCGAACCGATCTTGAGCAAAGGGGTGAGACGGGGTTTGTAAGCCATGTCGAGGAACAGGCGTGTGGAGGGGAGAGGCAGCGGGTTAGGGGATGATGTCGAGTCGGTGGGTCCGGCTTGGAAAGGCATGGTGAAGATGTGGGTGGCGATGGTGTATACCATGCGTTCTTCTAATGTCTTTGGTGCGATTGCTGCAATGGAACCGGAAATACGAATCATCAGCACAGGACAGGACCGACATCTCCAACTCAAATCGTACTTACCAGGAATAGCTCCTACGATCATGGCTACACCAGGTTTCCGATCCTCAGCATCTTGGCCCAAATACCTCTCCACCTCATCCACGCTCGTCAGATGGATCAACTCGACCCCCTTCCCGCCCTTCCGTTTAGAGGCAAACTCTTCTATCGTCACCCTGACCTCTTCAGCGTCCCTGTTGGCGAGGAAGATGGGATTCATCCCTAACGTATAGAGGGCGTGGACGGCTGATCGGGTGGTGGCCCCACCGCCGATGACCATACCGGATGCTTGGCCGGCCGGGTAGGTTTGGGAGATGTCGAACGGGGTTTCTGGGAACTGGGCTTGAAGGGCCGAGACGAGAGAGTTCCTCACACCTATACACCACACCGAATGTAGATCCAAGTCAACGATAGTCCGAGCTGCTCAAAAAGCGGGTTCACAATGCTCACCTAAAAAGTCGGTGTTCGTGCCGACCAGCTTGATGCTACCGTCTTCCCGTGGGACTCGGACGACAGTATTGCACGCTCCAGTAGCATAGGATTCGGGAGAGATCTCGTCCAGGTGTTTGAGAATCTCGGCCTTCAAGGGCATGGTGACGCTATGAGAGGAGATGACACGGATCAGTCACTGGTGGCTCGTGCACATCCAGGCATAGAGCGAGGACCGACTCACGCAGCTCCTCCCGAAGTATGACTCCTAAGCTCGTCGATGACCTTCTGATCGACCTTGGTCGTAGACCACCTCTCGTACTCGCAAGGACTCCCGATGCTTTGGAAACACATGTTGTGTAGCGTCGGAGCTGCCGAGTGGGCGATCGGGTAACCGAATAGGTAGACGGACTTGTGGATACTGGGCGACATATTGGCGTGACCGTGATGTGTGATTCGGGTGTGATGCTCGATGGTGTACTCGTGGTTGATGAACTTGGCGATTTGGCGAGAAACGTCCCGGTTGAGAATGCTTGCAAGGACATGTCTGTCTATTCATATTGACAAATTGGACGAGAGTGGATCATGCCGGTGTCCTCCACTCCGGCCCCTGCCCACAATCTTTCTCCAGGTTTCTCCACTCCGGGCGACCGCTGGATCGTAAATTCCCCGGAGTGACCATTCTTCCGGTAGACGACGCCCCCCCATCCTTTCCCCGGAAAGATGGTTACTCGCGCAAGCGATCATTGGTTGATCGCTTGCAGGTGATTGGCCAAGGTGGATCATTCTCCGCACAGACCTCCTGCCATCGGAAGCAATTCGACCTATTTTTGCGGGGACCCGGAGCAGTGGTTTCTCCACTTTTACTCCCTTCATTAGCGACCTCGCCATGACTTGTCTCTTTCCCCGCATCCCCCTCGTTTTTCACTTGGAACCCCTGGACTCTCGCCCGAAAGCTTTCAGGATATATACCCCTACGATCTGATTCGATAGGAGCGATGATGACATCCAGAGTCGATCGTTCGCACCACAACCAAGTCGCCTCGCAACTCATAGACCGACTTGCGAACTTCCTCCGACTTACTCGATTACACAACAATACGACGACTTGACAGTTGACGACTCAAGATGGTCAAGCTCACAATTCAAGAGGACCGCCCGACGCCCAAGGAGGTCTACAACTGGAAGGTCTACACCTATGCGTGCCTCGCATGTTGGGCGTCCGTGATGATCGGATACGATGTGAGTCGAGCGCGCCAGACCTCGCCTCCGTGAGTTCAATTTCACTGACGATCTTCGACCCCTTCCCGTGATAGTCCGCCTTCATCGGGACCAGTCTCGCCCTCCAATCGTTCAAGGACGAGTTCGGATTGAAGACGGGAACCGCCGAGGAAAAGGCCAGGTTTAACGACTTGAGCGCGAATATCGTATCCACTTACCGTGAGGGTCTCCTACACCCTTCCGTCCTCATTTTTTCCTCTCTGACGTTTTTCCTTTCTTTTTCTTCTTTCTGCAACATCAGAGGGCGGCTGTGCTGCTGGAGCCCTGTGCTCGTATTTTGTCGGCCACTACTTCGGGCGTAAATGGGGTCTCTTCGCTTGCGCCTTGGTCTTCTGCGTCGGAGCCGTCCTCCAGGTCGTCGCTAGCAGCAGTACCGGATTGGGGATCATGTACGCCGGACGATTTATCGTCGGGTGGGGTGTGGGTGTGGCGAGTAGTTTGACTGTGAGTTGGCTTGGTCTTCTACCTTTACCCTGGGCATGCAAGCTGACGAGTTGGCGATTGTGCAGCCCATCTACGTCGCGGAGATCTCGCCGGCTGCTATTCGAGGTCGATTGATCGGTATTTACGAAGCCGGGTGGCAGATCGGAGCCGTCGTCGGATTCTGGATCAACTACGGTATCAACTTGAACATCCCTTACGGTAACAAGCAGTGGCACATCTCTTTCGCCGTCCAATTGATCCCCGGTGGAATGTTGGCCCTGTCCGCCATCTTCCTCTCTGAATCTCCTCGATGGCGTGAGTAGCATGTCTTTCTTGCTGCCCTTCCTTCAGTCGTTGCACATATCGCACACCGACCAAGTCACTGACACAACTCCTTTCCTCTCTCGTCTCGCTCAGTCGTATACAAGGGCAGGAACGTCCAAGCTCGCAAGAACCTGTCCAACATCCGAAACCTGCCCGAGGACCACCCTTACCTCGTGGAAGAGATGGAGGAGATCGAAGTCGCTCACGAGCGGGACCAGCTGGCCGGCGGTGCCGGGCTCTGGGGTCCTATCAAGACCCTCTTCAGGTCGCCCGAATACCTCAAGCGAGTCGGGATTGCCGTCTCGTTGTTTGCCATGCAGAACGGAACTGGAATCAACGCCATCAACTACGTGAGTCTGGTTGTGAAGGCGCGCTCTCACGATCGGTCACTGATTCGAGAGACGTGATGTGATGTACAGTACTCTCCTACCGTGTTCAAATCCATCGGAGTTAGCGGGACCAACACCGGTCTCTTGACCACCGGGATCTTGTGAGTGGTCTTTCGTGCGCGACACCGTCTGACGCGCGCTTACCATTCGTAACTTCTTCCCCGATCCGCAGCGGTCTGATCAAGTTCGCTGGAGCCATTGTATGGTTGCTCTACTTGGTAGACAGGTTCGGCCGAAAGCCCTTGCTGATCGTCGGAGCCGCCGGAGGTGCCATTAGCATGTACTACATCGGTGCCTACATCGCCATCGCCAAGCCCGAGAACAACCCTCCCGGTACCAAGCTAAGCTCGGGAGGTATCTCCGCCATCGCGTTCTTCTACATCTGGACTTGTTTCTACGGACCCACCTGGAACGGTACTCCCTGGGTCTTTGGAGCGGAGGTCATGCCCACCTTTGTTCGTGCTGCTACGCAGTCCATCATCGCCGCTTCGAACTGGCTCTTTGCCTTCGCCATCGCCCGTGCGACTCCCTACATGTTCCAAGACATGAAATACGGAGTCTACCTCTTCTTCGCCAGCTTCATGGTCGTCTCCATTCCCATCGTCTACTTTATCGTGCCGGAAACCGCTCACATCCGATTGGAGGAGATGTCCGACCTGTTCGCATTGCCTCCTCGAAAGGCGCACGGGATCATCATGTCCCGCAACCGAGACAACGCGAACGACCGACCTGCGACCGCCATCAACTCCGAGTCGTTCAACGAGGGAGACGACGAGAAGGGCGTCGAGTCTCGAAATGAATACGTATGAGGATCTTCTTCGGAAGTCACGAAAGACCGAAATTTATCATCAGCAGTGTAACAGTATTATTAGGCAGCTTGTTGGATCTTGCTTTGTAAGAGACTGACGAACATGAAAGGAATATGCATTGTCTCAAGGACCTTTACGCGTCGAGCATACTTTCCTGGTCAAACGCAACACTTCGATACCTTTCAGAGCGGCCGACCTTGACTGGCCGCTCGTTCGAGCGGTATCGCAGCAGCGAGTAGAGCCTATAGGCTAGCATGACGAAGAGGCTGACATCTTGAGCTCGAGATGGCTGCCAATGGGGATTGTAATGGTATTTGGCGCGATTAAGGCGAAAAAAGAAAAAACAATGATGCGAGTGAGGTTCGAACTCACGCGCCGAAGCACCAGTGCGTTTAGAAGACCTAAAACTGGCCCCTTAACCACTTGGGTATCGCACCCCCAGCAGGAAATCCCTCTGCTGCATCGTTTATGTTTGCCAAGGTGAGGATCGATGGATCTGAGAGAGCTCTGCTGTGGCAGATCTGCTCACCGCTCGACCGGAAAGGAGGAAGCTCGAGCCATGTGGCAACACACAGGCTCGACTGTATGCCACGGGCCAATGCTCTCACAGCCTCCTCAAACTGCACGAGGTCCATCCACTCATCCAAACAGATCATCGCTGTGCAAGGGCCGTTCACTTGTCCAAGCAAATGATGACCTACACAATATGTCTCGCCGATACACCAAGGTATGGGATGCCCAAGCATGTTTTGTTAGCAGACCGAAACGGGACGGCCGGGGTGTCAGAGGTGCAACGGACGATGGGGACAGTGTTGACACAAAAACCGACGGTGGGATTCCAACGAGTTGTGTCCTAGGACTTTCTGGATCACCAAGAAGGGAAGGACATGGTAGAGCGGACCAAGAAAGCCACCCTGGGTGGCCAGATAATTCAGACAAGGCCGAAAAAGAGGCGAGTTTGGCGACAGAGTTGCCTGGTGTGCACGGCCTGAACGACACGGTGAAAGTGAGTTGAGATTCACGGTGTGGGTTCTCATGAGTCCCAAGATGCCCAGCGTGAAGAGCGGACCAAGTTCTCAGGAACAGAAAATTGCCGCACGAGGGTTGTTTTCACTCACCAGAAGAACGAATGACTGTGACGATGGACGGGGATTCTGGCCTATGTATGTGGACCAGTAGCTATGAAGCAGACGCATGGGAACACTTTCTCAACCCCCTTCTGATCCATAGTCCCACGCTACCATACGGCGCTTTGCCACACCGTGGACACTTGCGTCACCCCTCCCACTTGGGTATCGCACCCCCAGCAGGAAATCCCTCTGCTGCATCGTTTATGTTTGCCAAGGTGAGGATCGATGGATCTGAGAGAGCTCTGCTGTGGCAGATCTGCTCACCGCTCGACCGGAAAGGAGGAAGCTCGAGCCATGTGGCAACACACAGGCTCGACTGTATGCCACGGGCCAATGCTCTCACAGCCTCCTCAAACTGCACGAGGTCCATCCACTCATCCAAACAGATCATCGCTGTGCAAGGGCCGTTCACTTGTCCAAGCAAATGATGACCTACACAATATGTCTCGCCGATACACCAAGGTATGGGATGCCCAAGCATGTTTTGTTAGCAGACCGAAACGGGACGGCCGGGGTGTCAGAGGTGCAACGGACGATGGGGACAGTGTTGACACAAAAACCGACGGTGGGATTCCAACGAGTTGTGTCCTAGGACTTTCTGGATCACCAAGAAGGGAAGGACATGAAGAGCGGACCAAGAAAGCCACCCTGGGTGGCCAGATAATTCAGACAAGGCCGAAAAAGAGGCGAGTTTGGCGACAGAGTTGCCTGGTGTGCACGGCCTGAACGACACGGTGAAAGTGAGTTGAGATTCACGGTGTGGGTTCTCATGAGTCCCAAGATGCCCAGCGTGAAGAGCGGACCAAGTTCTCAGGAACAGAAAATTGCCGCACGAGGGTTGTTTTCACTCACCAGAAGAACGAATGACTGTGACGATGGACGGGGATTCTGGCCTATGTATGTGGACCAGTAGCTATGAAGCAGACGCATGGGAACACTTTCTCAACCCCCTTCTGATCCATAGTCCCACGCTACCATACGGCGCTTTGCCACACCGTGGACACTTGCGTCACCCCTCCCACTTGGGTATCGCACCCCCAGCAGGAAATCCCTCTGCTGCATCGTTTATGTTTGCCAAGGTGAGGATCGATGGATCTGAGAGAGCTCTGCTGTGGCAGATCTGCTCACCGCTCGACCGGAAAGGAGGAAGCTCGAGCCATGTGGCAACACACAGGCTCGACTGTATGCCACGGGCCAATGCTCTCACAGCCTCCTCAAACTGCACGAGGTCCATCCACTCATCCAAACAGATCATCGCTGTGCAAGGGCCGTTCACTTGTCCAAGCAAATGATGACCTACACAATATGTCTCGCCGATACACCAAGGTATGGGATGCCCAAGCATGTTTTGTTAGCAGACCGAAACGGGACGGCCGGGGTGTCAGAGGTGCAACGGACGATGGGGACAGTGTTGACACAAAAACCGACGGTGGGATTCCAACGAGTTGTGTCCTAGGACTTTCTGGATCACCAAGAAGGGAAGGACATGAAGAGCGGACCAAGAAAGCCACCCTGGGTGGCCAGATAATTCAGACAAGGCCGAAAAAGAGGCGAGTTTGGCGACAGAGTTGCCTGGTGTGCACGGCCTGAACGACACGGTGAAAGTGAGTTGAGATTCACGGTGTGGGTTCTCATGAGTCCCAAGATGCCCAGCGTGAAGAGCGGACCAAGTTCTCAGGAACAGAAAATTGCCGCACGAGGGTTGTTTTCACTCACCAGAAGAACGAATGACTGTGACGATGGACGGGGATTCTGGCCTATGTATGTGGACCAGTAGCTATGAAGCAGACGCATGGGAACACTTTCTCAACCCCCTTCTGATCCATAGTCCCACGCTACCATACGGCGCTTTGCCACACCGTGGACACTTGCGTCACCCCTCCCACTTGGGTATCGCACCCCCAGCAGGAAATCCCTCTGCTGCATCGTTTATGTTTGCCAAGGTGAGGATCGATGGATCTGAGAGAGCTCTGCTGTGGCAGATCTGCTCACCGCTCGACCGGAAAGGAGGAAGCTCGAGCCATGTGGCAACACACAGGCTCGACTGTATGCCACGGGCCAATGCTCTCACAGCCTCCTCAAACTGCACGAGGTCCATCCACTCATCCAAACAGATCATCGCTGTGCAAGGGCCGTTCACTTGTCCAAGCAAATGATGACCTACACAATATGTCTCGCCGATACACCAAGGTATGGGATGCCCAAGCATGTTTTGTTAGCAGACCGAAACGGGACGGCCGGGGTGTCAGAGGTGCAACGGACGATGGGGACAGTGTTGACACAAAAACCGACGGTGGGATTCCAACGAGTTGTGTCCTAGGACTTTCTGGATCACCAAGAAGGGAAGGACATGAAGAGCGGACCAAGAAAGCCACCCTGGGTGGCCAGATAATTCAGACAAGGCCGAAAAAGAGGCGAGTTTGGCGACAGAGTTGCCTGGTGTGCACGGCCTGAACGACACGGTGAAAGTGAGTTGAGATTCACGGTGTGGGTTCTCATGAGTCCCAAGATGCCCAGCGTGAAGAGCGGACCAAGTTCTCAGGAACAGAAAATTGCCGCACGAGGGTTGTTTTCACTCACCAGAAGAACGAATGACTGTGACGATGGACGGGGATTCTGGCCTATGTATGTGGACCAGTAGCTATGAAGCAGACGCATGGGAACACTTTCTCAACCCCCTTCTGATCCATAGTCCCACGCTACCATACGGCGCTTTGCCACACCGTGGACACTTGCGTCACCCCTCCCACTTGGGTATCGCACCCCCAGCAGGAAATCCCTCTGCTGCATCGTTTATGTTTGCCAAGGTGAGGATCGATGGATCTGAGAGAGCTCTGCTGTGGCAGATCTGCTCACCGCTCGACCGGAAAGGAGGAAGCTCGAGCCATGTGGCAACACACAGGCTCGACTGTATGCCACGGGCCAATGCTCTCACAGCCTCCTCAAACTGCACGAGGTCCATCCACTCATCCAAACAGATCATCGCTGTGCAAGGGCCGTTCACTTGTCCAAGCAAATGATGACCTACACAATATGTCTCGCCGATACACCAAGGTATGGGATGCCCAAGCATGTTTTGTTAGCAGACCGAAACGGGACGGCCGGGGTGTCAGAGGTGCAACGGACGATGGGGACAGTGTTGACACAAAAACCGACGGTGGGATTCCAACGAGTTGTGTCCTAGGACTTTCTGGATCACCAAGAAGGGAAGGACATGAAGAGCGGACCAAGAAAGCCACCCTGGGTGGCCAGATAATTCAGACAAAGCCGAAAAAGAGGCGAGTTTGGCGACAGAGTTGTCCTGGTGTGCACGGCCTGAACGACACGGTGAAAGTGAGTTGAGATTCACGGTGTGGGTTCTCATGAGTCCCAAGATGCCCAGCGTGAAGAGCGGACCAAGTTCTCAGGAACAGAAAATTGCCGCACGAGGGTTGTTTTCACTCACCAGAAGAACGAATGACTGTGACGATGGACGGGGATTCTGGCCTATGTATGTGGACCAGTAGCTATGAAGCAGACGCATGGGAACACTTTCTCAACCCCCTTCTGATCCATAGTCCCACGCTACCATACGGCGCTTTGCCACACCGTGGACACTTGCGTCACCCCTCCCACTTGGGTATCGCACCCCCAGCAGGAAATCCCTCTGCTGCATCGTTTATGTTTGCCAAGGTGAGGATCGATGGATCTGAGAGAGCTCTGCTGTGGCAGATCTGCTCACCGCTCGACCGGAAAGGAGGAAGCTCGAGCCATGTGGCAACACACAGGCTCGACTGTATGCCACGGGCCAATGCTCTCACAGCCTCCTCAAACTGCACGAGGTCCATCCACTCATCCAAACAGATCATCGCTGTGCAAGGGCCGTTCACTTGTCCAAGCAAATGATGACCTACACAATATGTCTCGCCGATACACCAAGGTATGGGATGCCCAAGCATGTTTTGTTAGCAGACCGAAACGGGACGGCCGGGGTGTCAGAGGTGCAACGGACGATGGGGACAGTGTTGACACAAAAACCGACGGTGGGATTCCAACGAGTTGTGTCCTAGGACTTTCTGGATCACCAAGAAGGGAAGGACATGAAGAGCGGACCAAGAAAGCCACCCTGGGTGGCCAGATAATTCAGACAAAGCCGAAAAAGAGGCGAGTTTGGCGACAGAGTTGCCTGGTGTGCACGGCCTGAACGACACGGTGAAAGTGAGTTGAGATTCACGGTGTGGGTTCTCATGAGTCCCAAGATGCCCAGCGTGAAGAGCGGACCAAGTTCTCAGGAACAGAAAATTGCCGCACGAGGGTTGTTTTCACTCACCAGAAGAACGAATGACTGTGACGATGGACGGGGATTCTGGCCTATGTATGTGGACCAGTAGCTATGAAGCAGACGCATGGGAACACTTTCTCAACCCCCTTCTGATCCATAGTCCCACGCTACCATACGGCGCTTTGCCACACCGTGGACACTTGCGTCACCCCTCCCACTTGGGTATCGCACCCCCAGCAGGAAATCCCTCTGCTGCATCGTTTATGTTTGCCAAGGTGAGGATCGATGGATCTGAGAGAGCTCTGCTGTGGCAGATCTGCTCACCGCTCGACCGGAAAGGAGGAAGCTCGAGCCATGTGGCAACACACAGGCTCGACTGTATGCCACGGGCCAATGCTCTCACAGCCTCCTCAAACTGCACGAGGTCCATCCACTCATCCAAACAGATCATCGCTGTGCAAGGGCCGTTCACTTGTCCAAGCAAATGATGACCTACACAATATGTCTCGCCGATACACCAAGGTATGGGATGCCCAAGCATGTTTTGTTAGCAGACCGAAACGGGACGGCCGGGGTGTCAGAGGTGCAACGGACGATGGGGACAGTGTTGACACAAAAACCGACGGTGGGATTCCAACGAGTTGTGTCCTAGGACTTTCTGGATCACCAAGAAGGGAAGGACATGGTGAGCGGACCAAGAAAGCCACCCTGGGTGGCCAGATAATTCAGACAAGGCCGAAAAAGAGGCGAGTTTGGCGACAGAGTTGCCTGGTGTGCACGGCCTGAACGACACGGTGAAAGTGAGTTGAGATTCACGGTGTGGGTTCTCATGAGTCCCAAGATGCCCAGCGTGAAGAGCGGACCAAGTTCTCAGGAACAGAAAATTGCCGCACGAGGGTTGTTTTCACTCACCAGAAGAACGAATGACTGTGACGATGGACGGGGATTCTGGCCTATGTATGTGGACCAGTAGCTATGAAGCAGACGCATGGGAACACTTTCTCAACCCCCTTCTGATCCATAGTCCCACGCTACCATACGGCGCTTTGCCACACCGTGGACACTTGCGTCACCCCTCCCACTTGGGTATCGCACCCCCAGCAGGAAATCCCTCTGCTGCATCGTTTATGTTTGCCAAGGTGAGGATCGATGGATCTGAGAGAGCTCTGCTGTGGCAGATCTGCTCACCGCTCGACCGGAAAGGAGGAAGCTCGAGCCATGTGGCAACACACAGGCTCGACTGTATGCCACGGGCCAATGCTCTCACAGCCTCCTCAAACTGCACGAGGTCCATCCACTCATCCAAACAGATCATCGCTGTGCAAGGGCCGTTCACTTGTCCAAGCAAATGATGACCTACACAATATGTCTCGCCGATACACCAAGGTATGGGATGCCCAAGCATGTTTTGTTAGCAGACCGAAACGGGACGGCCGGGGTGTCAGAGGTGCAACGGACGATGGGGACAGTGTTGACACAAAAACCGACGGTGGGATTCCAACGAGTTGTGTCCTAGGACTTTCTGGATCACCAAGAAGGGAAGGACATGGTGAGCGGACCAAGAAAGCCACCCTGGGTGGCCAGATAATTCGGACAAGGCCGAAAAAGAGGCGAGTTTGGCGACAGAGTTGCCTGGTGTGCACGGCCTGAACGACACGGTGAAAGTGAGTTGAGATTCACGGTGTGGGTTCTCATGAGTCCCAAGATGCCCAGCGTGAAGAGCGGACCAAGTTCTCAGGAACAGAAAATTGCCGCACGAGGGTTGTTTTCACTCACCAGAAGAACGAATGACTGTGACGATGGACGGGGATTCTGGCCTATGTATGTGGACCAGTAGCTATGAAGCAGACGCATGGGAACACTTTCTCAACCCCCTTCTGATCCATAGTCCCACGCTACCATACGGCGCTTTGCCACACCGTGGACACTTGCGTCACCCCTCCCACTTGGGTATCGCACCCCCAGCAGGAAATCCCTCTGCTGCATCGTTTATGTTTGCCAAGGTGAGGATCGATGGATCTGAGAGAGCTCTGCTGTGGCAGATCTGCTCACCGCTCGACCGGAAAGGAGGAAGCTCGAGCCATGTGGCAACACACAGGCTCGACTGTATGCCACGGGCCAATGCTCTCACAGCCTCCTCAAACTGCACGAGGTCCATCCACTCATCCAAACAGATCATCGCTGTGCAAGGGCCGTTCACTTGTCCAAGCAAATGATGACCTACACAATATGTCTCGCCGATACACCAAGGTATGGGATGCCCAAGCATGTTTTGTTAGCAGACCGAAACGGGACGGCCGGGGTGTCAGAGGTGCAACGGACGATGGGGACAGTGTTGACACAAAAACCGACGGTGGGATTCCAACGAGTTGTGTCCTAGGACTTTCTGGATCACCAAGAAGGGAAGGACATGAAGAGCGGACCAAGAAAGCCACCCTGGGTGGCCAGATAATTCGGACAAGGCCGAAAAAGAGGCGAGTTTGGCGACAGAGTTGCCTGGTGTGCACGGCCTGAACGACACGGTGAAAGTGAGTTGAGATTCACGGTGTGGGTTCTCATGAGTCCCAAGATGCCCAGCGTGAAGAGCGGACCAAGTTCTCAGGAACAGAAAATTGCCGCACGAGGGTTGTTTTCACTCACCAGAAGAACGAATGACTGTGACGATGGACGGGGATTCTGGCCTATGTATGTGGACCAGTAGCTATGAAGCAGACGCATGGGAACACTTTCTCAACCCCCTTCTGATCCATAGTCCCACGCTACCATACGGCGCTTTGCCACACCGTGGACACTTGCGTCACCCCTCCCACTTGGGTATCGCACCCCCAGCAGGAAATCCCTCTGCTGCATCGTTTATGTTTGCCAAGGTGAGGATCGATGGATCTGAGAGAGCTCTGCTGTGGCAGATCTGCTCACCGCTCGACCGGAAAGGAGGAAGCTCGAGCCATGTGGCAACACACAGGCTCGACTGTATGCCACGGGCCAATGCTCTCACAGCCTCCTCAAACTGCACGAGGTCCATCCACTCATCCAAACAGATCATCGCTGTGCAAGGGCCGTTCACTTGTCCAAGCAAATGATGACCTACACAATATGTCTCGCCGATACACCAAGGTATGGGATGCCCAAGCATGTTTTGTTAGCAGACCGAAACGGGACGGCCGGGGTGTCAGAGGTGCAACGGACGATGGGGACAGTGTTGACACAAAAACCGACGGTGGGATTCCAACGAGTTGTGTCCTAGGACTTTCTGGATCACCAAGAAGGGAAGGACATGGTGAGCGGACCAAGAAAGCCACCCTGGGTGGCCAGATAATTCGGACAAGGCCGAAAAAGAGGCGAGTTTGGCGACAGAGTTGCCTGGTGTGCACGGCCTGAACGACACGGTGAAAGTGAGTTGAGATTCACGGTGTGGGTTCTCATGAGTCCCAAGATGCCCAGCGTGAAGAGCGGACCAAGTTCTCAGGAACAGAAAATTGCCGCACGAGGGTTGTTTTCACTCACCAGAAGAACGAATGACTGTGACGATGGACGGGGATTCTGGCCTATGTATGTGGACCAGTAGCTATGAAGCAGACGCATGGGAACACTTTCTCAACCCCCTTCTGATCCATAGTCCCACGCTACCATACGGCGCTTTGCCACACCGTGGACACTTGCGTCACCCCTCCCACTTGGGTATCGCACCCCCAGCAGGAAATCCCTCTGCTGCATCGTTTATGTTTGCCAAGGTGAGGATCGATGGATCTGAGAGAGCTCTGCTGTGGCAGATCTGCTCACCGCTCGACCGGAAAGGAGGAAGCTCGAGCCATGTGGCAACACACAGGCTCGACTGTATGCCACGGGCCAATGCTCTCACAGCCTCCTCAAACTGCACGAGGTCCATCCACTCATCCAAACAGATCATCGCTGTGCAAGGGCCGTTCACTTGTCCAAGCAAATGATGACCTACACAATATGTCTCGCCGATACACCAAGGTATGGGATGCCCAAGCATGTTTTGTTAGCAGACCGAAACGGGACGGCCGGGGTGTCAGAGGTGCAACGGACGATGGGGACAGTGTTGACACAAAAACCGACGGTGGGATTCCAACGAGTTGTGTCCTAGGACTTTCTGGATCACCAAGAAGGGAAGGACATGGTGAGCGGACCAAGAAAGCCACCCTGGGTGGCCAGATAATTCAGACAAAGCCGAAAAAGAGGCGAGTTTGGCGACAGAGTTGCCTGGTGTGCACGGCCTGAACGACACGGTGAAAGTGAGTTGAGATTCACGGTGTGGGTTCTCATGAGTCCCAAGATGCCCAGCGTGAAGAGCGGACCAAGTTCTCAGGAACAGAAAATTGCCGCACGAGGGTTGTTTTCACTCACCAGAAGAACGAATGACTGTGACGATGGACGGGGATTCTGGCCTATGTATGTGGACCAGTAGCTATGAAGCAGACGCATGGGAACACTTTCTCAACCCCCTTCTGATCCATAGTCCCACGCTACCATACGGCGCTTTGCCACACCGTGGACACTTGCGTCACCCCTCCCACTTGGGTATCGCACCCCCAGCAGGAAATCCCTCTGCTGCATCGTTTATGTTTGCCAAGGTGAGGATCGATGGATCTGAGAGAGCTCTGCTGTGGCAGATCTGCTCACCGCTCGACCGGAAAGGAGGAAGCTCGAGCCATGTGGCAACACACAGGCTCGACTGTATGCCACGGGCCAATGCTCTCACAGCCTCCTCAAACTGCACGAGGTCCATCCACTCATCCAAACAGATCATCGCTGTGCAAGGGCCGTTCACTTGTCCAAGCAAATGATGACCTACACAATATGTCTCGCCGATACACCAAGGTATGGGATGCCCAAGCATGTTTTGTTAGCAGACCGAAACGGGACGGCCGGGGTGTCAGGGGTGCAACGGACGATGGGGACAGTGTTGACACAAAAACCGACGGTGGGATTCCAACGAGTCATGTCCTAGGACTTTCTGGATCACCAGGAAGGGAAGGACATGGAGAGCGGACCAAGAAAGCCACCCTGGGTGGCCAGATAATTCAGACAAGGCCGAAAAAGAGGCGAATTTGGCGGCAGAGTTGTCTGGTGTGCACGGCCTGAACGACACGGTGAAAGCGAGTTGAGATTCACGGTGTGGGTTCTCATGAGTCCCAAGATGCCCAGCGTGAAGAGCGGACCAAGCCCACGCAGACGAACAGTCACCACATGAGGGTCATCTTCACCCACCCCAATCAATGACCGTGATGACAGATAGGGATCGTGACCTGTGTATGTGGCCCAGTAGCTATAGAGCAGATGCACGGGACCACTTACCTGACCTCCCCTTCCGATCCGTAGCCTTGTGCTATCATACGATGCTTCCCCACTAGAGACTCACGCCTCACCCCTCCCACTTGGGTATAGCACCCCAGAGCCCTAATCAGTGTTCTGCATCGTTCATGTCTATCAAGACGAGGATCGATCGATGTCGGAGAGCTCTGCTGTGGGAAATCCGCTTGGGACTCGATTGGAAAGGAGACTCCAGGTGGCAACACGCCGGTTTAACTGTGTGCCATGGGTGGCCACTCTCCACAGCCTCGTCAGGGTCATCCACCCACCCAGAAACAAACCAACACTGGCCAAAGGCCACACAATCGCCCATATCACACTCATTGGGCCACATATTATTGCAGGACACCAGACCCAACCCCGTCTTCCTTGCACATATACCGACCCTGAGTCACGTGATGTCGAGTGCCCCCAATCATGTCTAATAGCCTCCGAAAGTGACGTAGACTTGAACCTTTCGGTCACCTGAACGCCTGAGCTGCCAAGTTGCAACGATCGAGGCCGTCAGCGACTCTTTGAATGCTATATGCAACAACCATCGTATCTCTCTCTGGCCTCCCACACTCTCATTTATCTATCGGAATCTGTGTGCAAGAAGATTCGAGCTCCAGATCGAATCCGGTGCCACGCTTTGAAACCGCTGCGCAGACCAGAGCACCTCGGTTTCAACCATGTCGGTAACTTCTCAACCGCACCCACATCATCCTTCGCAACTCGACCCCAGGGAACCTCCTCCACCTCCTGCTTCTGCCTCGGATTCGGATCGTCATCATCATCCGCATGTCGGCGCCGTAGGGTTGGGTATCGGGATGGGTGGGAGCAGTGGGGTATCGTCGACCGGTCAGACGACCCCTTCGCTCTCCTCGTCAGGGAGGACCAGGAAGACGTCGCATTTGGCAACTCAGACGACAGTCGGGCACGGGAATAACAACGAGCCGGCCGTCTCTTCGCCCTTGCAACAAGAACATTTCGCCAGCAGGAGTAGCAGCCCGGCTCAACCCATCGATGGGCATCATCCGGCCATGTCCAGGTCGTTCTCACCAGGATCTTCGCCGATGCATTCTCGCGCCGGATCCCCTGCTCCAGCCCCAGCTCTGTCCGCTCACAACTCTTCCTTGCTCTCCCCTGGAGGCCGACGATCGTCTACGCCCTCACCCATGCCTGAACCGGTCAACCACCATCGGGTCAGGGACGATTTCATCGGTGTCATCACGCCTGGCAGTAGGACCCCTGTCGGATCCAACAGCGCCCGAGCGAGTTTCGGAACGACCCACCCCAACGCTCATCAGGCTAGTGGGGCTGGAACTCACGGTCCCGGATCTCAACTCAACGTCGACTCATTGAAGCATGAGATGAAGGTCTTGCAGGATGGCATGAATGCATCCTCGGACCCGTTCACCTCCACCGGCGCAGGTGGTAGCAGTGCGAGTGCGCTGGACGAGGATGACGAGTACGGTGTCAAGGAGCCTGTCCCTATGCCTATCGGGTCGCCAGGAAAGACCAGGAGTACGAGCCCCGTCCTTGACCTCTTGCCAAGGGGTTCGTCGTTGTTACCGCATTCCCCTAGTGCGAGTAGCGTTCATTCAAACGATCTGGGCGCGAGGACTCTCGGAGAGGTCGGGGAGTACTTGAGCGATTCCGGTACAAGGCAGACGGGGCAGATATCCCCTCCCGCCAATACTACCAGTTTCGACGCGAAGCGGGTGGGAAAACGAGCCTCGATCCCTCAGATCCAAGCGGGGTCGTTGAGCATGTCCATGTCCACGCCCAACTCCCCCTCGGCGAGCGCGATTTTCGAAAGAGACATCGAATCTCCCTTCGCCATCGCCCTCCCCGGAGCCCAGCCTTCTGTCAGTAACAGCCCCGTCCCTGGAGGTGGTAGTACCGGGTTACAAAGAGCACCCTCGGGTCGAGCGTCGAGGAGCTCGTCCGTCGCTCCGCCCCGTTCGCCGACCCCGAGGAAACAAGCCGACAACTCTGGTCGACCGTCTACGAGCGTCTCCCCCCAGGCTTTCGTCAATGCTGCCATGCTTCCTCCTTATATGCACGATTCCAGCGACCGACACGTCCCTACCGTGCTGGACGACGCGATCGAGGCCTTGACGCATTCGGGATCACAGGCTCTGCAGATCGAAGCCCCCGTCAATGCTTATATCGCTAGTCGGGAGGTAGGGAATCGGTCCCCGTTCGGAGGGGTGTCGAGTGGGATAAACCCGGGTGGTAAGGCTGGAGGAAGTAGAAGTCCGAGCCCGATGAGGTGGAAGGATCTCGGAAGGACCGGGATGGAAACTACAGGACGGGCGGGGTCGAGATCAACTTCCCCTCTACCTAGTCCTACGAGGGAAAAGAGGTCGTTCCCCCCTCGTCCCGAGGTTGGAGATTCGCAAGTATTCTCGCTCAACGACGATGCGAATACTGGTGACGACAAGCCTTTCGGCACAAGGCCGTCGATGCAGGCTAGGCAAAGTTCCCTCGGCGTACTTATCCCCGGAGCGTTTCCCGGGGCTAGTTCTCAACAGGAACAGGCCGGAGGGAGAAAGTGGAGGAAGAAGATCGACGAATGGATCGGCCCTAGGCCGAATGCTTTGCTGGCGGGTTCGAATGACAAGCAAGGTGAGAAGAAGCAAGGCAAGAGCGTCGATATCGGGACGGAGACGGAGACGAGGGGTGCTGGAAGAGACAAGGTCGACCACAACGAGGTGAGCGGATTGAGCTGGGATCGTACTCCGGATGATATGCTGACCTGTCTCCACCTTTACAGCTGCCCGCCGCCTCTCATCTACCGTCCCCTCCCAATCCGGATCAAGACGAACCCCGGCGTATCTCTTTTTATACTTACGATGACATGCTGCAATCCCGACCGATGACGATCAACCCCCTCAGCGACATCACGTCGGGTACGGTCGAGCCGGAGCATTTACCTACTCAGCTGGATGTCGCGCCTGCTTCGGATGTGACACGATCGAGGACGACGAGTTTGGTCGAGCGGATCGTTAATGAGGGATTGTGAGAAGATAGTTTGGGGTACTCGTTCGATATGAGAGCAACGTATACAACGGGGCACGAACGTTTGTATAATACTACAATAACATGAACAAGTCGAACTTATATCGAATATATCAATACCGATCGGAAGGGGATGTGGCATAGGGATCCGCCAGAAAAAGGGCTAGCCATTCTCGGGTGGGAACGTCGAGCTGAGCGTAGGAAGAGGCAGAGGGACGAGCGAAACCGCTCTCTCGAGCAAAGGTGTTGAGGTGCTCCTTGTAGTTGTCAAAGGTCGAGGTGATGGGGCTTGATGCCCAATAGTTTGTCAAGCTCTAAACCCTTCTCTACCGCTCTCCCATATCAATCCCGTTGTGCGGTGCCGTCCTCGACTGCGGATCTCTTCTCAGACATTTGCTGGGATGTCTCTGTCTTCCTGAAGGTGGTTCCCAAGCGTGACAAGGTATTTGTAGACCTCTGCAGCCTCAATATTCACATCAGCATGCCACGATTCTCACAGCATGGTATCACTTCGGATATCCCTCCGAGGCACTCAGCCAAGGTACTAGCCTTGCTCGTGAAGCCAGGCGCGAGTAGGCCATAGTGGGTGCCTATTACGAAGCTTCGCTCCGTGAAGTGCTTCTCGCTCTTGAGCCTTTCACACCAATACCGCTGGCACCCTATCCTGTTTCGCAGCCCTCCTTCTGATGTTGTGCTTGCTCAACTCCGCGTACGACAGCCATTTGGTTGATCTGCCGAACCACCTTGTCTTGTATCATGAAAACATCGCTCGTGAACGTGGATTTGCTTGCCCGTCTGCCTCCTTTTACGCCCGACGTAACAGTCCCGAAGAAAGACAAGGATGAGCTACTGAGACCTGCGGTTTGATATGGTACGACTGCGTACTTCACGTAGTCTCCCTCTAGTGTATTGTAGGAAGAAAAGTCTGCTCGCCTCAACATATCCTGTTGAAACAGATCAAAGCCAACCTGAAACACCTCTTTTTGAAGGTTGGGAACTGACGCCGACGTCAGGTCTAGTCTGTTCTTCCACTGCAATCCCATGGTCCTGGAAGGACACTTCGGTAGGTTTTGGGACTTGAGGGACTCTGAAGCGTCTACCTTGATCAAGTATAGGCCCGATGACGCATGCTCTGGGCGAGATTTGACCTGCAACTGGCTAGCCTATTTTGCCGCCAACCCATACATTGCCTCTCCTAAACGTCCAGCCCTCAAGCTAGGTGCGAAACAGCACGGAACTTGGACAAGGCCTTCTGGGTATACATTTAGACATGAGAGACTATGGTCGGGGAAAAGAGGGAAAGGCTGAAGGTATGATGACCTCGGCCTTAGCAAGATTTTGGCACTCATCGATTCGGTGATTGACTGCCCACTCGTGCTCCCGGCAGAGTTCCAATTTATTCTAGGAGGCATTCAGAGGCAAAACGGATCTATTGAATTTTGGCATTATTCCATGATATCCCTCATCATGGGTCGTGATACAAGAACGCGCGATACCTGATCACATGTGAATGGGCTCGTCGTAAGCGGCCATAGCAGCTGCGCACACAAAGGTCATGTCATGTCAGCGACCGAAACTTTCGTAAGATATAACAAGCAGTGCGCTCGACGACTCACCCTCCTTGAATGCTTCCGAAAGGGTAGGGTGGGCGTGACAAGTCCTGCCAATGTCCTCGGCCGATGCACCGTACTCGACGGCAAGGACGGCCTCTCCGATCATCTCACCGGCGTTGGGTCCTGCACGAACGAAAGCGACCAGTCAGCCCTGTGTTCTCCTCGAGCATAGTCCAAGCAAGACCAAGGGAACTCACCGATGATGTGTACTCCCAAGATCTGGTCAGTGTCCTTCTCGGTGATCTATAGTGATTGTCAAGGATCAGCCACAAAATCACGCCTTGATGATGTGCGTAAGTATCGATCCGCTTACGAATTTCACGATACCCCTAACAAAAGCGGGATCAAGCATACGCAATTCCGATCAGCAACGCAATCCGGCTACAACTTCCCTTCGAAACGACATTTGCCGACTCACTCGGAATCCTGGTTGGTCTTTGCTCGCGAGTTGGCGCTGAAGGGGAACTTGCCGACCTTGAACTTGACTCCGGCTGCCTTGAGCTCCTCCTCGTTCTTGCCCACCCAAGCGACCTCGGGGTGGGTGTAGACGACCGAGGGGATGGCGTCATAGTTGACGTGCCCGTGTCCGGTCTTCAAGATCTCGACGGCGGCGATTCCCTCCTCCTCGGCCTTGTGGGCCAACATGGGTCCAAAGGTGGCGTCCCCGATACACTTGATCCCCTTGATGCTCGTGTTGAACTGGTCGTCGATGACGATCCTGCCCTTGTTGTCCATCTCGACGCCAATGTCCTCGAGACCGAGGTTCTTGGTGACGGGTCGTCGACCGATGGCGACGAGGACGACGTCGGCGTCTAAAGTCTCGGCCTTGCCTCCCTTGGCGGACTCGACGTTGAGGAAGACCTTGCCGTCCTTCTTCTCGGCACCAATGACCTTGGTGTTGACCTTGAACTTGAGTCCCTGCTTGGTCAAGATCTTCTGGAAGTTCTTGCTGAAAAGTCCCAGACGCAAGATAAAGGTCAGAACAGTCTTCATAAATCTGTAAGACCCGTGCCCCACTCGCACGTACGCAATCTCAGAGTCCATACCGGCACCGATGGCGCCCATGTACTCGACGACCTGAACCTCGGCTCCCAATCGGGACCAAACCGAACCGAGCTCGAGTCCGATAACACCTCCTCCGATGACGATCATCTACACCAAGCCATCCCCCAAACGATTTTGTCAGTCTCCCTGTAAGACCCAGGACCAGAACGACTATACACAGCAGAACTGACCTTCTTGGGAACCTCCTGCAAGTCCAAAGCCCCGGTCGAGCTGACAATCTGCTTCTCATCAATCTCGATCCCGGGGAAAGGCGTAACCTCGGACCCGGTGGCGATAATGACGTTCTTGGCTTCCAACATCGTCTCCCCACCCTCGGTCAACGCCACGTTCAACTGGGTCGGCGAAGAAAACTTGGCCGTGCCCTTGACGTAGTCGATCTTGTGCTTCTTGAAGAGGTAAGATTCGATACCCGAGGTGAGACCGGTGACGGATGCGTTCTTGGCAGCGAGCATCTTGGGGAGGTTGAGCTTGACGTCGGAGACTGCAGTGTCGCATCCCACCAGAACGATCAGCCTTCCCATTTCCCACATTCACCGATCCAGTGCTAAGTGGGACCCACCGTCAATCCCCCTGTTGGCCAGATCATGCTTGGTCTGGTGGTAGATGTGAGAGTTGTTCAACATGGCCTTGGAAGGGATACATCCCACGTTCAAGCAGGTACCCCCGAGGGCTCCTCGCTTTTCGATGCAGACGGTCTTGTAACCGAGTTGAGCGGCCTTGATGGCGGCGACGTATCCTCCAGGGCCTGATATTGCAATGATGAACCCGATGAGAAGGGGAAAGGTGACGGCCGATGAGAGGAAGAGTGAGTGGAAGGGAGATAGGGGTTACAAGGCGAGATCGACGAGGATGACCAATCCCACATCCAAACGGGGGCGACGATCCAGATCAAGCGCAAAACCAACCAAAGCAAAACAAATCCTGTCAGCCTCCATCTCGATCATATCAACTTGCCCTGCATGGTCAGACACGACGCACCTCCTCCGATGACAGCGACATCGTACGGCTCGGCGGCGGTCGCCAACCCACGTCGGTAAGCGCTCAGACCGGCAGCAACGGCTGATCGGGGTACGACGAGCGTCGAAGCCATTGACGGTCGTACGAGCTGGGTGGTCTGGAGGTTGGCGAGGAGTGGAGTTCAGTATACAGTGAGGATGTTTGCAGAAGAGGCGATCAAGGACGAGACGGAATGCGTTCGACTGCGTCCTCGTCATTCGCCTTTCAAGAATTACTCACGGTTCGGGTGCACAACATGATGAGAGAGGTATGCAAGGAAAGTTTACTTGGGAGAGAGAGAAGGAAGGGGTAGGAGTAGGGAAGAGTAGTTGATGATAGAGAGAGGTCAAAGTTGTCAATATCTCACTCGCCTCGCTGATCGTGAGGATGCATGACCCAAGTTCCGTCAAGCCCATCCCATCGCCCGCGTTTCCCTAAGAGAAAATCTGCATCCGCGGTACAGGAGTTACTCGGCCCAACCACCGTGTCTAAGTGAAATGTGATCCGAAACGCATCTTCATCTGACCATCCCATTCATCTCCTAATCTACTTCAAACTCCAAAGACTTTTTACTACAAGGGATCCCATCTAACGCTCTTTACAGTCCGAGCTCGTCCCTATCGCATTGCAATTCGTGGCGTTATCAATCGAGCGGGAAAGAAAGGAGAGGGGAACGGGTGGGGAGATATCGGTCAGCACGTAACATAGGCAATTAGCCATATCGTAGCGTTGTAGACTTACGCCCAGGGCAAGACGGCCAAGTCACCGACAGCCACTACAGACGGCTTGGACTTCAAGAGGTTCCCAGCGGTCTAATTAATTCCCATCCAAACCACGCGTAATCATCAGCTAACCATTGTTCGCTTCTCTGAGAACCCCCCTAAGATCTAGTAAACTGACCTTGCTCAAAGTCTCGGCCGAGACGCTCGAAAAGTCCTTGACCTCGACCTCCTTTCCGCTAAAGATCCCCGGCGCATAAGCAGCCAAGAGCCCCTCCTTGTTATCCAGCGCGTTGGCCGCCTTGAACTTGGCCGCAGCGACGGCCCTCGTGACGGCCTCTGCGTCCATACCGCTCGACGAAGCGAGACCCTTGAGGGTGTTGACGACCTCTTTGGCGAGCTCCTTGACGCCCTCCGAGGTAGGGGCGGTGATCGAGACGCCGACGAGCGCGGCGTCAGAGTAAGGGAGGTGGAAGCTCTGGATCTTGCTTCCCGGGACCTTGGAAGCGGCCTGAGCGAGGGGGGTGGTACCCGGGACCCACTTGAGGGCGGAAGCACCTCCGACGAGCTCGGGGATGACGTTCAGCTCCGGGGTGATCTCGGTCGTACCGAAGGCGATGACCATGGTAGGTTGTCCGCCCGAGTGAGCGTCGATAGGGACTCGCTGTTCACCCCCGTAGTACTTGCTGCCGGTGGAAGACAAGCTCGATCCGGTCGACGACGACGACGAAGCACCTCCGAAAGCCTTGCCGACGGCCTCGCTCAAAGCCTCGGTCGAGATACCAGTTCCAAACACGGCAATGTTGCTCTTGGCGAAAGCCTTGCTAGCGTACTCCTTGACGTCCTGGACACCGAGGGGAGAGTGGGGCGAGGCGAACAACGAGTTTCCGAGTCCTCGTCGGAAAGCGACGTGGTGAGCCAGGTCGAGGGCGAGGGTGGAAGGAGTGGCCATAGCGTTCAAGGTCTCGGATTGGAGGGTGGGCATGACGAGCTCGGAAAACTCGTGAGGGTGGTATTTCGAAGCCGACAGGACGGAAGCGAGCACCTTGACAAAGTGGTCCCTATCAATGCGAGATCGAGCATTCAGCACATGTCACCGGAACCCGGTCGTATCGCATCCCCCGCGGCCTTTGTCGAACTCACTGGTCTCCCCTCAAAAACTCGGCGTTCAAGAACAAGTGCTCCCTGCTCAAACCCGATGAAAGCACACCTCCGTAGAGCTCGGCTTCACGGACAATCTTGAGGGACGAGGCGTTCGAGGTGGCCTGTCATGGAATTAAGAGGTACAAGAGAGTTGTTCAGGTTAGCCTGTCGTAATTTATAGCGGAGAAGGACTGCGGGAGAGAGGTGCGTGTGTGGTGTAGGAACGGGTTATGTTCTCGGTCGATCTCCTGGTATCGTGTCCTTGATTTCTCGTTGAGCTGCAAGGTAGGTGTCGTTCGATCTCGATCTCCCTAGTCGATCATGACCTTCAACATTCCGGTTCCGGCCAGCCCCCTATATCTTCCTGTAGAACGCGCCGACTTCCAACCAACTCCACACACAACTCTTTCCCACACCAACCTCTCCCCTCGCAAACTCGCAACTCACCTTGAAAGCAAAGTTCTTCAAAGCGTGCGCGACACCGGGCAAGGTCTCGTACCTGCTACCGGCCTTGACGACGACGCTGATCGAGGTGGTAGGCTGACCGAGATCGACACCGGCGACCTTGACACCTGCCGAGTCTGCGACCGAGGTGGCATAAGTCCTGGTCGAGTTGACGACGTTGCGGAGGGCTCGAGAACGGGCAAACATTATGATGCTGTTTGTTGCTGTATTCGGTGGTCCGGGTTCTTTTTGAAGGAGGGTGGAGGAGACGGAGAAGAGGCGAGAAGAGAGAGCGTGTGTGGGAGATGCGTCTATATGCCTCGAAGCCTGATAGCGGTGTTCTAACAACCGAGAGTTTGCTCAAGCAAAGTCAAGGAATGATCGACTATGTCGCCCATCGAACTCGACCTTTTCGGTTGATTTCGATTCGCGAGGACGATTTGGCTCAGAGACTGACACGTTTCCACTACACCCTACACCAGCTGCTAGCGAGCGTTCCGTTCCGCGGATGAAGGGGCGACCCAGGCCAATCAACAGGAATCTCTCCGGGGCAGACATGTGTGTACGTAAAGGTCACGGCATCGAAACCGACCCGGGGCGAGCTCGAAAGTTCAACATCGACTTCGACATCGGAGCGAGTTGAACATGATCCAGACACGAGTCATTCCACTACAAAGCTAGGATCCCGTCGCATAGTCTCTAGATCTCCTACCCATAATGTCCGTCTCAAGAACTGTCCTAGGACTAGCCACTTCATCGGTCAGGGCAGCGGGAGTGGTACCGCGAGCAGCCGCAGCTGGATGGGTCGGAAAGATGGGTGTGGATAGGTCATTCTCCTCGTAAGTCGGAACGGTTACCTATACGAGGAGACATGAGCCTTTGAAACTCACTTCGATGTCGTATGATCCCCGCTATACTCAGGTCCAGTCGATGTGGTGAGGTCAATGCGGAATCATCTACCTCCAGTTTCGCATCAGCATCAACACCGCCCGCCCGAACCCAATCTTCATCGAGTTCGAAATCATCCATCTCCCGGCAAGACTCTCTCACCGGCCTCCCTCCCGTCCTCCCTCGACCTCACGGCATCCAAGTCGCTCAGATCAAGCTCTACTCGCATACCGCAGAACCTCTCGAACGGTTCTCGCATTTCGCCCTCCACACCGCTCATTCACTCAACATCCCCGCTTCCCGTCCAGCTTCCCTTCCCATGACCCGGTCCCTGTATACCGTGCCCAAATCCCCCTTCGTACACAAAAAGGCTCAGGAAAACTTTGAATCGCGGAAATACACCAAGGTCATCGTCCTCTACGACGCCCACCCTCGGGTGGTAGACATGTACCTGCGATACCTCACCCAAAACTCTATCGCTGGGGTAGGGATGAAGGTGAAGACGCACGAATTCCTCGAACTCGGTGTCGGGAAGGGAGAGGTCGAGGGCGTCTTGAAGCGGTTCGGCAGGGGGGCTGGGGAGGAAGAGGTCTTGAAGCAGGTCGAGGGGCTCAAGAGGGATCTCGGGGAGGACGTCAAGGTCGACAAGGGAGAGAGTGGGGAGGGAGTGGATGCTCAGAAGAAGGAATAGAACAGGGTAGAATTTGGTCAAGGGGTGGAGCCTTGGTGGTGCCGCGGGCTGTTATATCATATCGCATTGGATCTACCGCGTTCGTTATTGGGCATGCTCTGCCAGAGTAGATGCAGGTTTTCCTTCGACGAGGAAGACCACCAGCTTCTGATCAGCCGTCGCTTTGCCTCAACAAGGCAGAATGAAGACAGAGATTGGGAAGTTGAAGCAATCGGGCCAGTGCATGCCAGATCATACGCCACCGAATCGTCTTGGAGCTTGAAGGCGAAGGTGGAGCGCTCCACAAAGATCAACCATGCTTTCTATCTCATGTCCTATTCCACGTTCGTTGCGTCTAGTAGCCAGTAATAGCTTGGCAGTGAGGTAATTGGTATATCGGCATTGTCTTTATGGTTTAGGACTGAGCGAGCTTAGCGTAGACTCTACGTCAACCGGATTCGAGACGTCGATCGATCGATGATGATGATTCTGTTTACAATTGCAACTCCTTAATTTCAGACCTTATACCTTGTCGAGCCTCGGTATATTCCACTCGAACACGTAGAATCGTTGCTTGTACCTAGAACCCTGGATCTCGTCAGCTATTAAACATGGAAGAAGATGGCCCCGATCTGTCCTATCTGGACAGCCTCAACCCAGCTCAACTGCAGGGTAAGACGACCGGAACCACGACCACATAACAAACAAACAGCTCACAGCAACTTGTCCTCCCGCACATGCCTGCCTTGATATGATCTGGATTGTTTGCAGCGGTAACCTACCCGAAAGATAACCCTCTCCAAATATTGGCTGGTCCGGGATCGGGAAAGACCAGAGTGCTCACGGCCAGGGTCGCTTACCTCGTGCATTACTGGGGATTGAAGCCGTATGAGATCACCGCTGTGAGCTATAACCAGGGACCCAGACTGCGTAACGTTCTTGATATAGTATTGATGTTTGTTTCTGAACTCTGACGACAGGTCACTTTCACGAACAAGGCAGCGCAGGAGATGAGGAAAAGGTTGAACGTACTGTTAGGATCTGGTACCGCGTCTCGGCTCATTCTAGGTGAATACCCAACTATCGTCGTTTTACGATCAGGTTGACCTTGTACTGATAGTATCGACTGGGCATCTTTCAGGTACTTTCCATGCTACTTGTGCGGGTTATCTGCGAAAACACGGACAGGTCATCGGTTTACCGAATAATTTCGCTATTATGGATGCTGAGGATGCGTAAGTCTTAGCGAGACCCTAACATATACCAACAATCGTATTGACTTGCCTACCCTGCTCGTATGCTAGCAAGAAAGTGATATCAGGCCTGCTCAAACCGATGTCTGCCGACCTCAAATCCCGGTATATTTCGCTAAAGGATGGGCAGGTCATGAGCGAGATCTCGAAAGCAAAGGCACAGGAGGAATCTCCGGAACGTTTACGAGCGAGAGCAAAGGCGTTGGGCAGCAAAGGCGAGATCTTGTCGATCATCGCTGATGTAAGTCACCCACGTAGCATTAGGACAGGACCGAAGGAGCTCACCTGCAATATAACTTCAATATCCCCCTTCTAGATCTACCAAAAGTACGAGGAGACATTACGGTCGGCCGATTCTCTCGACTTCGACGACCTCTTGGTATTCGGCCTCAAGCTCTTCCGAGCCGCCCCGAAGATCCTCGAGGACTGCAAACACATCCTCGTGGACGAGTTTCAGGACACCAATACCACTCAATACGAGCTGATGAAGCTGTTCTGCAAGTCGTATAAGTGTGTGACGGTCGTAGGGGACCCGGATCAGAGCATCTACGGTTGGCGTTCAGCTAGTGAGTCAATCTATGACCAGTCTGAGTAGGGATGGTTGACCAATTATGCCCGACTCCTGTAGATATCGAGAACCTAGATCATATGAAGCGAGGTGAGCATCTTTTAATGATAGCGGGGAACCTGATTTTGATGTTTAGGGCGGTCGTCTGTACTTCCAGATTTCCCTACAACCGATGCCGTTCACTTGGAAGAGAACTATCGATCGACTGGGGCAATTTTGGCGGCCTCGTTGGCAGTGGTCCGGCAAGGTCAGTCATGGTTCTACTCTGCAAAACATCGTACGGTGCTAATGGTATGACACCCGAGCAGACAAGAAACGCGCGAACAAGGGACTCTTCACTTCCCATGGTACTGGATATCCTGTCACGCTCAGAAGCCATTCCGACCCAGAAAAAGAGGCTCACTACATCGCCGATGAGATCAGGCGGTTGATCGCACATTCGGGAAACATGCTTGGTCATGACGATTTCGCCATCTTACGTGAGCATAATTCGATGGTTCAGCTGGACGAGGCTCATAGCGTCTTGTTCTGAAACAGTCCGGTATAACGCTCTTTCCAGACCAATTGAATTGGAACTACAAAAACAGCAGATTCCATCTCGGCTCATCGGTGGTCACAAGTTCTTTGAGCGAGTCGAGGTCAAGGATCTGTTGGCATACCTGCAGTTGGTGGACAATCCAAACTACTATGTGAGCATAGAATGGCTTATCTGAAAGGAAGTACTGGCTGATGTGCTTCTGCCCCTGCAGCCGGCGTTCGCGCGTGTTGTAAACGTGCCGAAGCGCTCCATAGGCGACAAGGTCAGCTTCATCTCACTATCTTTAGGACTAGCACGGTGTCTAATGGCAGGTACAAAATGACTACGACAGTCTATCGAAGACATACAAGCACAAGCGAGAAAGCAGAGCATCACAAGCATGGAGCTGTGCGAAAGAATTGTGGATGGCGAAACTGTTGCTGGTCTCAGAGCAGGTATCAAGAAGAACCTCGTCCCTTTCGTCAAAGCTGTACGAGAACTGAGAGTACATGCCAAGAAGGTGAGGCGGAAACAGCGGAGTCACGTCCCTTTGAGTCTTTGTTGATACGAAAACGACTTATTCTAGGGAACGGATGTCGCCGAGTTGATCAAACTCTTGATTGAAAAGATCAGCTACGAAGATCATCTGCGCAAGACGCAGGAAGACTTCGACTCCAGGTGGGAAAACGTACAGGAATTGGTAAGCTCTGGTCGGGTTGAAAGGCACACGCAGAGCGCTAATCTCCAGTACGGATTGGCGCCGAAACACAGATATCGTACGCGGTCATTGTGGCAAACGAGCAGTCCAATGCTCTACAGTTGCCGGACGTCGAGCTGGAAGGGTTTGTGTCCGCCAAAACCGTAGTGATCGAAGAAGAGGAAGACGTGAAGCCGGTCCTGCACCCCATTTTCAGTCGATCGGTCAGCTCGTCGAGTAGCGAAGCCAAACCGACAGTCAAGAAGAACAGCAACACGAAACAAACCAAAGCCAGAAAGGAACACGTGTTTGAGGTGGCAGACCCTGGCTTGGAGCTGGAATACGACGAGGAAGATGAGGATTTTGTTCTACTCGATAACATTGATAAGCAGCCGACAACCGAGGCTATCTCTGGTGGTATCGATGTGAGGTAAGTGATTGAGCTATTATTTCCTGCGAACGAGTGTGACTGATTCATTTCCCGATACTCTAGGCATACTCCACTGAGAGTCTTTTTGGAAGCATCGATGTTGTCCACAGATACTGAAAGCAAAGATGATGCCAATAATACTCCTGTAGGTGGTTCAGCCTCCGTTACGACTTCATCATCCGAAATCTTGACACTACTAGCATCGCCACAGAAAGTCACGATCACGACAGTACACGGCGCCAAAGGCCTCGAATGGCCTGTGGTCTTTCTACCATGTCGTCAGTACTCGAATGGATATCGCTCCAACATCGTCAGCGGCTAATTACAGATTTGCGTAGTGGAGGATGGGACATATCCATTCTACCGTAGCACAGAAGAGGACGAGATTCGGGAAGAAAGGTTCGCAACGAATGACGGGATACCGATTTGTACCTTGTGAAGCTGAAGCGGCGGTGCTGTTTTGACAGGCGTCTGCTTTACGTCGCAATGACGCGAGCTCAAGCTGCTCTGGTAAGTTGGCCGTCGAATCTCGAGTTGGTAGATCTCTTCTGATGACGTTGCATGTTCGCCCAGGTGCTAAGCCATTCCGCAAGGCGTATGCTCGGAGGTCAATACCAGGACAGGACACTGAGTCCTTTCGTCGTCGACGCTCAGAAAACGTCTCCTGTAAGCACGATCCATGAAATGCGCCCTAACGATTTATTGATTTCAGATGCAACAGGTTATGTTCAAGTCCCAGGGACCAGCCTTGTCGGATCAAAACAGAGACCTGTTCTCCACGCTGCTCGGTAGATCGCCAGTGTTGCCGGAAGACGCTCAGGCAGCGATTCGAGCATAGTGGGTTCCGCTCGGCTAATGACCGTCGGATCTTTCGCTGACGACCCTAATATAGCATGCCAACAGAGCCGCCACAGTCCGGCAAAGCCTTCCGTGGCGGAACCGATCAAATGTTCTGGTTCAACAGTCATAAGAAAGAAAGCAGAGCCACAGAATACTGGTCGTCAGAACAGGACGAGTATGCTTTGCCACCCATGCAAGGGGATGCCGCACGCAAAGCCATGGCCGTGCCCACGGAGGAACGCTTCGAACCCCACGGAACCGGTTTCATGTCAGCCCGAAGTCGGCTGTTGGACAATGTGGCTGCACGACTAGGCGACAACCCTCGATTCTCGACACCGACACCTAGTACAGACAAGCCACGGAATTATCGAACTTCGTCTGCGACCGGCACCTCTCTCAGGGCAAAGATGGAGTATGATGAGAAAGTCAGCCTCGATTTCGGTCAAGGTGGCGATATGACCGCGGCAGGTGGCAGTTCCAAGACCGACTTTAAAAACGCCAACAAGCAATCGCTGAATGCAATGAAAAATGTCGGGCTGCCACCCCCTATCACGAGCCTTTGGAAAGAAGAACCTACCGGCGGCCCTTCAATCGGGGTCAACAACTTTCAGAGCGCTTCTTCAAGCTCTCTAGCTATGATGAAGAACTTGGGAATCCCCGAACCCAGCGCCAATGCTGACCCAGTACGGAAGGCTGGAAGTGGCAACAAACGGCTAGGCGTAGGACGAACGATGGCGCCTTGGGGTGCCAAGAAGCCTCGAAACGATTGAGATGAGCTTACGAAATGAAACGACCCTCATGATCGCCACGAATGTTCCAGTGTAAATCTACGATTACGGTATCGCATCACAACGCATCGTGAATTTGCTGTATTGTCATCATACTATTACAAACGCCTCTTGAAATCTATGCACCAAGAATCGCCAACGCCTCATCCGCCTCAGATTCGCTAAGACCGACGTTGTCCAAACCTCCCTCGGCGCCCCGCCAGTTCTTGATGACCTGGACCAGAGCGGTCTTGTTCTCCCCATTCAGACCACCGTTCCTGGCAGCGCTCATCAACGCTGCAAACGATTTCTCCTGCAAATCCCAATCGGGCTCTGCATCACCGTCCGCTCCGACAGGTAGAGGATCCGTCAACGAAGAGACGAGACCGTCGATGATCCCGTTACTCGTCATGCCATCCAACATCCTCTTCATCCCATCCTCCCCCGCCTGAGTCTCCGCCGACTGGATGATCAAGGCGTTGAGCAGGAAAGCGATCTTCCGCCTGATCGTCATCTCCGGATCTCGGAGCCCTTCTCTTAGGATGATCCATCCTCGATTACTGTCGTTCGAGAGGAGGTCGCCGGCGCCCGGCCAGTTCTTCAGGGAAGAGGAGAGGCAGTAGACGGCTTTAGCTCGAGTCTGAGGGGAGATCTTGACAGTGGAGGTGGACGGGTGGATGGAGGAGATTAGGGAGAAGATCTTTGGTAGAGGGTCTTTGTCGAGGAACTATCGAGATTCGCACAGGCAGCAATGACAATCAGTATAGGATATCTTGACCATACTCGTTCATGGTCTAAGAATAACTCACAGCCTTCTGAGCGGTCAAGTTGTTCTGGATAGCCGTCCCGCTGATCCAACAAGCGTGGCAGATGACGGGATCTTGCGAGGATTCGAGCAGAGTCATGATCTTTGGCCACATTTGCATGTTTTCGATGTTGTTGGCGTTGTCGATCATCTCGACGAGCTATCCGAGGTAGAGGCGAGTGACAAAGATGAGATAAGCTCCATGTCATCTTGCTTCATCAACTGGATGTTGAGTCTCACCATCTCAAAATCGTCCAACGCAAACACCCGCTCGTTCACATCGTTCTTCTCGTCTAGAGCGATGTTGAGCTTTTCCCGCATGACTACCGCGTCGCTCTTTCCCATAATATGATCCAACATGTCCGAAGTCAAGTCCGACCTGGGCTTAGGCGTAGGAGCCGGTCCTGCAGTGGACGGAGCGAGCTGGACTTCCGGGCCGGATGACTCATTATCAGACGGGTGGAGAGCTGCTCGAGGTGCTCTGGATCGGTTTGAGGTATCCGTGTTGGCGATGGACCAGGTGAGGAGGGATTTCAGGGGATCGGCCATTTTTTACGAGTCGCGAACTGATAGATTCGGGGATGAAAAGTTCAGCTATTCGTCTAGCGTCTAGATTGCTATGGCCGATACTATGGATGATGTAGTACGCAGTACGTAGTATGTAGTATGTAGTAGCTGACGCATGTACAGATGATACCTTTGGATGGTTGAAATCGATTTTTTGCCTGAACATTCGAGCAAGTCCCCGATGTCAAGGGAGTGACCGAGGCAAACGAGAAATTGCGTAATCAAATCGAGTGACGTAAGGCTCAAATAGGTCACGTGATTTGTCGCTTCAGCAGATACGTTGAACCCGGGCATGCGGACCTTTCGAAGTCGAGTCATACCTACTTGCGATCACTTACTTCTGGCCTTTATTGCTGTGAATGACCCTCCATATGGAGAGGATGTGCAGCTCGTGACTATAATATAAGCGCCTTGATGTGCACTCACGAGCACGACCTGAATCAGACCCTCGGTTCCCGCACAACCTGCACCTACGATGACTCCCGAACAACTCTTGCCATCACTCGAACCGCCTTACTACGCCGTCATCTTCGTCTCCCGTCGAACGCAAGACGACCCAGAAGGCTACTCTGAAGCCAGTCAACGCATCTCAGACCTAGCCGCGCAACAACCAGGCTACCTAGGCGTGCACAGTTCTTCCTCGGTCGACCCTACGACGGGGAACGTTTCCGGTATCACAGTGTCTTATTGGAAGACCGAGAGGGATATCAAGAATTGGAAAGCTGTATCCGAGCATCGAGCGGCACAGCAGAAGGGGAAGGAGAAGTGGTATGATCGGTATTCGACACAGGTTTGCAAGGTCGAGCGGCATTACGAGGGGGAGAAAGGGAGGTGAAGAAAGCTGCAGCGAAGATCGGAACCCAGGACGGGGATATGCGTTGGGGAGCCAGTCCGTCTTCGAGCAGAGGTATAATTCTTTGACATAGGACGCATTGTGAATATCATAGTCACGGACTACTTGGCATGACTGTGCGCTGTGCGAGCATGTGAATTCCCAACGTATCTGTCGCTCAAGAAGAACAACGTTGTCCGGGAGGTATATCCATCACGTGATCGTCGAGATATCGGCTACATCCGTGTGGGTGTGCACTTTTGATTCCGCAGGTGACGTAGAGATGCCCCCGATGTTGATTGACCATCTTTCCGTGTTGGCCGCATCTGTATCGCAAATGGGTCTGATGTATACCTGCCCCGAACCATCAGCTACATAAGCTTGTGAGCTTCAACAACTGTCTACAAGCCTCCGAGAGCTCGCAGTAGCTCGTCTTGTCTGGGTGGCACTCCCAAAGCTTCGACGAACGCTGCCACTCCCGGCAGATCTGGGTGCAACGCAAAAATGTATATATAGCTATGGCAGCATCGCAACTGCTACTCCTTCATTTATCGACCTTGAAACTCTGCAAATCGTGCTCCTTATGGACAAGACTTACTTGCAATGACGGGGACACCACCACTACGCCTACATACCACTACCTTTGATCATCCTTTACATAAACGCTTCTTTTACCCGACGACGGGGATCGCTCGATATCGTCTCGATGCAAACAATAACACCATCAGAAAGGGCACGACGAACCAGAGCTCTTATGAAAGCCCTAGACAAACGGGTACCGGGCGCTTAGAATACAATTCCAGGAAGGCGAGAAAAGCTCGACTTGCCCTCAAGACTCATCACATCCAGCATCATCCCGACGGTTCCGATAAGCCGTCGACCTCGCCTGCAAATGTTACCGTCAGGGTGGACTCGGTCCGATCGGAATTCAAGCCACATTTGAAGCTGGATATAACGTTCTGGCTAGCGGTGACATTCGTATTGGGCAGTTGTGTATGGGTGGTGAACGGTAAGTCAGATCGAGTTGTATGAAGCTCATCTTATTGCGAGCTGAATGCTGATTATGTTATTTACGTATCCTCCACGTTTTGCCCTCTTTCTATTAGGGTTCACCGTCCTCCTACCTCTTTACCTTGGACGCATCGAAAACTCTGAGAACCTGACCTCGACCTACTTCAAGACCGCTGCAGCTCAAGCTTTCGTCGGTGGAGTAATCTTTGAGGTCGGAAGTTACTTGATGGTGGTGGAAGCGTTGAACAGGTGAGAAAATGCTGTCCGACCTATGTCAAGGTTGCGTTTGCGAGTGCTCATTATGAAAACGGTCAAGAGGTCAAGAGACCGGGTTCGGAGCGGCTGTAGTCCATCTGCTACAGTCCGGTCACCCCACTCCTTCTCGATCTCGTTCGTCACTCAAGGATCACGATTCGAATGCTCTTGAAAAGAGTCATACAGAGTTAATCGGAGTGCATCCGGGTCGGAAGAGATTCATCTGGTGGTACGTATTGCTGTTGGCTGTGCGAGATCAGAGTGTTTATCGAGGTCGTTTCATGAGCTGATATGATCCCTTCGACGATATCCGCAGGGGGAAACCGTTATGGAGAGACTTGGGGTATGATGCCGCTCTCATCCAATTGATCGCAGCGACGGTTTTCTTGGTATCCACCATGTGAGTTCACAAGTCTCTTCATCACGCTTCGCCTGTGCTGTATTTCGTTGCAAAAGCTGAAACGCATTTCTGCAGAACGGGACTACCAGGCGTAATCCCTGGCTTTCCAAGTTCCGGCAACGCCGCCATCGTCAAGGTATTCTTCTGGACGCCTCAAGGTGAGAAAAGAACACCTGCACACTCTTCTGACCCGAGCTCAACATTGACGACTGGTATCTGATATGATGTCTATAGTGGTTGGCGGGACTGGCTTTATCATCTCCGCTCTCTTCCTCATGATCGAGACACAGAAAAAATGGTGGTTACCGAACTTGACGGACCTAGGATGGCATAGTGAGTGTCATCAACTGGATATCTCGTTTCACGTGGACGGCGAGTGACTAGTTCTGATGACATTGTGGTAACCCCGCTTGTCAGTCAGTTTCTGGAACCTGGTCGGAGGTGTCGGGTTTACGCTCTGTGGGGCGATGGGGTACAACACGGACGAGAGATGGGTGGATAATAGCGCGATATCTACGTTCTGGGGTAAGCTCAGGATTCAGTCCGATTCATGACCTCTAGCAGTCCAATAGGCTGATCAAACGGATCGCGGGTACAGGGTCGTGGGCTTTTTTGATAGGGAGCGTCATGCAGTTGTACGAAGCGGTGTGGAGAGAACCGGAAGTTGGGGATTTGGGGCATGATGTGAGCAAATCATAAATATTTTATGGATGAACTAAGTTGTGCTAGGGGTTATACACGGTCAGCGCCGACAATATAATAGTAGGTACAAATACTGTACGACGCCATAAAAGCTTCAACAATGGCACGTTCAGAGAATCCGACTAAACATTACATATCCAAGACGAATTCGCACACGAATTCTGAGCCATCATAATAGAAATCCCATTTGGTGCATCCTACGCGATTTCGACCCAACTGCTTGGAGACGACATGATTGGGACCAATCGCTTTGCTGTATGTCTCGAGATTGCTACACGCTTTGGTCTGTTCTGGTGTCGTGTCCACGGGACGTCCGACCCGAAGGCCTTGCTGCATGCTCCGGCCGACCTGTTGATGCTCGTGCTGGAAGTGATAGCAAGCTGAGTAGGGCGTGAACCTGAAACGATGAAACTCGCCTATTTCTCCTCGCTTGATTTCGACCCAGAACCGTTCAATGAAGGTATTCAGAATTACTTCTATGTCCTGTCGGGCTTGCGAAACAATTTCAGTGAGGTTGCTTTGACAATCCTGCGAAGATCTGGCCTCCCTATTCAGCCTCTGTTCAAGTCTCCTGAGATCTTCGATATCCCTCGGTGTACCATACTTCACCACATTGCAGGCTAAGGACTCGAGTGCGGCTGCAGTAGGGGAACTGGACTTTGTAGTAACGCTGATATGATCGACAAAGGTACCAGTGTTCTCAGGTATGGTGGAGAAATATTCGGACATGATAACGGCACAAATCCGACAATGTAAGGGCAGTCCAGTTTGGCGTTACGAGATATCACCAAACAATATTGTAAACCGATCAGCAACCTCAGTTTAAGCAGCTACAGTCTTATAGGGACTATTATAGGAGCTTATCAATTTTTTTTTTCCAAGCCTGGAATGAAAGGAGTCACGTTCCGATAAGCTGTGGGCTCACTGACAGCATTAGGTGATGAGCTATCTAGCTCCAGATTGTGTCCCCCGGTCGTATATCAAAGATTGGAAAACAAAGGAATTACATAGATAAGCGAAAACTAGCAGCAAGTACTGGAATCTAGCCGAGATTCCAAAGCCCCGTGACCTGAACCCCCAGTTCCCGCTCAACGTGGCGCGCCGCATGCTAATTCCTCAGTCAGCTAACCGGAATCGGCCAGGCGGAAGATGGGACTCTAAGACCTTTCCTATCTTGGCGACTGGGCGAAACAACTTCGCAGGTCGCAATCTGTTTGATTTCTCCTGCTGCAGCTCATACAGTGCAGCTGAGTGTTTGGATTGAAGCTGTCGCAAATCGACGAAAATCTCCCTATATAAAATCCCTCAACCCAGAATAAAAATGGGAAATATCACTAGCTCAGAGACGTCTCCGTTACAATTCACCATCTCGAGCTAGACTATATTACCAGGTAGAGATCGCTGGGACTGCTGGGATGGAGCTTGACTACAACGAGGTTATACACTGGTTAGACAACTACTTCAACAGGCGCACCAAAAGGTTTGCCCGTTACAAAACCTGGAATATATTGTTGATTGAACCGCATGGGTGCTGGGATCTTTGGTATTTATTCCGCCGCCATGGTCTCTCATTATCATATGAGCTGAAACATGGTGATCTTACTTTTTGGTACCGCCCCTGGTATGATTCGTTTCAAAGACATGGTTTTCGGATAGGACGCAGTTTGCCCCTACCACGAAATCCAGCCTCGCGTTCTCCTCACTTTTATCTGCACTATTCCTTGGCCGACAAGCCACTATCATCAATATGTATTCCCTATCCCGATCAGTTGCTAATTGCGGGTGCTCTCAAGCGCACTGGTCGCGAACATATAATCAGCTGCGATCGTCATCATACAGTATATCGAACTCAGCTTCGCGCTACTTTGCAGCGTGATTCAATGCGTTTGGGGCAGCCTTAAGCATGTCGGGTGACGAAACTTATCGATCGGATTCCCTTCGCAAGGTGACCCCGGCTTAGTTCTCCTCCTAGAAGCTTAGACGATAAGTGTTCGTTGTGGATCATCGTACTAGTACACCGAGAAATAACATATGAAAAACTTTCTATAGACCGATTTCTGCAGACCTTCCCCGGCTGTTAACACTTCTTTTTGACTCTATAACATCCTGCCCTTGACTGCGTGACTTCACAGATCCATTCGGCTGTATTGTCCCCGTTCGACCTCACTTTCCATTCGCTAAAACTCATTTTCGGCCCATCATCCCACCTCCTGTATATGGCAACTTTACTGATATCTCCCCCATACGAAGTCAAACTACGGGCGATATCTTGCTGGAAAGGATTCATCAAGTTGATAGCTGGAGTGACTGCAGTTTGGCCGGTCCAATAGGAAGTGTGTCGGAAGTTCACTCCTTGAGAATCGAAGACGAATTCGTGTTGTATACGTCTGAACTCGAGTTTTTCGCTTGGCTCAAACGAATCTTGGAATCTGTCTAGGAATTTACCTAGTAGTGATTCCCTAGCATCCGCCGCTGGCTCCAAAACGGGTGCGAAAGCGCCCGCTCGGAATGGTCTTGAACCAAGGGTCTGGGACGGACTGAATGGATTCGCCGTGCTGAGAGATCGGTACATCCCGTCGTGGTGCCCGATATCGTCGGTGAAGGGCGACATGGACTCGTTAACTCCAGACTCTGACCAGTCTCGCAGATGATGATCGGTAGGATCGTTGCATGTAGGGTTGGATGTCGAGACTGTTTGTTGAGACATTCTGGAGGGCGCACGGAGTCAAATGACGATGTGTCTGCGCTGATTGAGACTTGTCAGATATCGGCGTATTGCATAGCATCTGCTACTTTATAGCTGCATAGCTGCAGGTTGGGCTCTATGTCGGTCATGGGATGAAAGGAGGTTAGCCTCTACCCAGCTGCTCCCTTGCCGATTTGCCTACCACAGTTGATTGACGTCACATGATCTCTAAGTCGACATCCCTTTGAGGGCACATCAGTAACAATGATGCAACCTTACCACCATCGAGTCAAGCGGACGCTCGCACGCAAGCTGCTAGCTCTCCTTTAATCCAAGCGTAATCCCTGACTCCGTCCTCCCCCCCCTCCCAACTACTGTACCCTTTCAGCCTGACGAGAATGTACGCAAGCCGATCTCGCGCAATCGATAACGAAACAACGATCAAAAAGACCTGCTCACTCAACCTTTTCGATGCATCTCCCCTTCATACTGGCACCTTGCTACAAGCATAACCAAAGATTCAAACAAGCACAATCTACAAAAACTCCGTCATCGAGACATTCAGGATGAATGAGCCGTTCAGGGAGAAAGAAGTTTCATCATGCTCCCTTGGACGCCTTCACATCTTGTTGGTTTCACTTACCTTGTCATTCTCTTTCATCTCTTGAACTCAGATTTCCCTCTGGCCCTCTTGACTTTCTCCCTCTCTGTTTGTCCTCAACGGATAATCCCTCTCGATCCGCTTCGGTCGGGTCAGCGCTTGCTGTCTCTTCAGCCTCCGCTGTTGATTCTTCTTTGCGTCGCAGCCCATAATTTGATCGAAAGCAGCGATGAGTCGCACAACAAGTATTATCTCGAGCCGTGTGGTCTATTCGCTTTGCATATAAGCGGAACGGGGTACATAAGTAGGTTGGCAGGTATATCGAAGTGACATATGATTATGAAGAGGTTCGAAGTGCAACGGCCCCGCGGTTGGATCGGGGCGATATACGGGGGTCGTTATTCTGATGCGGGTTGCAAATGCCGGTATTCGTCCCTTGCCTCGCCAGCAACAGCGTTCCATCCGGTATGCGCTATCCGAGTTGTCTTCCTGATGAGCAAGTTCGCGAAGTGGACGACTTGCCACCATGAGGCGGTGGGTGCAAGAGGGGTCATGGCTTGTGCGTCCTGTGAGACATGAGGGTGATGGTATTCCGCTTCGAGTTCAGCTTCTATCTCGGCTGGTGGTGCGGTGTCGATGGTGCCCGATCGCGACTGCAAGCAAGAGCATACGATTGTCAGCTTGAGCTGGTCTTACAACAGGCCATCACATAGGACTCACCTTGAACAATGCCGGGATCAAGCTGATCAGACTTAGCACCACCATCTTAGCGATCAATGCTGGGTCCTGGACCAAGCTGGCGATACTCTGCCCGGCGTTCGGATCGGTATCCCCATTGCCAGGATCTTTGGGCAGAGCCAATTGCCCCAAAATATCACCGACCGAAGCTGTGACGTAACTCCAGCTGGCGCTCCCCGCCGCCGTCGTCAAAAGGAAAGTCAACCAGCTGACGCCGACAACACCACAGGCGACATTCATCCCGCTCCAGGGAACAAGACCCATAGCGCGCATAATCAGCAGCCGTCGCCAAACCCCACCCTCTGCAGCAGCCGAGGGTTTTCGGACGGCCTGGTAAGGACCAATTGAAGGAGCAGGCTCGGCGTTGCCCTTGATGGCGGATCGAACGATGGCCAGCGGTTTAGGGAAGAGCAACGCGATCAAGGGTGCCAGCGGGCGGGAGAGCATGTATGCTCCGAGTGACCCGAACGAGGTGATCACGGTCAAGAGGATGAGCGCGGGAATAGGCGACAAGAGCGAGCCGACGAGGATGTTCTATAGCGTCTCAAGCGGGTCAGAGTCTGGTTCAAGATCGAAACGGGTAGCAAAAGCCGTTGCGACTCACCAGGATCAACGCTCCGGGAATACTCCAAGAGTGTTTCCACATCCCCGTGATCATCAACACGCAAACGGTATGCCACCATCCCCGTGAGCTCGACGACATGTACGCTCGAATCTCGGCCGAGAGGATCTGAAGGTCAGACACCTTTTTGGGCAGCGAATGTAACGAGGTTCTGAAGCGATGTACGAGGAGTCAGAATCACCGTTCGCGGTGAGGCAAGGCAATGCGCTACTCACATTGGCATGCTCTTGATCCCGAAAGCAACCAAGCCAAAACTCGCGAAGAACACAATTCCCATCAAACCCAGTGTCCACCCCAACTCCCCCACAACCTGCCTGAACGCCGTGTTCATCCCGACGGCCGTATCGTCTGCGTCTAGTTTAGGGAGTAACAACGAATCGCTCCTCCCCCTTGCTAGCCTCTCGGCCTTGGCTTCTGGGCTAGAAAATCCTCCCGAGTGTTTCATGACATAGGCCTCACTCTGACCCTTGTTTGATGTGCCTGCTAGGTAATCCTTGACCCGCCAGAGCGATGCCGCGAACCCATGGCTACCCGCTGCAGCTCCCGGTCTTCGCCTTTCGAACAACGAGCTAGACGTCCGGCCGGCTGCTGGTCGAGCTTGTAGTCCCGAGAGGGACGCGCGTGATAGCGCTGGCGTAGGCAAAGTATCGCCTCCGCGTGATGATCCGCTCGCCTCTTGCGATGCGTACGGTTCGAGGAAAAAGTACGAGCCTCCATCGGGCCGTCGAGACGAAGATCCGCCCGTCCGGGTTGACCTCGCGCCGCCACTTCGAGCCGCATCCGCCCCCTCATCGTCGCTAGGTTCCCGGCTCAATCCCTTTTCGGAATCCGTATCTTCCAAGCTTCTCCGTTTACCCATCGAGATCCACGATCGGGTCTGCCTCTGTTGGTCCGTCTCATTGTCGTCCTCGTCGGCGGCGTAGTCGTGATGAGAAACCGAAGAGTACCTCGCCGACTTGGAGAGGTTGAACCCGACGGCCTTGCTGAGACCTTGTATGACCCCTCCAATGACGTTGAACCCGGAATTGCCGGCGTTGTCTTCCTCGTTGGGGATGCTCCCGCGGGGCGTGATGGGATAACTCGCCGTGCGATCTACCGTCGACACCGACCCTTCACCTTCGGTCGTACTAGCGATCGTGCTCAAGCTCGTTCGACCTGGCGGTGGGCTCAGGACGAGCGCTCTAGCTGGAGGCGGGCCGTCCAGGTCGAGGTCCAGTTCAGGGGAAGAGGGTTGCGAACCCGACTCTTCCATGATCCTCGGCTCTAATGATGGTGAAGGGGAGAACCGTTGGAACCCCCTGGACCGACCTGGAGAGACCTTTGACAGCCCCAAACTGTTCGTACCCCCAACATCTTCCGGTCCGACAGGTAAGGTAGGCAAAATGTCATCCTTCATCCCTCCTGGCAAAGCCAACGCGGAGCCTGACCCGGGCGACCTAACATTCGGCGCCGAAGTCCGCCTCGTCAAGCCCAACCTCGTCGGCGCGGGACTCGAAGAAGACCCCCCGCCCAGAGTCTCGTTCGACGTCGGGTCATACGGTCTTGAATGCCTCGCGTGCAGATCGACCACTTCCGGGTGTTTTGCTATACTCGTGCTCCTCGACCGAGTCACCGTCGTTCCCGCTGCAACAATCGTTGAGTTCGACCCGCTCGACTTGTTCTCAATCCCAGCCGACTCGTCCCTGGACGGCCGTCGTTGCTGTAAATGAGCATACCGTTCGTCTTCAAACTCGCCTATCCGATCCAACAAGATCGACGGAGCTCGTCTTTCCGGCGTATAGTTCGGGTTCGAACCTTCCGCATGATGCGTGCTCGTCCGTGCGATCCCCGCTAGATGTGACGGTCGACCGAGGACGGAAGAGACGCTCTTGCTAGCCGGCCTGTTACCCCGTCGACCGGTAGGTTTAGGTTGTGATTGTGATTGTGATGACGAAGATGGTGCGGACATCCTGCTTGACGAGGAAGACGAAGCTTGAGCGTTTTCGTGATGGAGATCCATATCGTGATCGTGATCGTGATCGTCTTCCAACGGTACACCCTCAAGATGTATCGATATGGCAGGCACGTCCCTAACCGAAGCCGACCGATGAGGTCTAGGTTTGCTCTTCGCCCTAAGATTCGAGCTCGAAGGCGAGGTCGAAGATGAAGGCGATAATGGGGGCCCAAGTTGTATATCTTCACGAAGAGGCGAGAGCAAATTCGTCGACCCCGTAGAGGAGCCTGTTTGAACTTCCTTTGATGCCAATGTCGACTTTGATGTCGATGACAACGCCAACGTTGGTGCTGTCGCCAATGCTGATATCGTAGACAGAGATGAAGAAGACGAAGCTCGTCTAGCTAGAGATCCTCGTCCGAGCTTGCTTGACCTGGGCAACTTCGTTGTTAAAGTCGGGTCCGTAGACGTAGTCGAGGCAGAGATCAAAGGGCTCAGAGTATTGCGCGGAGAATTTCTCGTTATAAGACGTTCTTGCAATGTATCCGAATCCTCATCCTTCTCCTGATTCAGAGCTAAACTCTTTGATTCACGCTTGGGTGTAGTAGTGAGGTCGGAGGTGATCGTCGACGATATAGTGGTATAAGGGAGTACCAGATCGTCTTGAAGCGAGGTCGAACCGATAAAGGACTTTCCCCTGAAGCCCATCCGATCCAGGTCGAGAGTCCCGTCGGAGTAAACGGAATAGGTAGGTTCGTTCGGGGTAGAACAGGGGTTGGTCAATCGGATTCGGGGAGTAAAGGAAGGTTTCAAAGGACGATCGACGTTATCGGTTTCGTATCGTTCAAGTCGAAGTTATAGCACGAGTCGCAAAGTTCACGAAGAAGGCGACGATCAGCCGATCTGCACTGCAGCGATCCTCAACCAGCACCCGCCGACAAACGAGAGCTCACCTCGATCTAGCCTGAGTCAAACTGGGACGATGTAGAGAACCTCCAATAAATGCAGAACTCGAACCTCTCTCCAAGCCTGGTCGATTTGGCTGATCTGAAGTAGTAGTAGTGCTATTATTATTTGTGGTAGCAGTACTAGTGCTACTGATCGTGGTCCGGCGTCCTAATCGAGGACGATCTAGATCTTCGGGTCGACTTCCGTCTTCCGGGTCGATCGTCGAGGTCAAAGCCGAGTCGAGATTGGAGGACGAGGTCGAATCTTTCGATAATGTCGTATTCCGACGGGGTCCGCTGGGTCGAGACGAGGACATCGTGATGTTGCTCGATGCTCGATGTTGATGATTATGATAATTGTTGATGAGTAGTAGGTAGGTCGGAGGACAGGGATCGGTTACAGGATGTCTCTCGGTAAGACATCTACTAGAAGGACGGGCTTGGGGAAAGAGAAGGGGATATGATGAAGGATCAGTCAAAGGACCCCCCTACTTTCGGGCGGCGGAGGCGAGGCCGGAGATGTTTCGCTAGCGTCGTACTTGGACCTTGATCCGCAGGAGCAGAGGTCGACGGCAGATGCGGCAGACCAGGTCCAACGGTTTGCAAGCCTGCCTGGTACAAGTTGATCCCCGATACCCGGGGGCGGCCGTAGGGGAGACGAGGTTGCAAGTTGTCTGGGGGAAGAGGAGAGCTGCGTAGGTCCTTGATCGCGTGCACGCTCTCTGCTGATCTGCTGCTCGATAATCGAGATTACGCGACGGTTCGGCGACCACGGCGGAGTTTGATGATCAAAAGAGGCTGGCGGCGGCAGCCTATTCTTACGCTAGATCGGGCCTGGATTCATCATCCATCATCCTACTCTACCTTCCTATCACGATCGTGGACCAACACACTACGACTCAACCTTTTGACCTACAATTGCACCAAATACAATCCACCTTCTCGCAACATGTCCCATGTCACACAGCTTCGACGACCTCGAGACCTCCAACGATCTCGCTCGACCAGGAAAAAAGCCATCTACGACCTGCGCGCGAACGGGCGCGGAGGCGTATCATCACATGCACATGGCCATCCCATCCCCTGAGCCCACGTCAGCGATGATGACCGAGCCAGGGGGTCAGCGGGGAGAATTTCTCTTCTTGCCGGGAGGCTTGCGCAGCGACTGGCCCGACTGGCTAGCCGTCCATGTTCTATGAGATCTATGATCGTATTGCTGGTGGCAACAGAGCAACAGAGCTGTCTCCCTAACTCCCTGCTTCCTGCTTGCCAAAACACCCAAACACAAACAAATCGCACCTACGCATCCTCTCAGCCCTCCACATCGGCCAACTTGGCGCTCGGCCGGTTTCCGTCGGACCCGCTCACGGCCAGATTTCAGGCTGGGCATAGAGGCTCGGCACGCACGCTACCTCCATTTCTGGGGTTCAGGGAGGTATCGCAGGAATCGGTGTCTGTGGCGCCTAGAAATATCTCGCCTGTCTGGTATGGTTTGCTGCGTTTCAGAATGTTTTCCGTGAACAAGCAGGCATATTATTGTCTCAGGGAGTGTTTGTAACGAAAGAACCATCCTGCAACATTGCCCATTACGTCCTCATTCTGATTTTCTGACGATCTGGGAACGTCATGATGATCTGGTAACGTCAAAACGATGGAATGATTCATGAAAGACAGATTTTAACGCCATATACGTAACGTGACAAACCCGCTCCATCATCCCCCGATGTTGCCATCTAACTTTTCCGTCATGATGTACACGTCTCTGTTTTACTGCTGATGCTTCTGATGGTATTACTATTCTCTGCTTGCTCTTGTCTTCGTATCGTCGTGATCGTAACAAGAAAAGAAAGCCAAACAACCGCTTCTCTGTGATGATGCGTTGTGTCGAGTTTGTTGAATTGATGATTGTGCGCATCTCGTATCGACCCCGACTTCGTTTGTCCGTGTGAGTTCAGGTCGTGCAAGACGCGCGTATGCCGCATGCTTCGTGCCAAGTATTGTGTGTACGATGTGAGGTATGAAACTTGTGATGTATCGTGTCTTGCTCTCTGCTTCGTTGATCGTCGTCGTCTTCGTAACTCGTTTCTAGCGCATCCTGATCGATATCGCTGTGGGTCGGGTCGACCCTGACCTCTCACCTCGAAGAGGCCTCAGATGTAAAGCTCTTTGATCCCCTTGATGGCTCCTTCGCCCTCCTCCTTCTTGGCCGCACCACCTCGGGTCCGCCTTCCCTCGCCTTGGCCATCCTGAGCAGGCTCGTCCGCCCCGAGACCCCAGGCTTCCGCTTCGATCCGCTCTCGACGCCCAATCTCGGCCCGTCGCTTCCTCGCTTCGCGTTTGGCTTTGCCTCGCAAGACCTGGTCCTCGGCGTTGGAGCCCTCGCTGTTCGGGGTAACGGCAGGATCGCGGACCTTGGCCATATTCTTTCCCAAAACACTGAACGTCTTCCGAGCGGGCGAACCTGGTAGGGTTCCACCGTTCCGAGATCGCGTGATGCGGCGGGACGACTGGTCATTGGCAGAGACTGAGGTGAGTTGGCGTTTCCGACCATGAGTAGGTCGGGCTGGCGAAGGAACCGAAGGAAGCGCAGTCGACGTCGAGGCGGCCACGTCGCCGAGCGGATACGTCGAGCCGGTCGACCCGGATCCATCAGATCCACCACCGAGACTGATCGTGCTTCCCGTTCTCGATCCCTGACTCGCCGCGAAACTATCCAAGCTCGACGTTTCGTACCCATCGTCGTCGTCTTGTACGGGACGGCTATCAGCACTCCCCGACACCCGTCTTGTCCGCGCCGCCCTGCCTTCCAAACGCGGTCGGCCCATCGCCTTGATCTTTCTCCCGTCCGTCGACCCTGTGGGCGTGCACGTAGCGTGAGAACCGGTAGGTGAAGGTGCGGATTCGTCATTGTCTCGCCAAGCCAAGTGTGAGCCGGGTGCAGCATCCACCCTCCAGCCAGTCGCCCCGTCCTCCTTGTCCAACTTAGTCTCGACCGCATCAACCTCGACGTCCTCTTCTTCGGCCCCGACCTCGGCGACCAAATCATCAACGACCGTCTCCCACGCATCACCTCTCTGTAATCTTCGTCGAATATCGTCCTCCGAGACCCCGTGATCTGGGGGGAGCGAACGCAACACGGACTTGACCGATTCTTCTACCGCTGGATCGGTTATCGAAGACTCGGCGTGAGGCGTTGGTTCTTCAGCTGGTAATGTGGTCTACAATTGGATGGACTAGGAAATGAGCTCTGCGAACACACGCCTCGAGCTCAAATCCGGATTTCAACGTACCTCCTTTATCCTAGGTGGACCTTTATGAGGACCCGCGAGATTCCTCACGCTCGAATAGTGTTCAAAGATGTGATAACTGACATACACCATCCCCGTGCCACCTCCATCTTCCTCTTGTCCCTCAACGGGAACGGCCGAGGACGACGAAGACGACGCTTCGGCCGAAGACGTACCGCCGCCACCAAGATCCGCAGCCGAGGTCCCGTGCGGTAACGCTCGGAGGGTGTTCTTTGACGAGTCTTCGAGCGGAGTCGGGGATTCGTCTCGGGGTAGGATGATGTAGACGTACTACCAAGGCGGTCGTCCATGATCAGACTTGCCGTCATAGGTCTGAAGTCGACAAGTCGAGCTTCGACTCACCTCGGGCATGATGACCTTGACCGCTCGGCCTTTACATCGAGCGAACGCCGTCAATTCCATATGGCCACCGTATGTTCCTGATCACGTTGCAACGAACAACGTTAGATCCCCCCCTCGAAGTTTCCGACGATATATTACCCTAACAAGGGGACTGACCTCGCTGACGCATGACCGAGAGGTAATGATCAAACGGCCGTTCGGTGTCGACGAACCCTTCAAAATTCTTCGGATGCGCTTCCATATAGTCGCAGATCTACCTCGTCAACATCACACGCCATATCAGCCTCGAGATCGATGATGACACCCGAAGTACGCCCCGGTATATCGAACAAGACGGAACGGGACGACACTCACCTCCTGCCTCAACGCCAGATGTCGATTATCGTTCCCCCAGACCTGATCGCTCAACGCCCTAAACATGCAATTCCCATCCCCGACCGTCTTGCTCGCATACAACCCCATTCTCTTCAAAGTGGTATTGAGCATCCGTTCGGTAGTCTCCGGGTCAGAGGGGTCTAGGAGTCTGTGGGCTTGACGGCGGGTTTCTAGTTTCATAAGAGGAGGGATATGGGGTCGGTCAGGGTGAAACAGCGGTCGAAGACGTTCTGATGTGGTGTGATGGCTTACGTCTCGCACCCCCACCTCCAGTAACCTTCCCCTTCTTCCCCCCACCTCCCGCACTAGCGGCATGATCATCCCCCCCACCCCTGACCTTCCGGCTCTTGGCACCGGAAAGCTTCTTGCTGACCATCCCAGCTTGTCGATACGATCCTTCTTCTCCTTTCTCCTCTTTCTCTTGTTCCGTTACTGAGTTTCTCTCTCTCGTCTCGCCTAGGACGACGGAGATATAGATCTCGGCGGGCTCGCAACTTCCGCTCGAGTTTGAGGCCAAGAAGAAGCTTTCGACCTCTCGACGTTTTGGCCAGTTTTGTTCGAGTTTCAAGGAGAAAGGATAAAGGAAGATGCGGAGGAGGTAGAGGTGATGTGAAAGGAGCTCATCCGTGGTGTGTCGTCGAATGTGGTGCGGATTGATGCGATGCGATAAATCTATCTGTCGGGGTGCGTTGATGCTGAGAGGTCTCACGGTATACTGATTGCAGAGTCGGGGATGTTGTCAAGAGATGCAAGATGTCGTCTTTGTTGCTTGTTCGTTCGTTTGTTGTTGTTGCTTCTCAAGGTGTCGATCGTCCTCAAAGGATCAAAGGATGATCCAGATCCAAAGGTACCTCCCCCTTCACAAGATGCTAGACGTGTCGGAAGCTAAAATCCAACTTTGTGTCGCTGTTGCCCGTCCTCGCTCTCGCCCGGATCTCGTTTCTCGCTGGGAACTCGGTTGTCGAAGTGCTGACTAATACCTCGCCCCTCGTCCTTGGAATGCGATGGTAGCGATCCGAGCTGATACGAAGTATTCTAGTCCACCTGGTGGCTCGTAGTCGGAGGGACTGAGCTGTGGGTTTGGTTGTGATTGTTGATGTTGAAGTCGGACGAGATCGACGACGACGATGAGGTGTTTTTCTCGGCGCGCGGGGGAGAGGGGATTGTCACGATCGACGACGACGACGACGACAAGAGTGAGAAGTGGGGTGTCGGAATGCAGATTATAGTGTTCAGAGGCCAGAGGTCAGAGAGACAGTATGTATGATCTGTAACCAGATGTTGGCCCGAGGTCGAGAGGTAATGCGAGGGAGAGATCGATGAGCTGGTCTGGCTCTGAGACGTTCGGGATCGTGCGAGGGGCGCCAATCCGGGGACGACCACTTTCGATACGGGGACGACCATTTGACCAAATTTGAATTGAATTTCGACATCGTTGCAAATTAACGATGCTGCCGTAAGTTTGCTGCCGTAATGACCACGCGCAACGATCCACGTCATCATCGCCGACCGCAACCTCGAGCTTCATCGATCCATCTCATCATCGAGTAGCAAAGACGAGACCCAGACATATGCATAATATCGCGAGAGGTTTAATCCTCTCGCATCGATGAACGGGGGCGGCCAGCACCCCCCTTGATTACAATCCAGAAAAAAATATATCGCGCATGTATCTCGCGCATCGAACCGTATAGAAATGAAAAAAAAATAAAAAGGTCAAAGACCCCCCGCAAAGATGCGGCCTACTCGTCGTCGGGAACGTCAGGAGCTCTCTCGAGATCGGCAAAGAACTCGGGGTGGTGAACGAGCGCATGTTTGCATTCGCAAACATCCCCCTCGTCCGACCGGACCTGTTGGTCCTCCCCCGCCCTCCCGTGGCACATCTCGTACTTCTCCATCTGAACGATCCGAGCGCCGATCTGGACCGCATCGTCCTTGCTCATTTGTCGATCGTAAATCAACTTTTCGAGCAAGGCCGCATGCTTGAGCCAGACGTTGGCTTCCGCACCGATGTAGGCGGGACCTTGGGGCCGGGCGAAGGTCTTGCATCCTCCCGACGCTTCTTTGCAGAGGCCGCATTGCCCCCACAACGATCCGCTCGACGTTCCCGCGACCACACCTCGACAGAGATAGATCCCGCCGTACTTGACGCAATTGACGAGGGGAGGGTATTCCTTACCCTCCTTCTGCCAAGCCGCGGGCATCTTTGCGACGTCCATCAACTGCTCGGGGCCGGTGTAGGCCGGAGGGAGGTCCGTTCCGAAGAGATCGAAGCACCTCGAACATGCGAGACGCCAACCACCCTTCTTGGTCGACTAAACATAAGCATAAACTTTGAATCAGTATCGTTGACTCGCATCGTTCTTGAAGACAAACACAACGCAAAGATGCTCACCAAGAACCCCTGGATGGCGTTCGTGTCGAAGAGACCGCTCTCGTCCGGAACGATCCACTCGTTCCAATCCTCGGGAGTTTGAAGAGGGAGATCCCTCCTCTTCGACTCCTTGATGATCTCTTGGAGCACTATACCAGACGTAAACGTGATAGACAACAATCAGCATGATAGTTAAGAAGCATCTTTCCGACCGAACTCACTCTTGACATTGTTCCTCCTGGCAGGAGCGGCGTTCTTGGCCCCCTTGACGGTCTCCGTCATGATGCAGGCCATGTATGCGCCCGTCGAGAGACGAAACACCGCATCTTTGCTCTCCGAGAGAGCGGGAGCCGCTTCACTGGTCAAGAGAACCTGCTTCTTGCGGGGGGAAGAGGGCGACGCGGGTGTCGTTTTCGACTTCTTCGACCCCCCCAGCTTCCTCTTCTTTGCGGTGTGACGAGGCGTTCCGGGAGATGTGTCGGAAACATCCGACTTGTCGCCCTCTTCGGCCTGCTTCTTCCTCTCGTCTTCGTAAGCATGCTGCCAGTGGGAGAGGGTCAAAAATGCGGCCGGCCAGATGTGGATCGTGGGATCGGGAAGGTGGGAGGGCTTTTCGAGAAGGAACGCTGCTTCCCAGATGTTGGTTCTGAACGATGCGAGACAAAGTTCCGAGTCAAAAAAACGTCCTGATTGATACGAAAACAGTCTCCACTCACAAAGCCGGGCTCAACGTTCCGGTCTGGGCCCCAAGCTGCGTCCCCGAACCAGTCGAGGAGCCTGCCTGACCTTGCAAAGCCGCGCCAGCTTGTCCGAGAGACATATTTGCGGTCTTGGGCTCGGGCTTGGTCGTCGGAAAGATGGGGTTGCCTCGAAAATCGACAAGTTTGCTGCTCAAAGTTCGGTCGAGAAGGATGAGCGAGATACATGAGACGTAACGTTGCAAAAGGACTTACACCTCCTTCCCCTTCGAGTTGAAAATCGTCCCGTCCTCTCCCGCAATGTACCGCTCCTCGTCTTCGTTCTCGGAGTCGAAATAGACCGACCTGTCCGTAATGTTGTGTTGGACAAACGGGTTATGAGGATCCCGATCGTACAGGGGATGTTTGGGAGGCATTGATGCGAGTGAAGAGTGAAGAGTAAAGGTTAGTAAATATTGGAGAGGGGGAAACTTGCCTTTGGTCGAGAGATATAGGGAAAATGCAACGACGCGTAGCTTGAGCGCGTTTGTTGTTGTTGTTCTCTGTGTAGCAATGATGTCATGGAAAGAACAAATTGATCGATAGGCATTTGTGCGGGGGAACTGATAGAAACAAAGAAGAAGATAGTGAAACATCCTTTGAGACGCGTCGTTGCGTCTCATCGATTCTCCTCATCAAATGGAAAGTCTTCGAACATGAGCCCCTCCTCTGTTTCCCGCGAGGGGAGATCCACCCCATCATTGAAGACGGATGTTCCTGTCGGATCGTTGAAGAACGACAGAGGATCAAAGTTGGCTGTGATCGTTGCGACTGATGCTTGAGTCGCTGGAACAAGGATGTTTGATGATGATCCACTGATGTCGAGGGTGGAAGGAATCGTTTCATTGGATGATTGAGGCTCAACAGTGCGTGTGATCGGTGCAAGAGAAGGTTGGGAGGCGTTCCAAATCTCTGCTATCCTCGCATCGTTGGCTCGCTGACAGTCCCGATTCCTTTTCGTGTGGCCAAGTGTACCACATACGGTGCATGTTGGCGGTTTGCGAGGTGCTTTTCCCTCTACTCGTTCAAATCTACACTGCAACCTTTCGGTGGAAGTAACAGGCTGAGAGATGGCGGGGGCAGGACCGACTCCATACATCCTTTCGGTGATGGAAGGTTGTTGCGAGCGTGGTAACGATCCGGGAGATCCGTCCGTGGGCAATGTTGCTGTCGCTGAAACACGACCGACATGGGCGCGAGGAATCGGATTCAAAACGGTTCCGAGGCGAGTCTCGCGCGCGTTTCCCTCCGGAGGCGGAAGCAAGTAAGGATTCGCCAGCACAGGCGCGGTGACGACCTCCACCTCATCGATGATGTCGAAAACCTCTCTAGGATCGATGCGTGGAACGTAGGTCCCTATCTCCTTTGCCTCGTCGACCAGTTGCGTCTCAAGGATGATGTGCCAATAAGGATGGAAGTCTGCCAAGACGAAGGGACGCCTGCGAACCCCTTGCAAGAATGCCATGCATGTATGCTTGCACGGCAAACCTAAAGTCGCATGGAACGATCCACTGCAAGGTTGCATTTCGATGTCGTTGTCCTTGGCACTTTTCGCAGGGTAGTAGCCGGCTTCCAACACCTTCAAGATTGCGCGTCGAGAAACCTTTCCCCGAACCTAGCAGACTTGTCGAGTATCTTAGCGTGCGAAGTTTGCTTTGCAAAGTTCAGACTCACCAAAGCGAAAATCTCTGGCATGTACAGCAGCTTCGCGCGACTTTCAGTCGCATGTTCGAGGAAGATCTTTGCTTGCGTAGCACTCATGTGTCTAAGGATGTTCTTGGTCGTCTGAAAGAGGTTGCCTCGTGTGCCATTCAGCGATCGCTTGATTGCAGCGTGAGAACTCTCAGCTATCGATGTGGCGATGTTGTTCAGGTGAAACATGCGGTCGGTAAGATGCCTGGCAAAGAACCGTTTGTCTTCCAATAGGCTGACCATATAGGTGCACGGAGAGGAAGTTTCCGCCCCACCATACGCATGGATGAATGCTCTGAGCATCGATACGTATTCAGCTTCCGTTGGGGCTTGAACGATTGATGTCCACGAGGCCAACATTGCGTTGAATGTTTCTTCAGGTAGACCGCGTTTACACTTCGCAACGATGTTCTTGTTGATATGCCAGATGCATAACAACTGGTTCCAATCAGGAAAGATGCGAGTAATAGCGTTACGCAGGCCTTTCTCATTGTCGGTAAGGATGGTTTGAGTCGGAACGTTGCCCCTCATCAGTTTCTTAAATGACTCCATCGCCCAAATGTAATCTTCTTCTCTCTCGCGATGCATGAACGCAAAGGCTACTGTGAACGATGTGTTGCATCCAGTAGTCGCAACGATGTTGAGGAGAGGTAAGCGGTACATGTTCGTCTTATAAGTACAGTCGATGTATAAGACGTAACCATAATGTTGCATCAATGCCATGGCCATTGGCTCCGTCATGATGAGGTCGGTTAATTCCCCTAGATCCCCGACCTTGTGAATGACGTCGAACCCCGCCTCCTTGAGCTGCAGCAACAATTCGTCCGTAAAAGTACGACCCTGATTTCCGTAAGAGAAGTATCGCGTCTTTGCATTGTAAATCTCCCTCATCGAGACGTAGGTGGATCGATTCTCGCGAGCTGCTGACTGGCAAAGTAGCTCGAGTATCTTTGAGGCGGATATGCCCGCATTGAAAGCGTCGATCATCTTCTCCGACTCAACAGTAGTAGGTTTTCGATGCTGGTGATGTATGCGTGGGGAATCATCCGGCTCATGATTGTGAATGAGGTGTCGAGCCTCATAGTTCCATCGCCCTTGTTCGTCTATAGAGGCATATAATTTGAACAAGCATCCTGTTCTTTTACTTCTCGGATGTTTGCTTCTTATTCGGCCGTAGGTTTCGATGTACTTGTGCGAGTTGTGATGTTGACCAGCAAGTGTGCAGCCGATATACGCCGCTCGCATCTTTCCATCTCGTTTTGTCGTGTTAAGGATGCGTATTGCATAACCCTGAATTCGACCATGCTTATTTAATTCTTCAATCAGTTTCTCGAGGGTAGGTTGAGGAACGATGGGGAGGGGAGTTGCCACAAAGCCTTCAGGCGCATCGATGAGTTCAGGTTCATCCTCTTCTGATTGATCAAGCTCATCGACGCGTGAAGGTGGTAGATTCTCAACGATCAGGGGGGGCGGCGAGGCTGGATGTTGGTCCAGGGGAGGTGCGACGATATGATGAAGATTGGCTAATACGAAAGCTTCCATGATGTGCAAGGTTGTCAGGTAAAGAAGCTATGGAACGATCAGATAGAAGGAACAAGAGATCTTTCGGTCGTTCACAAGGAACGCGATACCCCTATCGGATCGTTCCGAACGGGGAGTTGTGATCGGGACTTTGAGCATCACGTGAGAGTCGCAAGGATGACTGTCACGTGAGCAGTGGAAGTTTGATTGCCAACGTTGCGAATCAAATATCAAATATTACGAGATGGTCGTCCCCGTATCGAGAGTGGTCGTCCCCGGATTGGTTCCCCGTGCGAGCTGCTCGAACTCGATGCTCCTCTCTCTCGCCCGAGCCCGAGGTGAAAGAGAAATTTGCATCCGAAAGGGCTGAAACGTTCCCCTGAATGGATGACGTTATCAGCCAGCCTGACTGCCGCCAAACAGAAGCGCGTTATCCTCGAGCGCGTAGCTACGTCATCATGACATCACCGAAACATGTACGAAGAGACGGGATCCTTTGTTTTTCGCTTGCTCGCCGCTCGGCGAACCTTGTTGCGTTGTCGCAACTCCTCGGTGGATGACGAGGGCGAGCGTGGGCGCATGGGAGGCAGAGGCAGGGAGGACGAGGAGCGGGAATCCCATGACGACGATTCGGTTGTCACCACACCATCACGACGAAGATGTGAGGATGATGACGAGATGAAGCTGCGGGCACACGACCACGGAAAGGGCTCTCCAGGACCCTATAAGAACTCCTGCTCTCTCGTACTAACCAGCTTCGACCCCCTTTCACCACCTGACCACTCTACTCCAAAACACGAACACATCAATTCTACCACCACACTTCTAATCCCCCCACTATGTCAGACTTCCACCAGACCACCGTCGTCGGTAACGCTAGCAACCTCGAGCCCGCCCTCTCGCAATCCCGAGCCGCCGGCGAGCCCATCTCTGACGCTCCCCGTGCCGTCGCCGTCGACGACGCTCGAGCCAACACCCAGGCCTTGGGTCAGGACGCCAGGCTTTACGGTCAGGCCGTCGGTCAGGAGGCCAAGGACGCCGCCAACTCGACCGCTCAGCAGGCTCAGCAGAAGGGTCAACAGCTCTCCAACTCTGCTCAAGAGACCGCCAAGAACGTCCAGGCTTCCGCTCAGGACACCGCTGCTCGGGCTCAGGAGACCGCCAAGCGGGCACAGGAGCAGGCTGGACAAAAGCTGAACCAGGCTGGGAACAAATTGAACCAGGCCGCTGGACAGGCCAACGAGAGGCTGCACGCTGTTGGCGAGCAGGTCGCTCATCACCCCTTGGTGCAGGACGCTACCAGGCAGACTCAGCAGCAGTTGAACGTTCTCGACCAGCAGGTGAGTCGGCGAAGACGGCGTGTGTTTTCTATCAAAAGAATGGGTGGCTGATCTATACGATTGCTGTTGTTCTTGTTCTGCAGCTCGCTAGGTTCGGCTTCCTCAACGAGTTCGAGGCCAGGACCAACATCCCCAAGACGTATGGTGTCCTCGGATTTTCCGCTACGTGAGTCCCAACATCATCGGTCATGGTATCGCACGTCCGGACCCTGAAGCTGACATACTATTCTCGCCACACAGCATCGCCCTCTTGATCCTCCTCAACCTCTTCGGCCTCGCTCAACCCATCACCAACCTGATCGGATGGGCCCTCCCCGCCTACCTCACCTGCCACGCGCTCGAGTCCCCTCAGAAGGGTGACGACGCCCAATGGCTCTGCTACTGGATCGTCTTCGGCTTCCTCAACTACATCGAGTCTGCCGCTCTCCGAGTCGTCCTCTACTACGTCCCCCACTACTTTACCATCAAGTTGGCCTTTACCGTCTGGTTGATGTTGCCCCAGACCCGAGGTGCCGAGAGGGTCTACTACTCGGCCTTGAGGCCCTTGTTCCAGCAGGGAAAGGCCAAGGCTAGGGAGATCAACGCCAACTCGCCCGCCACCTCGCAGTTCGGTGCCGGCGTCTCCTCGTCCAACCGATTCGGAACCACCTCGTCCGGTTTGAACAACGACAACTCGGTCGGTTACTCTACCGGTATCAACACCCGATCCACCGGTGCTCACGACAACAACCCCTTCACCGCCACTTCTGCCGCTGGGGGTGTCGGAGCCGGCTTCGAGGGTATGCAGACCACCGAGGCTGGTAGCATCGGACGAGTCGGTGGAATCGTCGTCCCCCCTGCCGCCGGATTGCCTCTCCCCGAGAACCCTATGGGTGCCGGAGCCAGGTACTAGAGCGTCGCAGAGAATCCCGATCGCACGGTGACTTTCTCTCCGCCTAGATGTCTTGTTTTACGAATCGCTACAAAATCTCAAAGGAACGATACGATACACGAACGACCTCTCCTCCTATACTCTTCTTTCTGCCCGAATATATAAAAGTCTCTTCCGGAGGTGTTTTCGGCAACGCTTTCGTCGCAAGGGTATTACTGCTGTACGCTACAACCAAAACGTCGATTTTAATAATGTATCCGATTAGGAATATTCGATCTGATGTGATGCAACTTTTGGTCTGATATTCCAGTCGGCCAGTGATCTAGTGATGCGTTGGATCCTAGTAGGGGTGTGACTCGGGTGATGCAAGACCTCGAGAAGATTATCTCTGTGTTCTTCCGGCGAAGGAAATGCAACATAGGAGGCGGCTTCCCCCGTGACGCGCCGTTTCACCATCACAGAATACGGTAAGCGCTGTATGGGAGTTGCAGGCCTTGGACCTTGTGGAAGGACTGGAAGCTAGGGGAGAATGAAAGTGGACTCAGAGGAGAGGCGATGGTAGCGGACGACAAACGGCCTGAGACCAGCATGACAGTAGGCCATCAGCATCTCGAAGTGGTGACGGCGCTCAGCTTGCAGGTGCTGACCGTTACCGGAGGTAGGGGAGGAGGGGGGGGGGCTTCGGCACTACCATCCTAAACCAACAGTGTCGCAAGGGATCCATCCAGGTCGCACATCCAAAGCTATCCGATCGAAATCGCGCGGAGTTTCGATGATCTAACTGTGTCTCGAGTCCGCTTGCGAAAGTTCCACTTCAATGCCTCATCGCGACCTGCTGAAAGGAGGAGATGTCGTCAGAGTCTACCATACAGACTTTCCTTTGGTAATGGCCCCTTAGCATTACGTTTTTCCAGCCTAGTACGACATCGACTGTGCCCGTCGATAATATATCTCTACTAGCATATAAACAAACACGCCGCAATACTACTGTAACCATGAAATCGCCTGCGAAGAGGAAGAACATCATAATCAGATCGCTTTCGAGAGGATCCAACATTAGAATCAAGATGGCCTCGGACTACACGCCTCCAGCGCTTTCCTCGGCCGTTGCTAGGGACGAAGGGAATGAGGCGCTCGTGGAGACGTCGAACAGACCATCCGCATCCACCCTCGCTTCGAGCTCCACGGCGGCGCTCTCGTCTACAGGAAGCTCTTCATCTCTGAGTCAAAACAGCACAACTTCTTTGAGCTTGCCGCAGAGCTTGTTGGGTGTCTGTCAGCTTTCTCGTGAATTCGTGCTCGTATCGAGAAGAGACTGGCTTCCGCTAAGAGGTAATCCACAGTGATAAATGACGGGAAGCAATGGCGTCGGCTCCTGCTTCAGCGAAAGTGGTAAAACGCCGCCATTCTCCCCATCAACCTGCAGGTGAACAATGTGCTCTTTGTGAGGTGCAAGGCTCTGCGGAACCTCACTTACGACGGCTGTCTTGGGCTGCCCCAAGCTTTGATCGACGTTGTTACCGGCGTCATGTCTCTGCTACAAGAATACGGATGAGGTTGGGTTCAAACAGAGCCAGCCTAACAGATCACTGAGAATGCATTCCACTTTAGCGGCGTTGACGATATTTGGTGTTGCACTCAAGAGTGGCTGTAGACACAGATGGCCAAAAAACTACTGAGCTGTTGATCACAGAGACCATCGATATTCCACCACAAGACACCTCCCGGGAAAAGCTTGCCGGCTCCCTGCAAAGAAGGGCACATCAGGCTCCGATATCGCGAAGCGGTTATCGAAGTCTCCAGTCCGGGAACTCGGTACAAGATCAGCTTTGACGACGGCCCGACCTTGGCGATCCAGACCACGAAACGTCTTCCCGGAGAAGCTCGCTCTTTCCGCATAGGAAAGGTGCAAGTTCCGCGACGGACTAGACGCGCTGCCGAAGGTACTCTTACGAAAACACTCTCCCAGCCTTCCGATGGTACAACCATTACACTCGATGACACAGGAATGTGGGATGGCTTCACAAATGAACCCTGAACTGCCCTTCTGAGATCTGTATCTCTTGAGTTTACTTGTTCAACCGACCGGAGCGCAATCAAAAGCAGACGTGAATGATGTAGACAGCTCTTTTGTGTTCGGTCGGATCGTAGCGTGTTGAGCTCGTCCATAGTGAAAGATCATGTCCCTCTCAAGCTCCCCCGTCGTGCCTTCGATCGCGCTTCTTTTGGGGAATATCTTTCATCAGTTCTGCGGCTGCTGATATTTGCATTTTCCCCAGAGTTGGAGAGGCGCTACAATGCGTGCAAGTTTCATACGCCGGCAAAGCAATTGAAGCGCTACCTCAAGAACACGACTGAGGACGTGTTCTGGGGCAAACCAGGCGGTCGCAGCAGCTGCGCATGTCCTTGTTCAGATTCCCGATCCGATAAGTTGAACATGTTCGAACACTTGGCGTTCTTAACACAGACACGAGATTCCCAGACGATATCGCGAAGGATTCAAGTTGTTGAGCTCCAATCTCATATTCGTAACGCTCCAGAAATCCAAAAACGCCGGACAATTGTGATCCTGTAACCTGGCCATATGACGTGCGCCACCAGAAGGATCAGGATATGTTTGAAAGCTAGCGCTATATCACGGGGTTTGACCGTGATCTCTTTCCCCGAGACTATTAGACTTTGTCATGGTATGATTATCCAGCACTTGTCGGAACTGGCCTCCGATTGCCGTTCTGTTGAGAGTGCGCCCTCAAACGCCGCTTGTATGATTTTCTTTCGACCACTCCGACGTCCTCTGAAACAGAATAATTGTCGTTCGCGGCGGATCATGCGTGAATGGTCGTGATACAATCAAGGTCAAGGGGAACACTGTGGTATCCTCACGGGTTTTATCCAAACCTATTTTGACGTTCAAGTTCTCGAGATTCCGCCCCAGTCAGAGGCTCAGACTGAGGTCTCGCGTTTCACATCACTTTCAAGGGACGACGTCGACCATCGATCAATCATTTAGAGTTTGGGTTGACGTCACTCGCGTGATCCCAAAAAGAAAATAGAAAGGTGAGCGAGTTGTGTTCGGCAACGACCGATCGATCGAGCGAGAGAGCGAGGGAGGTGCAACGCAGGGGTAGCATCGACCTACATCGTCGTGGATATGATCAGGTGGTATAGACATCAGGGTACAGAACGAGGAAGAGCAAAGGAAGAACTAGCTACATCGACACGCGTCGCTTAGTATCAGATAGCTCGCTGCACCCACCTACAGTACCTTTACCATCCCTATACTCATTAACACTTGCCTGAGCAACAATCACCTACATCTGCCTCCAAGTCCGGGATGGCGAGCACACAGGACCAACCCATCCCACCTAACAACACCGTCTCAGGACCTCCTGAACCTCGGGTGGAGACCGATGGAACGGGGAATCATAAAGCCTCTCTCCAACCCGAGTCAGGGGAGGGCAAGTCGAAGCAAGAGTCGGACCCCAGAGCAGCGTTCGATGATCCCAGTCAATACGGGTCGGACTTGTCGCCTTATAACAAGTTCCAATCGTTGAGGATCTGGGCGAGTAAGTCTCCCCACTTGATCGATATCACGATCTACAGGGTCTGACCTTCTCCTTCCACTTCCCGCAGCCGGGACCTCGTTACGAAACATAGTCGACGGCGCCAGTGTCTTTTACAACTACCGTTTCTTCCATAAAGAACGATGGTCCATCTACCTCAACCTCGGAGATGATGAGAATGGGAACCCGATCCCCAAATTACGGATCCTCATCTACCTCCCCCTGAGGGGTCGGGATTACGCTCTGAGGGGGTGGGTCAAGCCGGGGGAAGAGACGGGCAAGCCGAAGAAGCGGGGTGTGGTGGTACATCTAGCTGGGGGAGGGTTCACCATGTCAGTCCAGACCGTCCTTTCATCGGTACCAGCGTTGTCCCCGCTAATCGCGCTCGCTTACTCGAACGCCCTGCCTTTTATTTCCTCATCCAGGTGCCGACCGGAAAACGAAGGCCACCTCTGTCGAACCCTCTGCGACACCCTCTCCTCGGTCGTCATCTCCCCCGACTACGCCAAGGCCCCACAACACCCCTTCCCCGTCGCCCTGAACCAATGCTACGCGCTCATCCGCTGGATAGCAGACCCGGACGGCTTGTTCCAGTTCCTCTCCACCTCGGGTACACCGTCCATCAAGACTTTCTTGCCCAACGTCGATCCTACTCGGATAGCCTTGTCCGGAGGTAGTTCGGGTGGGAACCTCGCTGCCGCACTCGTCGTCAAATGCATGGACGGCCCTTCGCTCCCTCTCGACGCTCGGATAGTCGGCTTGGGTCTCCTTTACGCGATGATCGACGTGACGGTACCCTTTCAAGAGAAACTCAAGGACGTACCTGATAAGAGCAAAGTCCTCCCGCGTTGGCTTACCAGGTTGTTCCTCGACGGGTACTTGGACCAACTCCGGATCCCTGCCAATGCCGAGAAACTACGCGATCCGTACCTCTCCCCTGCGTTATGTTCCCATGAGCAACTAGAGAGGTTCCCCAAGACCGTCGTCGTGACGGCGGAAAACGACTACCTGTGCAAGGAAGGCGAGATCTTTGCCGATCGGCTGGAGAAAGAAGCCGGGTTCTCGATAGCGAGGGATGGCAACAATAAGATCGGGGACGGACACGGCAAGCTCTGGCGCAAGACGTTCAAGAACGTCGGGCACGGGTTCGACATCGCCCCAAACTTGACGAAAGAGACGCAGAGGATCCACGGGCAGGCTCGGGAAGAGGCGTGGGGGATGATCTGCGAGGCGTTTGATCAGGAGCTCAGCGAGAGGAAGCGGTGGGCGAAACGGGATGACGACCGGAGGTCGAGTCCGGAGAGTTCAATGCAATGATGCGATGCGATGTGGATGATGATCGAGAGAGTTCTAGGTCGTGTATACATGGTTTCTTTTATAATTCGATCTCGTCCCATGAGATCTTGTAGCCCTTCTACCGCATCGCCGTCAACCCCTCATGCGGGACCATAATCAATTGTTCGCATCTACGACCAGACGTCGAGCAAGAGTCGCTGCGGAACGTAAATGAATGACTGTCAGCATCATGCACCTACCGACTGCCCCAAACACCCTCGACCTGGACTCACCTGCCTCTCCTTCAACAGCTTGAACTCTTTCGCGCCCTCGACCTCGGCGGATCCTCCCTTGGCCTCGCCGAGCATGGCCATGAGCTTTTGTTCGACGCTGTGCGCCATGTTCTTGGCATCTCCGCAGATGTAGATGTAGGCCCTCTTTTCCAGGATGAGGGGGACGAGCTTGTCCCTCGCGTCCCAAAGCAGATCCTGCACGTAGACTTTGCCTACAAAGAGAGACGATACAAGTGGTCAGCCGACGTCCATGTACCACTTCAACATTGGGATTGTGGACTCACTACCGTCAGGCTTCCGCCTCTCGCTCCTCGAAACAGCGACTTCCAAATTCAACTTGCCCCCCAAACCCCTCTGATACTCTGGCCACTCGTCCCTGTACAGATAATCCTCATCCTCCTTCCTGCACCCGTAGAACAAGAACATCTCTGCCCAATCCTTCAAGGCCGATTCGGGCGTAGCTCCCGGTCCGGCCTTGGTGATCGCCCGCTGGGCGGCAGCGAGACGTTCTTGCACGAACCCTCTGAAGGGAGCTACACCTGTTCCCGGTCCGATCATGATGATCGGAATCTTGGGCGAAGTAGGCAGTCTGAAGGTAGACCTCCTGACGTGAACGGGGACGAGGTACTTCTCATCCCTGAAATGACGCTCCCTCGGCCCGGAGATCTTGTACTTGGGCGTGCTCGCTTGAGGGTGTACGATCGACGGGGCCGAATTGGGCTGTTGGCTCTGATCGGCCATCACGGGTGCTTTCCCTGCATGACCCTCTTGCGCCATCTTGACGTTCATGATGAAATTCGTCCCAACCCCGTAGACGAACCTGGACCTGCCTCCGTGGTGCTCGGAAGGCTGGGACTCGTACTTCAAGACCACCGCGGTAATGTGAATCGAGTCCGGGTAAAGCTTGGGCGAAGAAGAGATGGAATAGAACCGGGGTTGTAACCTGGGAATGACCGAGATGATCCTGTCAAACGGAATGTCCTTCCAGACCGTAGTGTTCCCGATCGAAGGGACCTGGTGGAGATCGTCCCCGGCTACAGCCTGGAGGACCTCGGCTAGCTTGAGAGCGGGTCCCTGGACGTGCTTGTTATAGGCATCCTTGTCCGTACCCAGCTTTGACAACCTCTCGCCCACTTCCGCGTTCGGCGCAAACCTAGCGAGGAGCGCCAAAGTCTGCCTTGAAGCCACGGCCGAGACATCGAGGTAATGCCTAAAGATGGCATCGTACGTAGCAGGGGTGGGGAACGGGATCTTTGCCAACGTCGGATCGAGACTCTCCACCTTGATAGCCCTGTGCCTCTTGTCCTCGCCAGCGAGACCGAGGACGCACAAGATCCTGTCCACCTCGACGTCCGGGTTGGTAGGCCAGACCCCGACGTGATCACCGGTCTGGTAGACGACCCCGCTGTCCTTGATGTCAAACTCGACGTGGATACAGTTGCGGTCCGAGTCGACCGAGAACAGTTCCCTGGCGACCTTGACGGGTGCGAGGTAAGGGTTCTTGGCATCCGGGATCCCAGTCTTGGTGATCGTCCCCGAAGTCGGTCCGCCTCCATTCGCAGTCCCTACGAACGCCAACGCCCTCGCGCTCAACTCTCCGTGAAAGACCTTTTCCTTTTCCGCGGCATCGGCGCTCAACTCTTGGACGACGAAATCGGCCACATCCCCACTCCCGCCCTCTTCGATGCCGGTGACCCGCTGGAAATCCACCCACATGGGATCCTTCCAAGCCAGATAATCCTCTTCCATAGACTTGTCATCGTCCCCCTCACCCCTCTCCCCGACCCTAGTCGCTCCGAGCTCTGTCAACCGCTTGTCCAATTTCCTCGCCACCTCGTTAAAGTGCTCATAAGTCCGGTTCCCCAGACCAAAGACGACATACTTCAACCCTTTCAACCTCTCCCCTCCTTCCCTCTCCATACTGAACTGCACCTCGTCGTCCATCAGGAACTCTACCAACGGCTGGGCGTTGTCGGTGGGGTCTCCCTCTCCGTAGGTGGCCATGAGGAAGAAGACCACCTTGTCCTCTTCAGCAGCGGCGTCGAGTTTGGTGAAATCGTATTCCTCTGGGTCGCAGACGAGGGAAGAGATGCCGAATTTAGATTTGGCCTCTTTGGCGAGCCTGATGGCGTATTCTTCGGCCGTCCCGGTCTGAGAGCCGTAGAACATGATACATCGTTTGTTCTAGTGAGCGTGGGTAATCATGGAGATGAGACGTCGAATCAAGTTGAGAAGAGGTAGAGGACGGCCAAGAAGGAAGAAAAAGATCGGCAAGGATCGAAAATGTCAGCATCTCTCTCTCTTTTCTCCACGACACAGCTCGCTTCATCCTCGACCTGAAACTCACGGCCTTGTTCATCTGTTCCAACCAATCCCTCGGATCTCCCTCTTCCTCGACTCCCCCCTTGCTTCCATTCCCGTTGACTCCAGCTCGATCGCCCGAGTTCTTGCTGGGCTTTCCGATGAGCGGGAGGCTGTCCTTGTAAAAGTACAGGACCGGGAGGAGGACGAGGAGCACGACGATGAGGGTATCTGCTGGGGTGGGCATCTTGCAGGGTTGTAGCTTGCTGCTGGGCTGCTTGGCTATAGGCTATAGGTTGATAAAAGCAGATATCGATCGAGTGAACGAGTAGACGATATATTTAAGAGTTGCTGAGTTGCACTGATCTCGCTGAGTGGGGGGGCGACGCGCGATCTTCCCGATCTCCCTTGGCCTCGGCAAAAGAAAGCAAGAAAAAGTGGGACCACCTCACCAGGGTGGACGGCTGATACACAAACACCATTGCCGCACACGACACCTGCATTTGCTATGCATGCAACAATCGATCACATTACGAGTCACTACCTTTCGACATGCTCTTTCAACGGTGTCGACCTCCCATGAAACCCCTCGAACCTAGCGAGTCTCGATGTTCGCAGTACCGGATGTCGAGATGTTGCGCTGGCAACTTTTGTCTGACTGTGCCGGGTTTGCCCCGCTTTTCTCGTCAACAAAACGCGGGGAAGGGTGGGCGCCACCAAGAGAACACAGCGCCACGGGAAGAGGACGAGAACAAGGTTTGGACGATCGGGGTCTCGACGTTCAAACGTTCCCTTGGTTCTAGTATTGAAACGCGAGGCGATGGATCGGGGGCTGGGAGAATTTTCTCCACGTATCCAGCCTGAATCATCTTGTGAGGGGTGAGACGAAGTTGTCTCCCTCTCCGCTCTTCTGAATCGCAAGTGTGCGGCCCTCAAACGTTTTTTTTTTTTTCTTTTTTCTTTTTTCAACCATGAACCATTGCCACTGCCTCCAAGTATCGCCGACCGAGCTCGAGTCGCATCCTCCATGGCCGAAACGTCCCTGCTATCGGTTTTCGGCCATGTTCTTGAATCTGTTCCTAGTCTTGATGTAATCACCCGTCTTATCTGAATCCCATTTTATATGCTCTGATGGTACCGCGCGATCTGGGTTCAAAAGCAACGGACAATTGACGATGACGGTAGCCACACCGATCACACCGCCCTCACAGACGCCGATCAGAAAGGCATCTCGTCCGGACCTCTTGGGTGTTTCATATGCCAGTCTCATCCCCCAGCCTTCCCACCAAGATCATCGTGCCGATTCCCAATTTCAATCCCATTGATCATCTGCCTGGTGGAATCAAGAATCAAAGGGAAGAACCCACCGGACACGCCGCCTGGACCTCAGCAGAGAGCTATGGGGCAAGGACATCCACTTGCAGGTCAAGGGCTGTTTGACGTTTCATCACCGCTCTTTCGATATTGTGGTTGTGAGAGCAAAAATGACTCTATCGAGTTTGTCCCCTACACCATTTACAGACAGATTTGGCTTTACAACCATGGCGACAGCTGATAGGAAATGCTCGCTAGTAAGAGAACCGGCAGGCAGGGGTCATCCGCTGTACCGCTATTCGATCCCACTGCTTCGCTAGTTCAGGTCGACGCTACCATAAGCCGGCCACGTCGATGTTCCGGAAGGTTTGAGGATATTGTTTTATATTCTTGTATAGCGATTGGACAGTACAATTCGTGGTATATTCGTAAATCCCTCGTAAGACAGATGTCAACTACACTGTCATAACACACCCGGCCGCCTGTCTGATCCTTCTCTTCCTCGTTAACGTCTCGCTCCAGCGGTTCCCCTACCAAGCATCCCCACCGCCAGACCGCCCTGCAACACCTTTTCTACCCGCCTGAACGTCAAGCTGACCCTTTTATCCCTCATGATCCTCACTTCCTTTTTACCAGCCTTGATAGCGTCTCTCAGTCGCTCTTTCGTGGCGGGATTCAGATGGTCCGAGTTCGACACTTCCACTCCGGCCAGCTTGACCTTGATCCTCGCTTCCCCTCCATCATCGTTACCAATTTCGCCACCGTCGAGCTCGAATACATCTTCCTCCACCGGACTGATCCCGTGCAAGAACGTCTCGTAGATCGCCTTCCTGCTGATAAACAATGACCTCGGTTCGAGGTAGATACAACCCATCGGGGTCGTTGCAATCGGCCTCCCGCACCCTCCTGTCTTCGCACTCGTACTCCCCGTTGAGGCTCCCGCAGTCTCTCCATCTGCAGCGATGGTAGACGATGACGTATCGTCACCATTACCGCTGCCAAAGACGTCCGATCGGCTGGAACCTGTCAGAGGTGGACTTGGATCCGATTCGGCGAGGTACTGAAAGATCTCTAGCGTTTGAGGGGAACCGAGGGAGACGGTCGCTACGATGGGGAGGTAGGCGGGTCCGTCTTCGTGCGGCTAATCTCAATGCAAAAAGGGTCGATAGAAGAGATAACAACAAGGGTGAGTGGGAGGTCAGTCAGTTTCTTGAGACTCGATCAGGGTGAAAGGACTCTGAGCTCACAGCGATGCCTTGTCCAGCTTGATACTCATTGATGAGCACATGGTTCGGTGTCCACCCTTTCAGCTTTTCCTCCCTACTTTTTGAGTCTTGCTTCTCCGGTAAGTTGGGAACGTGGCGATCTTCCAGTTCGGCCACGACGCTTCGTATTCGCTCGATCAACGCAGGGCTGAGAAGTTTAGTCGCCAAAGGATGACAGGGAGTTAGCTATAGTAGGCTAGATGTTGCGAATTGCAAAGAGGATATTCTTACAAATGAGTAATCCACTCAGGAAGGGATTCTGGGATCAAAACGTTGTTCTTCGACAGAGTACCACCTGTGGATGTTGAAAAGAATGATAGGCGATGCAATGAGTATTGGGAACGAACATGTAAGGCACTCCCAGAGCCTAGCCTACCAAGGTATTGAACTCTAGATAGGCATAATCGACGTGAGTCGAAGGGTTATGTTTGTAGAGAAACGAAGAGATCTCTTACCTCCTTCCTGTATTCTGCGTCTTCCACTATATCGATCACATATCACAGACACATCAACGGAGTTAGGAATGCCGCCTTGATCTCGTGTGCCGATCGAAACCGCAACTCACCTTTGGCTGAGGCGATTCAGCGACCTGCAACGCCAGACACAGTATCAGTCTCCTCCTTCGTCACAAGAATGTAGCTGGACCTACTACGGACCCGTTTCAAGAGGTACTCCTCTTCATACTCGGTTATAAAGTTTGGGACGTATATGGCCTCGGGAGGTAGACCGTCCAGTCGATGTACACGGTATGGTGAGGCTCTCGGGTCTGGAGTAGTTACGGACTCCATCTTGAGCAGTCCTCAGATTATTTTCAACTTCGAGTCTATGGACTCTCAGGGTCGAGGAAAGTAATTGTTGAATTGGATGGAATTGCATGTAGAAACGATCAAAGCAGACCCAAGGATGCTGTTGAACGAGAAGTGATGACGAATCGTTTGAGCTCGGACTCGACGTCTGCCACGAAGGACAACAACCCTGAAGAAGACGATAATAACACCTGATACATCATGACCTGACTACCTGGCTACGCATATCAGTCCACGTCCATCCCCTTCATCTTCTTCTCCCGTTTCTCCTTCCCGATCACCCTCGCCTTCTCTACCGCCTCTTCCAACCTGCTTTTCCCCGCCCCTCCCACATCCCCCTGGACCTTCTCCTTGCTCATCTGTTTCAAACACTCTAGGATCATGCCTACCAAATTGCTCCGTCTGAGCCCGTTCTCCAGCTTCATCCGGTGAAGCTTTTCTTGTTCTTGAAGCAGATTTTCTTGAAGCTGAGGTATGATGGATGACGGGGTATCGGGCGAGGCGATGAGTCGTTCCAAGCGAGGGATCGCGGCTGATCGGATGGCCAGGAGGTTGAACATGAGCTGTACCCCATTAGAAATCCAGCAAGATTCAACTCAGGATCAGCGGGCGAATCCCTTCCAGTGATGATGACGTGTGTCGGACTCACCGAACCAGCGGGATACGTCCCGATCCTCTCCTGTATAACCTCCGTCGCCTTCTTGACCCACCCTTCTCCCTCTTCACAACTCCCATGCCTGACAGCCCCGCTCTTCAACCCGTCCAGTTCCCAAACACATCCCATCTTGGGGACATAGGCGACGAAATGGTAGGCGTCCTCCTTTTCCTTGTCAGAAATCGCGTCTCGGGAGATGGAGAAGGGGGAAGAGTTGGAAAAGGAGTTGTGCGTCGTCCGTAGGAGTTCGGATTGACCGAGGATGTGACCGAGACTATGTATATATGGTTGGAATGGTCTCCAATCAGCTCGAAAACGATGGCAGCATGACAGACAAGGTCGCTGAAAGCTCACGTCATTGCGTCCATCCCCGCTCCGAACGATGCAAGGTTATCAAGCTCGGCCTGGATCCCACCACCGTTCAGCCTGTTTCAGCCTAGAGTTCTTGCGATTGACCTGATCCGATCCGAATATGATCACTCACACCGTGTGCGATGGTCTCGCCATCGTTCGCAGCCTCCTGTGGAGTGATGTTCATCACCTGTCATACAAAGAAGATTCAGCGATCAGGTTCTCTAGCAGATCAGCCATGATTCCCGCGCCCTGGCGATTTTTGTACGATACTCACAGCATTCACCGTCGCTATCGTAGCACAAGCATTGTTGATGACCTGATTTGCGAAATAGACCCCGCAATCCTGGCTCTCTTCGAAGGACACCAACTGCCCTCCCATCTTTTTGCTCGCCTCGTCGTTCTCTTCCTTCTTCTCCGCATCAGAAGTTTCCGTCGGGGCGACCCATTTAAACAGGAAGATCAAGGCGTGGATCGGTTGTAGGCTTTCCAAGGTCTCAGGGTCCAGGGAGTAGAGGTCGTCCACTTGTAGACCTCGGACGCCTATTTCTTGGAGGAGTTGGGTGAAGACCAAGGGGTCGCTGAGGAGGTGATAGTCGGGATGACGTTCAGCAACGAGCAAGCGTGTTATTGCAGGCGGTAGGTTTCCGAATACGGCTCACGATTCGGTCAAAGACCAGCCTGATTCATCTTCTACCATTATAGGTATCCTGCTATCAAAGTCAGTTGTGTGAACTGTGATACTAGGGGTTTTACAGGTAAAATAGGGAACGAGGTAAGCACATGAGTATACCTCTATAGGGTTCCCCTTCCACTTCGAGGTCGAGGGCGTAGACCGATGCTTCAACCTTTGCAAGCGCGACCGGACCCTGCAACGACTATCATACTCTTACCTCCTAGCCATCTTGAAGCTTCCAGCTTTCCCACACAAAATCACTTACCGGATCTCAAGGTGAACCTAGGTACAATACCGTAAGACCTCCGGAAAAATCAGCGATAAGAAAAGCCTTTGACCTGAATCATGTCTGCCTCCAAAAGCTTCGGTGAGCCATACCTGATCTTCTAATCGTACCTCGTTCATCTTCCGTTCGATCACTGATACATCCCATTTCTCATTTATGTACTTTCAGTCTTCGTCACGGGAAATGCCAACAAGCTGAAAGAAGTCCAGGCGATCTTGGCAGCGGGGACGAGCGGGATCTCGGTAACGAACCAGGCTGTCGACCGTGAGTCTCGAGTCGAACGCATCCAAGCGTTCGACTTAGGGCGATCCATCGTAATTGTCAAGCATGGAAGGAGCTGATGCGGTCGTTCTATCTTCCTTGTTCGTAGTACCGGAAATTCAGGGGACAACGCAACAGGTAGCCATTGCCAAATGCAAAGCCGCTGCCAAAGAGGTCAGTCCCACGCCTACCGAGACCTGTCACTCTAGAGACTCGACGCTGATTACTTGTTTGCGCTCAATCTTCTGTTCTGATCTGAAACGATGTGATGCGATGTGGTGTGATGGATTCGTAGCTCGGAACCGCCGTCGTGACGGAAGACACGGCATTATGCTTTGAGGCGCTCAACGACCTGCCTGGACCGTATATCAAGGACTTCCTCGGCAAGCTGGGACACGAAGGCGAGTTTCCTCCTAGATCACAAATACGACTCGATTACGGAACGCTCATCTCGGTCCTACACCCGCGCTCTTCGAATTACAGGTCTCCAGAAACTAGTCCAGGGGTTCGAGACCGACCGAGCCTACGCTCTCTGTACGTTCGCTTATAGCAACCCCAGCCCGTCCGGGTCGGGAGAACCCGAGGTCAAGCTCTTCGAGGGCAAGACGTACGGCCGGATCGTAGCTCCTCGCGGTCCGAGGAATTTCGGGTGGGACTGTTGTTTCGAGCCGGAAGAGGGAAACGGATTGACGTGAGTCCAATCCTGGTCCAGGTGGTGGACAAGGCAGCACTAAAGCCTTGTTTTGCCTCGGTGATGATGTAGGTACGCTGAGATGAGGGGCGAGGAGAAGAACAAGATCTCTCATCGATATCGAGCACTGGAACAGCTCAAGGACTACCTGGCTTCCCAGTGATAAGAGGTTGTAAAAGAATCATGTCAACGCTACAAGTATAGAGACCAAATCATTCATCGTCACAGTGGCAAAGTGCCACCCTACATCGCCCCCTGCATCAGCTCAAAGTTCCGCATCCAGTGAGGTTATATGCATTGAGAGGCTCTCGAAACAAGAACCAATTACCTTTCCAGCCAGGATGGTTGGCACAGTGAAGGGAAGGGTTAGATGTGGCTTTTCCGTCGCAATATTCGCCCCATTCAGGGGTTGTTGCCACGAAAGATTCGTTTGCTAGGACAGCTTTGTACCCTTGCTGAAAGATCGCCCTGAGAAGTATGCTTGTAACAGGAGAACTGTACATGAGTGTAAACAGGTGCCACTGCTACGCGTTTCAAATTAGAGATTGGTTGAATGGGCAGGCAGTGCGTACAGCACGTGGAAGGACTGATTCTTGCATCAATCGCTCTCTATTCGTCTTCATTCCGTACAATTTCTAACATAATTGAGAATAATGTCACTGATCATCAGACTCCATAGACAGCAGCTTATTGACCTGATGCATTCTACGCTGAAAGCCTGGCATGAAGGCGAGACAATCCTCATCAAACGATCCGACGTTCCGGTCATCATGTCTGTTCGTCATCCGAGATGCTCTGCCTCGAAGGCAAGCAAGCTTGCAGCAAGTTCTAGTCGACTGTGTAGCGTTACGGTTCTCTGAGTGGATGCTTGCTCGCTTGTGCTGCGCAAGAGGAGCTGGATCCCGGTGCGTCGATCAGTCATTCTGGTTACCGTTGGATGCTCGTCCCCGTATTGTGCTTGAATGGCATCGATGCCTGGAAGCGGTACAGCATAATGACGATATGATACATTGGCCGAGATGACTCTGGGTGAATTTCTTTGTACAATCGGGAAAGGAGGATGTGGCATATATGACTCTTCGCCCTGATGGCTAGAGTTCGATCAGAGAGGTTGATGGTTCGCAGCAAAACATGTTCCTATAGTCGAGGGGTTGACGTTTCCCGACCCGGTCAGATGAAACGTCTCCTCTCTTGCTTTTCTTCTTTGTTGTGTCTTGAGTGAGGGTGACATCGAATTCAGGCCGCGACGCCGGGTGCGCGATTCCTTCTTTGCAAAGTGGAGAGCATAATCTGCGCCCTCTCTTGTCTCTTCTCGACGCGCTGGTTCTGCTTGACCTGGGCTTCCAGCATGGCCAACGGGCTGACGGCAATCCCAGGGGCCGTAGCGGGAGTACAGGTGATGGTCGGCAACGACGAAAGGGTGTCGAGGCTCATGAGACCGTTGGCGTGCTTGTTGACCTCTCCTCCAAAGGTGGGCATGCTGCAATCTTCGCCGTCTTCGAGCATGACCTGCATCGGACCGCCAGACTTGGTCTTGAGCGCCGACTTGGGCTTCAAGACGTTCTCCACCGAAGGAGGCGTCACCTTCAACACCGGGTAGGTCGACTCGGGGGTCTGAGGAACCTGGTTGCAAAGCTCGTCCATGAAACTGATCGACTTTGTCGGCGAGTACAGAATGACGTCGTCAGACCCGGAAGAGCCCGTCGAATTGGTCCGGGCGTGTTGCAGGAAGGCGGGCAACCGAGACTTGCGAGGCGTAGCGGGAAGAGACGGGCCAGAGGTCGAGGTCGACCCGTTCTCGCCAAAGGACTGCTCCGACATCGAGTCGGTCGAGTCCAGCGAGTACCTCTTGGGTCGGGCAGGCCAGTCGTCGGTGTTGGCGTTGTTCTCCTTGTCGGATCCCGAACCCGAGGTGGAGGACCTGGCTCTCCCAGCCTTGTAACGAGCGCTGATCTCGGCCAAAGTCGGTGGCATCCCGCTCTTGAACCCGGGCATCAACATGGCCTCGGCAAACGAAGGACGTTTGAATGGCAGAGGAGTGATGCACCTCGGAGGAGGGAGGAGCGCGATGGCCTCCTGCTCGGTCTGAACGTCCTTTTCCGGTTCGGGCGCAGCGAACGACCCGCTGGGCTGGATCGGGGTGTTGAGCACAAACTCGTTGTTCGCCTTGGCCGCGATCGAAGGGATGTCCGACCTGGACCTCGAGTGGCTCAGGGTCTTTCGAGGCTTTTCCTCGTCGAGAGAAGAAGTATCGATCTTGATCGACGACATGGGTTCGGCGGGTCTGAAGACCACACCCTGGCTGACGTGCATCTGCTTCCTCTGGTAGCTCAGGACGTCCATGCCGACCTTTTTAGCTTCGGCTTCTTCCCACGGAAGGGTGACCTTGGGGTTGAACTGGAAGATAGGAGCGGCGGCAGATAGAGTGGTAGGCTTCGGGACCGACGAGTCTGATGACACAACTTTGCGCATCAGCACCCAAACTTGACCACTGTCGAGGTGTTTCGCTACTCACTGGTCATCCTTCGCTCGAGCATTCTGATCCGGTGATCGATATCGATCCCATCATCCTCACTATCACCCTCCAAAGCGCTCTCAGCCACGCTAAACGCCACAGCCCGATTGAGCTCGGTTGACGGCGACAAGTTGGACATCAAAAGGTCGTCGAGACTGGCCCCTTCTTCCTCTTCTTCTCCGATCCTGACGGGTTCCGTCTGTCGAATCACTTCCTGTCTCGAGATCTGGGCGGGAACGACCTTTTCCTGAGAACCTCGTCGAACGGCGTCGGTCTGAGGTTGAGTTTGAGTTTGAGATTGAGCTCGGGCGGCGACGAATCGGGGAGGACTTTGCATTCCGGTCCGAGGGGCGGACACGGAGTTGAAGACGGGAAGACCTGGAGGAGGAGCAGGCAAGGTCGAACGGAAGAGTCCAGGAGGGGGAGATGGGACCGTACTCGAGAAGAGGGTTGTTCGAGGGTGTTGTCGAACGTTGAGTGTATATGCCGATGTCGACATAGGAACGGAAGGGGGAGAAGGGGATCGACGGGTGGTAGGAGGGAACATCTCGTCTTTGATATTCAAGTTTGAGTTTGAATGTGGCGAAGTGTGTCTACGTTCGAGGACAAAGGGGCAAGACGATTCGAGATGATCAGCAAGTGTATGGCGTTGGTAATGATCTTCTCCCTGTTCAACGGGGTAGTGCAGAATCGACAAAGGGCTTCTGAACTCACCTTCCTTGATCGAGCCCTCGTGAATACAGCGACCGGTTCGTTATATACCTTCGAGGTGCGAGGGGTGAAACGTATCGTGGGCCGCAACGAAAGGGAAGGGGGTCGTGAAAGGAAGCTCTGTCTGCGACGAGGACCGGTCAGGGCTCACTTTCAGGGGCGTATGGTGTCAAAGGGATGTGAGTGACTTACGACGGTGTGATTATCGTATGCTTGCGTGTTTGACTTGGTCGATAGCTACCGTCCAAATGCGTGTCTTGCCAGAAGAAATGCGAAAAGGACGAGTCAAGGGGGGGGGGCGAACTAGGTCGGACTATATGTATCTTGCGGCGAAGAAGCTTGAAGAGTCTAGCTCGACGATGATGATTAGGATTGTTCAGGTGCGAGAGAGGTCGGAGTGCCTGGATATGATTATTATTTCGGGTCGATCCGATTTGTGCGGTAGAAGGTGGATGTGTTGGGTATAGCTCTCTAGCTGATTGTATGCATTCCCCCCGACAGGGAGACAAAGAGAGAGAGGTCGACCAAGATAATTCATGGTCGGCAGTAGTAGATGTTGGAAAGGGAGGGTCCGAGGTGGATATCACGCGGAAGGGGCGGCAGGGGGGAGATGGTTTCATCGCCGGACAATCATTCCAAAGGAAGGGGAGGGGTGGGGAGGCACCGAACAAAGAATCGAACAAAGATCAAAGAGCACATCATGTTTGATCGCAGTGAGTTCCGTGATCTCGAAAAAGAGTTCTGCCCGAAGATTGAAAAGGCTCACCGGTCGAAGGAAGAAAGAGGAAGAGGTAGGACCGGCTACGCTCCTGATGTGTTCGAGGTGACGATGCTTGGATCTCGTTTGTTCAGGTCGAAAGGCAGCCCGAATCACGCGAAACTTTGCTTCTTCTCGATTCGAGGTATCCACCTTCGAAAGTCCCTTTGATCAGAAGATCGGAATATGATTGCCGGCGGGCGCTACCAGAGCTTTGACGACAACGAATAGAAGGGAAACCTTGTCGATCTCTCCTGCTTTCTGTCTATCTGATGGATCGAGGTGAACGAGCCGAACCGAAGTATTGCCGTCGGGTCAGGATGCAAGATGGTATCGCACGGCTGTTCAAGTAGTTATGGCGTGGATTTGGGAAGATGTCGATGTAGAATGAGTTAAAAAGAGTGTAGTATTCGATCTTCTCAACGATAGGACAGTCGAGATGATAGTTGTAGTTGTGCAAGAAGAAATCCCGACCAGCGTGATCCTTCTGTCGTACTGATTGTCTTGTATTTCGTAGTCAAAGAGTGTAGATCGAGTTTCCTAAACCAAACACAAACGTTGTGAACGTCTTGCTTTGTATCGAACAAGAACTTGTATCTGAACCCTGGATCGAATCATTCGAGACCATATCGACCGCAACCAGTCACAAGTATTTCGACCGAAGGCGGACTAGTGAGACAGACACCCCTGCCCTTGCCCCCGCGCCCAGCCTCCCCTTCCCCAACTACGCTAGCCTCTGGAGCACGCGACGAACGCCATGACACATCAGAAATAAGGCACGGAGCGTCGAGTTCAGAAACCAAAACAGACGCGTGGTCCTCCTCAACCTGGACCTTTCTCGAGCACATGGCCCGTACCGTCGTACCGTACCCGGGTGTGGCGTTCTCGGAGGATGACATGGATGACATGAGAGGGTCGCTGCTTCCGATAACATCTGAGATGAACCGCTGACTCTTGCAGAGGTCATTCGAGTCGTCAATTTGCTGACCTTGCGAAAGGTGATCGACGAAATGTCCGGTATGCTGGAAGGCAATCAGAACTGGCAAGCAGATGGCGAGACGAGGCATAATCCTATAGCATGTAGCTTGAAGGACCGTCTGCACTCGTGTTCGAATACATGACGTGGGATCGCTTCCCCTCGGAAGATTCTCCTTCGCGTACCAGAAAAGAAGGATACCCGCTCGCAGGTCTCTGCGTCCCGAAGGTGCCTGGGTTTATGAATGACAGCAGTAAATCACAACACGTCAGCCAAGCCGCACCCACCGCCCATTGAGTCGTGGGATTGTGAGTTTGTATGGTCTGGCCGTCTGACATGATTCCCCACCCAGCAACTAGCAACCCAGCAACCAGCAACCCAGCAATCAGCGCGATCGAGCAACCCGCAACCCAGCGAATCCGCGCGATACAGCAATTCAGCGATCCATACTGTACCCACGCTTCATACCTCCCAACCCTGACCTAGAAAGCGACGCCTCTTCTGTTCTGGCTTCTGGCGTAGGAACCAACGCAATGGCAATGTCGCACTAGCCAAACATTCGATGTGTAAGATCGCGTGGTCGTTTCGCCCGCGAGGAGGTTTGTTCGAAACGCGCCATTTCTCCCGATCCGGGAGCCGCCACTTCTCACACGAGAATCTCGACCGAGGGGCGTTCGAGGCACAGGCGTGATATGGCCTCTATGATGAAACCGTACAAGAACGCCAGTGCGCCGGTACTGTCTTGCGGAACAAGTGGTGAATCGATGTCTGATGACCAGGATATGGTTGAGGACTACCAGACGGCGTCCCGGTTTTGGCTCGCAAAACAGCAAGGTCTATCACGTGTGTAGCCTTTCCATCGCGAGATGGAAATCGATTCATCTCCACTTAGGTATCGACTTGTCTGGGTATCCTGAGATTACGATCCATCTATCCCTTTGGACCATGCACAAGTCATCTTTGTTCGAGATCCAGTTGTGGGTGGACCAGGCTGGGTTACTACGACACACGCCGCCTCGATCAGTCAAGAAGACCCTAGACTATTGATACGTTCTCGCTGAGTTTCATACAACCGCCGAGAACGTTTCGTATCCTTCACAAATCAGATACGCCCTCTCAAGCTCAGCCTGGTATCCTTCTCGCCCAGAATCTCTTTCAACCGCAACAATACCTGCTGCTTCGTCATCTTGTCTCCTGGAGTCCCGCTCGACATCTCCATGCCCAGGTTGCTGTGCATGTTCTGCCGGGTCGATGTATCGGGTGCACGCAAGATCACGGCAGAATTCCACCACGGTCTCTCGATTCCGAGATTCAGCTCCTGCTCTTTTCTAGCGTCGTCCTCTCTCGATCCATCCGTGGTGAGAGGCTCGGCGTAAACCTTGATCGGGCAAAACTCTCGGTGCTCGCCTCTGACATCCAAGACCCGCTTCTTCCCCTTCGCATCCTTTCCTTCCCCACCTTCAGACCCGGTAGGAATAGCTGCGATATCGCGATCGCGAAAGTTGAACAGCCCGATCTTGCGATCACAGATCGCGCAATGCAAGACGTCCGGGACAGCTGCAGGCGGCTGTTCCGGTACGACAACGACGGAGGCCTTTGAGGAGGACGCTGCGGGTCGATAAGGTCTCCAGCCGAAAAAGCTGAGGTTGGCCGCTTCTGCCGAGATGTCGGACGGCTCGAGCGGTAGAATCTCGGGTGATGCGATCGGAGTGACGGTTTGTAGGCTTGCTAGTAGGTTCTGCAGCTCGTTTGATGACTGTGCAAATGATAGAAGTCGTCAGGATCTGCAAAGCGGGACAGCGTGCGAGGCGGTACTCACAAGGCCTCCAGCGACCTGCACTGCCGAGGTGGATCCTTTCTCATCCCGTTTCAAGTAGTCCGAGTCAAGCTCCCTAGCGATAGGTGCTAGTCGGGAGGATAAAGGTGGTTGAAGGGAGAGTAACTGATGATGTATCGAAGCTGCCAACGATATCGTAAGGTATCGAGAATGTCAGCAGGAGGCTTGGTAATTTACAGACATCCTTTCTTCACTGACGAGGTGATTGTTGCTGTGAAGCGCGTCGAATGGGGCAGGGAGGAAAATCTCGAAAGATCAGCAAGAGATCAAGCAGCAGTTGACCGAATCATTGCTCACGATTCGCCAGGGACAGTATTTCGTGTGCGCCGTGCGTACGGCTTGCTCGTACAACTCTACCAACCTCGCCCGCGCTTTGACCAACTTCGGATCGTTCAACCCCTTGATCACCCAAGCTGAACCGCACGTCTCGCACTGAATCCTCTCCCTACCGGCATTCTTCCAGCCGTATCGGGCCACATTTTGAGGACGCAAAGATTCCGGTTTAGAGGAATACGTCGGCAGGGTATAGCTAAGCAGGCGGGAACGGTATGATGTCGTAGAGTTCGGAGAGAATAGAGGTTGGGCGGTCGAGGAAGAGATCGATTTAGGAGTAGGGTCATTTGAGGCAGTAGGGAGAAGTCTACGACGTTTTTGAGTGGGCTGATAAGATGGGTCCGAGGGTATCAAGGCGTCTAGCATGGCTTGTAGTCTTTTCTGTAACACAGGATGGAAGTGCGTCAGCTGAGGGTCGCAATTTCGAGATGACAGGCTTAGCGATAGGTACCTTCGAATACTTTGTACTGGGTATCTCGACCTCTGCTGGTGGTGTGTTATTCATGGGCACCTGGACGTCGTCCTCATCCTCGTCCCAGTCGGCATCAAAGTCTAGATCCTCTTCGCCATCGTACAGCAACCGGAAAGCCTCGTGCAGGTCCTTCTGCAGGTCGAGATCGAGCGACATGATCGTGACTAGTCCACCGAGAATATTAGTGTTGGTTATAAGGTCGAAAGGGGAGCTCGAGAGCTCGGTAGTGCATGTCGCTATGAACTGTGGATATGTCTAGCATGTCTAGCATGTCGAGAAGGTCCTTCAACCGCTCGGTCGATCATGCGAGCTAGCCCACCGACGTTAATGACTCTGTCGCTTACGTAATACAGATTCGTGTTCACCAGCAGCAGAGCAGCAGCAGCAGCTTCAACGTGGAGGTTCGAGGGACATGACCCAACTTTTGGTGATGCTCTCGATCGAACGTTCTAGGTCTCGATCTGACGGCAAGACGTGGAACCTACACCAAGTGTCAGCGCCTCAAGAAGCAAGAAGATAGACAGCGACAGCTTGATCTAAAAGGCGACGACATACCTTCTCGCCATCCTTAAAAAAGCTCTGGAAGCTTGTTCACGACCTCACGACTACGGCTTCATCAAAGGGGAAGGTCCACCAGACTAACCGGCAGCCGTGTCTCTTTTCACAATGAGGAGTCCAGTCTCGCTATTTCTCCTCCTTCTGTCCCTCTTCCCGTCTGCTTTGGGAGCTCTCCTGGCAGTGGATTATGGGACAGAATGGACGAAAGCATCACTGATCAAGCCGGGTCAACCGCTCGACGTTCTGCTCGACAAGGGTATGCATCTCCATGGTTGACCATCAAAAGCTTGACGCCTAATCGATTCTGTTTGTATGCAGACTCGAAACGAAAGATGCAGAGCGTCCTAGGTTATAAGCGAGATGAGAGGGTATTTGGTGGAGAAGCTGTCAATGCGGTATGTTGTCACGGCCTTGAGATCCCGGGCCCCCTCAAGCAGCTGAACATACCTGTCGTCGATGATCCAGGCCACTCGATTCCCCTTGGCACACTTTCCCTACGTCAAGCCATTGATCGCACTACCAGGCTTACCACCATCCAACATCTCTTCTATCTACCCCTCGCAACCTCGTTACGACGCCGATACGCAGACCCTGTATTTCCAGCACGACGCTGCTCCTACTTACGCTCTCAACGCCAATGATACCTCGGGAAAGACAAACTGGTTGCCAGAAGAACTTCTCGCCCACGAGTTGAACTACATCAAGGCATTAGCCTCTTCCGCCGCTAAGGAACCCGTTACCGACCTCTTTTTGACGATCCCTTCCTATTTCACCCAACATCAACGAAGGGCCTTCAAAGACGCAGCTGAAATCGCAGGCTTGAACCTGGTCGGCAGCGTTGGAGAAGGAGCTGCGGTCGGACTGAACTATGCGATGACTCGACAGTTCCCCAAGCTCAACGAGGCGGAGACTGCATGGAACAAGAATGGCGCACAGATCGATGTCATTTACGATAGCGGAGCGATGAAGACCACCGCTACGGTGCTGGCTTTCTATACTGCCGATGTCGCCGAGGAGGCCAAGACCACCATCTCAAAGTCCGGAAAGAAGTCTAAACTCCGAGCGAAATCAAACCCTACCACCCACGTTCATGTCCTCGCCACGAGCTCCGAACCCACTTTGGGAGGAGTACAGATCGATCAGGCGCTACGGGAGATCTTGGTCCAGGATGTCGCACAGAAGTTGAAGATATCCGACAAAGAAGTCTTGGCGGACGATAGGGCCATGAGGAAGTTGTGGAAGGAAGCTGCTAGGACCAAAGCCATCCTGAGCGCCAACCAGGAGGCCAGCGTCAACGTGAGATCGAGCTATAGATTGACAAACACGGCGGGATCACTCATTCCTCGAACTCAACGTTATGAAACAGATCGAGAGCTTGATGAATGACGAAGATTACCGGTCCAGGATTTCGCGAACTCAGCTCGAAGAGGCTTGCGCGTCTTTCGCTGACAAATTCGGAGGTCCTATTCAAGATGTCTTGAGCAAGGCAGGTTTGAAACTAGTTAGTAGTAAAGCCCTTGATATCTCTTCTGCGGGACATAGATTGATTGCGGCTGTGCCACAGAACGACATCAACTCCCTCATCCTTTTCGGAGGCAACACCCGAGTTCCCTTTGTCCAGAACGCAATCAAGGCGGCTCTTGGAGGAAACGAGGACAAGATCGCTCAGAACGTGAACACTGACGAGGCCGCCGTACTCGGCGCGGCCTACTATGGAGCCAGTCAGGGTCGAAGCGTCGTCAGCAAGCTCAAGCTCAAGGTCGTCGAGGGGCTCGGCTGGGACGTTGCCTACAGTCTGGTCGACGGGCAGAACTGGAAGGTGGTACCGGACGAGATCACGGAGAACCAAGTCTTGTTCCCAGCTGGCACTAATCATACTTCCAAGAGGGTCCTCACGCTTGCCAGGGCCAAAAAGGCTCAGCCTAGTGATTCTCTAAGTGTCAAGTTTGCTTACACTGGCGGCAATGCGTAAGCTCAGATTGTAGACCTTGCTACGGGCGGCATGCTGATATCTACCATCCGTATTGCAGCCCTAACCCTGCCGAGATTGTTCAAGTTGATATCCGAGATATCGACAAGGCTTTCGTCAATATGACGGAGACCGACATCGCGGCGTCTCAGCTCAAGCTCACTATGCGTGTGGACTCTCGCGGATTTATTCAAGCCGTCAATGCGGTGGCGCATCTGCCTGCGATACCCAAGGAAAAGGAGTCGGTGAAGGACAAGCTCAAAGGACTCTTTGGTAGCTCTAACAAGGAAGAGGGCGACAAGGCGGAAGAGGTATTGAAAAACTTGGAAGCTGAATTGGAGGAGCTTGAAAACTCTGCGGACAAGGAGAAGAAAGTGGCGCTAAAGTTTACCGAGACGGCACTTGGCATCAAGCCCCTTTCGGCCGAAACGAAGAAACACGCCAAAGCTCGGTGAGTGATATTCGTACATTTTTCACCGAAACGATCAACGGCTGACACGATCCGTTTCGACTCAGTCTCGCCGCAATCAACAAGGTCGAAGCCGACGTGTCTGCTCGAGCTGAAGGCCGAAACCTTCTGGAAGGGTACCTTTACCGATTGAGCGGTCTGCTCGGTCCCGACGCGCCTTCCGATGCCCTTCAACGATTCGGTACCGATGAGGAGAGGGCCAAGCTGAGCGCTGGCGTACAAGAAGCTTTCGAGTGGATGAGCGAGGAAGCAGAGACCGCTAGTGTGGAGACCTTGCTGAAGAAACGGTCAGATCTCGAGTAAGCAAGGCGTGGAGCAGGATCAGCAAGTCTGATCGCTAACGTCATCATGTCGGATCGACAGATCTACGGAATTTCCCATCATCCGCCGATATCAAGAGGCAATTACCAGGCCCAAGGCGATCGATGACTTCCAAAAGGTCATGTCTGCTGCCAGGATCTTCTTTGTCGACGCTCAGAGGAACCTGACTCAGGCTGTCGAGGCGGACGAGCCTTCGAGGCACTCTCAAGAGGACCTCGACGATCTGCTTGAGCGATTGAAGGAGAATGAAAAGTGGATGAGCGAGAAGATGGTGTTGCACAAGCAGATCGAGGATTTTACGGTCGATCCAGTTCTGATCACGGCGGATTTGAACGAGAGGGGCAAGGCGTTGCAGATGATGGTATGTACTCGCGCGCGATAGCTTTTATCTTCAGCGCGTCGCTGAATTCGTCGTGTTCTTTCGCTTGTTCGCTAGGTCATCCGACTGGGAAACAAGCGTATCCCCAAGGCCAAGCCCAAGAAGACTGCGACCTCGACCGCGACGACGTCTGAAGCGACCGATCTGCCAGAGGAATCAGCCTCGACCACGTCGGAAACCGTCGAAACGTCAGCCACAGCGACGCCCGCTGCCGAGCCTTCGTCAGAAGAGGTCCCGGTGCACGAAGAACTATAGAGATTGCTGTAGCATATAGACGAGGATACGATCGGTGCATGGTTCGACGTTCGTACGCTGACGATGGCTGTGTTGTGCCGAGCGATGAAGGGGTGACGAAGCTATAACAAGCTTTTTTCCCGTGGGTACCGTCAGAACCTCTGGGGTAGAGCGGGCGAGGGAGAAGATGCACGTGGGGTCCCCCCTCGAGTGCGCGATTATTCGATTTCATTCGATCTTCTGTGACCCCCCAACCACCCATCACCCACCAGCTGGCCCATGGCGCTTTCGACCCTCACACCGTTCATCCTCTTCACCCAGCGTTTCGAATTGACAGGTATATCGGCATAACCTCGCCTTACAAGAGCTAGAACATCTTGGATGATGTCCATTGCCTGCTGCAGATAGAGGCAAGAGTCTCCAACATCATAATCGACAGTCATCAGCCGATCGACACACCGCACATCAACGCCGGTCCAGCTCTTTCGCGATCCTAACGGCCGCACATTGACCTGCAAGATATCCGGGCCGCAGGCTCGATTTCGACACTCAGCCATTCAGTCCATCTGCAAACGTTGGTGAGCTGGATAGCTATATCAGGATCTGCACCTAGGATTTCGGATCGTCGTTCAGGTTTTCAACACGCTTCGATCCATCTCGACTGGCTTGGCTACCCTAAAATTCACCGTGCACCCTTTTACCGGGGTAAGCCAGATTCGTTCACTTGGCGGATCAAATAGCACCTGCATTCGACCGAGATCTCTCTTCGAGATCAAACTTTCAAAGTTGACAACTCCCCCTGCTCGTACAGGCGTTTGATAACCCCGTGGACAATAAAGAGCTCGTATCTCCAGGTGACATACGATCAGCTCTCCTTCAAGCAATATGACGGCAAAAGTAGAAACACCCAGATCAGCTCAATCGGTTCATCCGTCAGGATCCCCTTCTGGAGCGTTTTCACCGAGTTCACATACCAGCGGACCGAGTACACCAGGCTTGCGGCTCAACCTGGGCGACCTAGAACCTAATGACATCCGGCCACATCACCATAAAAGGCAGCTGTCCGCTTCTGGAGCAGGATTCCCATGTTCAGGAACGAGCTCCCTGTTTGACGATTTTGTATCGTCGTCCGAGAACCACGCGGGCGTTCAGGTCAAAGGAACACCTCACGAAGCAAGGAGAGACGAAAATGCTCGCCGTCCGCTGGGGCAACGGGGAACGTTTAGCAGATCGCCTTCGGATTCTGCGACTTTCAAGACGCATAGGCCTGGCATGAGCCATTCTTCGTCATCGCCCCAGCTGTCGTCGCCCCGGCACCTAGCAGACATACTCGGTGACGGCTCTGGCTCGATGATCCCTCCTCCATCTGATGCTCGCAAGCACCGACATCACGTGTCACCGACGAGAGCGCCAACAATATCAGTCGGAAGTGCACCATCTCCCGCACCATCTAGATCCAGTAGTGGCGGAGTCCTGGTCTCGACAGTCAGAGACCGGGCGAATAGGGGTCAAGCGTCAAGGCGACCTGCCCGGAGTGACAGCCTGAGCGATGTCAAAGGGATCAGTGTTGAATCGAATAGCGAGGACGAACCTGATCGACGGAGTCATACACCAAACGAGAGCGCTGTAGATGATCAGTACAGGGATTCCCCACTGGATAACAGGCAAGTCCCCTTAAGCCCGGTGTAGAAAAGCTGATCAGCGAGATACTGAAGGTCTGTCCAACTTCCAGCGCTCGCTATTATCATCGCAATCCCTACTCCAAGTCGGCTTCGACGTCACCAATCAGAGATCCAAGTCTTTTGCTCCCCGAGGTGCCAAAAGGCAACAACAGCTTTGGCCCAGTCGGAAGCTTGCTCGCTCGACGGAGATTATCAGACTCGTCAAATCCCCTAGCGAACGGTAGTCTAGACGTAGCGTCTGCCTCAAAGCCACAAGCAGGGGATCTTCTCCGGAGTCCATCTCACTCTCCAACCAGCTTTCTCAAGGGCACCGATATCAATGCGAATGGTCGGTTGGTCATCTTGACACCGACGACCCAGGAATGGAGAGAATTAGGGTTCGAGAATCTCCGGGCCCTTGGCGGACAGGGCGGATCGAGTGAGCGCGATGGGGAACGGGGAAGAAAGACGAGTTGGGAATCAGCAGATAGCGATCTCACGTCGGATGGGTACGAATGGACAGGGGTGCCGAGGCGACCAGAACTGAGGACGACAACATCCGCAGACCCCTTGGAGCCTACCGGCGAAGATGTAGAAGTTCCTGGGGGATCTGGGAGAAACGCGCTAGGCTTTGACCCTGTCAACGAGGATTTCGATCGACCTGTTGTTCTGACGATACCACCACAGACATCCGGTACCACGAGCATATCGCGAGGAGGCTCTTCTCGAGCGTCTTCGAGACGGAACTCCATGCCCAATGTGCCTCAATCCGCTCCTCCCCTACTGGAAGAGGGCGATCTGTTTGCTCGGCTCATCGGCATGCAAGTTGACGAAAGGCAGAAAACTCGAGCGATAGAGGCCGAAGGTGATGATTCGGTCGAGATAGGTAGCGCTGGGTCAGCCGCTATGGCCCCGTCTGAGGGGCTGGACATCGGAGACAATACGCCCGTGACAATCAGTCGAAGCCAGAGCATGAAGGAGACCGGAGATGGTCCGAAAAGGAAAGAGAAGGAGAGGGAACGTTTGTTCCGCTTGGTCGGCGAAGATGTCGAAAAGAATGGCATACAAAAACCTCTGGGAGGATGGGGTATCAAGCAGATCGGCACGCGAGGGGGTCTGTCAGCTCTTTCGAGTCCGGGTACTCCTCCAGCCAATGACGCTACTGCTTCATCACGTGCTGTGCCAGAAGATCGACCTTCGGGGTTGCCAGAAAGTCCCACAGCATCTTCACCGGTCTCGGAAGCCCCTCGCAGGCGGATAGAAGGACTACATCCCGAAGGCAAGCCAAAACCGGCTCCTCCCAACCGGTTGGTTTCGACCGTTTCCTCGATCGGCGGGCTATCCATGACCTCAACCAAGCCAGTTGCTCATCCATCACCGCTGCATGCGGTCACGAGCTCGATACCCACCATCGTCTCTCCTGGCGAAAGTTCGACTAGCGAAACCAGTCAACCGTCTCGGTCTCAAAGCAGAGCTCATTCACGGTCACCGACAAAGATGGAGCCTCAGCACGAATCTCAAGCCGCTTCGACACAGGTCGAGCCCGTCAGTCCCATCACGTCGCGGCGACGGCAGTCTCAACGGTTATCGTCATTGGCAGGACGAGCATCCCAACCCTTTGCGTTCCCAGCGGCACTACCTCCTTCACACCCTACCAACCGAAAGCCGGCGACCGGTTTGCTGAGTGCCTTTTCTCCGTTCACCTCGACGAATGGCGCTGGCAGCAAAGGCGAGTCCAGACCAGCAATGTCACGAGAACCGACGGCACAGCCTTTGCTCTCTGTTCCGCACTATTTGCAAACTTCCGATCGCTCGGATTCGATGATATCGATCGCGCCTAGCACGAGAGCGCCGAGCGAGCCAGCGACGCCTCTGGGAGAAACTGCAGGCGGTATGGGAGGGCATGGGATCAATGACTATGTCATTGTGAGCGAGGCAGGTAAGGGCGCGTATGGGTTGGTCAAGCGAGCTCGTCAGAAGGGCTGGGATGGTGAACCGATGGGGGACGAAGTGATTATCAAGTATATCATCAAGAGCCGGATCCTGGCCGATTGCTGGAAGAAGTAAGCAGGTACTCCGGTCCGCGTTGTCGACAAATATGGCTGACTCAAGATTCGTTATTTCATAGACACAAAATCCTTGGACCTATCCCGATCGAGAGTGAGTCTCGCGCATGCAAACCTCACGATAAAGTCGAAACTGATCGGCTAGCATTCGCAGTCCATGTTATGGATCAACTCAGAAATGTCCCCTTCAAGCGTCCACCTCAGGCGTATCCCTGGGATCCGCTTCGGGGCCAAACGCAACCATCGAACGTCGTCGAAGAAGACTACTTCAGCTCCGCTAGTACTACCGCCACGCCGAATTCCGACACTGGCGAGACGACACCCACAGCCAGGACAGGAGCTGTGCCAGGCTCGTCGGTCGTCATCCTGTCACCCGAAACTCGGCCGTTGACGGAAGGCAATCTATCCAGCCTCGTCGGTGGAGACGTCAACCCGCTCGAATGGCATGCGAAGATTAGCGCGGAGACGGTCAAGAATCGTGGTCATCCCAACATCTGCAAGATGCTCGACTTTTTCGAAGATCGAGAGTTTTATTACCGTAAGTGCCTGCTCGTCCGACACTCGACGTGAGATATCCCGTGCTAACATTAAAGCTTTGACGTTTCACCAGTTGTCATGCCACGATTTGGAGTCGGTCTTGATCTGTTCGACCGGGTGGAAAGCGCACCGGACGGCTTACCGGCGTTTGAGATCCGTTCACTGCTGGGCCAACTCTCGGACGCTTTACGATTCTTGCACGCCAACGGGGTTGTCCATCGGGACATCAAGGACGAAAACGTCGTCCTCGACGGGCAAGGTCATTGTCAGCTGATCGACTTTGGGAGCGCTGCTCATTGGCGTCCGGGTAGGAAGTGGGACACGTTCTCGGGAACCCTGGACTACGCTTCGCCAGAGATCTTGCGGGGCGAGATGTATTCGGGCAAGGAGCAGGACGTCTGGGCTCTCGGAGTCGTAGGCTACGTCTTGATCTGCGGCGAGACGCCCTTCCTGAGCGCCGACGAAGCTCAAGCCGGTCTCGGTGTGGACTCTAAACCGTACGCGGCCTTGATGCGGCGGTGCAGCGGACCGAGAGGACAAGAGGGGCTCGAAGCGGATGGAGGAGGCAAGATGAAACATGCGTACGACTTTGTACAGAGGTGTCTGGAGATGAAGCCCGAGGACCGTCCTCCGGCGGAAGCGTTGGTCAAGCATCGGTTCGTGCTCGGTCGGGGTGGCTGGGTGGGACATCGCAACTGGATTCAGGAAGGACAGGCTTGAGCAGGTGTCTAATATGGTACGGCGCAGCGGAGAGTGTATGCACAATCGCAAGCGCAAGCGACCGTAGGTTGTTGCCTGCCGGATTGTAGATTCACGTACAAACAATGTCTAAACGCACATGAAGCAATTCGAGCAGAGCACGAGATGGAGGTCCGGCAATTGGTCCGGCTTTTGTCGAGGTTGGGTTGCCGAGAGTGATCGGCTTACGTAGTCTTTTTGCCACGTGAGATTAAACTATTCTCGGTCAGCGCCGTTCGTTATTAGGCAGCCGTGGATGGATGGATGGGATGGATGATTTCGTTTTCGCTTACGTCGGTCCTGGTCCTCATCTACCTCTCTCTCTCTCTATCTCTACATCAATCATCAAAGGAAAGCAAGTCCTCGACATCGCTTCACATATCTATCTAGACCTCATAATTCTCGGATCTCACCTCTTCTTGCTATTCCCGCTCGAATCCCTGCTGCCTCCACTCGCCCGCTTGAGCATACTCTACCGGAGCGATTGTCCACCCTGATTTTTTAGAAAACACGCAGTCGCCGGTTTCATTCGACAAATAATGGGCGGGTTCGACCATTTGAGAGTCGGACAAGTTAACGAAGGTTGTAAGTGTTTGTCCGGTGTCCATCGACCTGAACTTGACCTGGATCAGCAGCTGCAATTCGCTGACGCATGATTTCTACGACTGAAACAGACTGGGGCGCTCATACGAGTGAGTGTTTCCCGTGCATAGTGTTGCGATACAGACTACTAAGTTGACATTCCACTTCTAGGCTCCATCGACTGGTACATGATCACTTCCTCCAAGGCTGAGCCGATTGCAAGCTGATATTATCGCATTCTTCAATCAGGTGTGAAGAGAACTACACCTACAGCCCTTACATTGCCGAATTTGTCAACACCCTATCCAACATTCCGTTCATCTGTCTTGGCCTGTATGGATACTACCGAATCCTTCAACAAGGTCTCCCTCGCCGATATGGATACTTGATGCTCGGCTTGTCGATAATAGGCGGAGGATCGGGGCTGTTTCATATGACGGTAGGTCCCGATCTGGGCCGAAGACGAAGAGTCGAGCTGAATGCATCATTATGCTCGTCTTCAGCTGCAATGGTTTTGGCAGTTGATGGACGAGTTGCCCATGGTGAGTCTCGCCTGTCGAAAGAGATGCAGAGGCGGATCCGAGATGCTGATCCAGTCGACCACGCTCGTAGATTTACCTCGTCACGTATTGCGGTTTGCTAGTCTTTGACACTAGTCCGGAATTCAACACGAGGTTGGGCGGGCTGGCCATGCTGGCACTAGACCTGTTTGTCACCGTCAGCTAGTAAGCCGCCTTACGGCGATGGGATCCCCGTGCTGCCGTCCATACGTGCTAAAACACCGTCTTCTTCTGCATCCCTAATCCGCAGTATCAGGGCACCTAATCCCATCTACCACCAAGTAGCATTCGGTTCTCTGCAGCTTGTGTCCGTCTCGAGAATCATCTACCTTATCAAATACCGCCTCCCACCTAGCTCCGAACATCCCGCAAAAAAGGTCATTGGGGACATGCTATTCCGAGGTGTGGCTCTCTTCGGCATCGCCTTTATCATCTGGAACCTGGACAATCTTTTCTGTGATACATGGCGGAGCCTACGCGTTCAAATCGCGCCGTTCGGATTCATGCTGGAAGGTCACGGTTAGTGCTGAAATCGGGACTCTGATCGCGCGGCAGGACGTCTTCTCACTCGAATATACCTCTGGCAGCATTCTGGCATCTCGGCACCGGCTTGGGCTCTTATTGGATCATGACGGCAGCGACTTGTAAGTAAGGGGTCTGCGGCGTCAGGATGCTTGGGCTCACCCCCGAAACCCGCAGACCTGTGCTTGTGCGTCAAGACCGGCGTAAAGACGTACGAGATCAAGGGTAGCTACCTCTTCCCCTATGTGGCGCCAACGAGTCAGGCTTCTGTCGGCGGCAAGAGCGAACCCCTCAAAGATGCCACGGAAAAGACGCCCATCTTGCAAAACGCGAGCACGAAAGACAAACACTAGATATTATCGCATCTTCTTGGCCGCACAGCGATCGTCCCATGATCGGGCAAATTTTGCATCATCATACATGTACCAGTCATTCAAGTAGCATCATAATGATACAGTCTAGTCCGTTCGTCAAGTCATTCCTTCCGTCTGATGTCGTGAGATTGTCATCGTCGGGTTTGCCCGTGTCCCGTAATTTCGTTGGTGTCGTTTGTCGTGCTTGACTTGCTCGTCGTCCTGCGATGATGTTCCTCGTTTCTCGTATCACGAGCGCTCCTGTTGAGCACTGGTGTAATCTTGCCGTCTTGTTCGGTCCAATGGATGTTGCTGAGGTGATTTCGCGAAATCTTGCGTTTATGTTTTTGATGGTCAGATCGCTCTGGCTTGGGAGCGAGTGCTGATACTGCACGTCTGGGTGCCGGGGGTCGAGGCGTATGCTCCCTGACAGAACCCGGCGGCGTCCTCGAGTCGCTGATTAGAGCGGGAGCGATCTCCTTGGCGAGCTGGTTTTATAATTCGGTTCAGTACTCAACACCACAGCAGGTGATCGCGCCAAGTCTTACCTGTCTGACCAACACCGCTTCGTCCTGCCGACCCAATTCCCGGACGATAGGCGACATCCCAAACTGTGCGATCAAATCTTGGTGTTGCGGATGATGATCACATGCCACCTTGATGATTCGCAGGAGATTGAGCTTGGTAATCGCCTTCGCTTTCTTCGTCAGGCCTTCGCTGATCTTTTTGAATAGGTCCGCCCCAACCAGAGCAACAGTCAAGGGAGGTGAAGCTCTCAGTAGACGCAGGAAACTAACATAAGAACACAAGAGTCAGTGTGAGAGTGAATAGCTACAACGCGATGGTACTGACGGCTCAAGTACTCCTTCGAATGACGTTCCACTGGCGTTGATGAACGCCATCTTGAGCACGTGCAGTGCGCTTGTTTGAGAGAGCTCATCTTCGACTCTGGCAGTTTCGTCTTGAAGCCTGAAGTGTCATCATGGGTTAATCTGGTCGTAAGCTATGAGCCTTGAATAGGGCCCTAACCCTTACGAACCAGAAAACTATGGCTTCGAGCGCTGCGACCTGTAAATATGCGATTAGTAACATTTTGACTTGGATTTGCGATCTGCTTCACTCACCTTCCAGTACGCATCCGATAGCAGGTCCAGATAAACTGGAAACGGGATTGGCTCAATTAGAACCATTGTCGTTGTTATCATGCACCCGACCTCGACTCACCTTGGACCCCACCGTATTTCCACAACTGTCGCCGGGCCGTCTTTCCAGCATTGACCATATCGCAAAGAATTGGAAGAGCAAACTCTTTCAACGGCGATTTGAGCGACAATGCCCGCTGCAGTATAGGTATGATACCGTTGATAGCTGCTTCTTCTTGCCGCGTACGGCTCAAGCGACAAAGGTTGAAGAGCGTCTGGAAGATGTGCGAGCAGATCTCCTGGGGTACACAACGGTAGTCAGTTACTGTCGCCGAGGACGTTTCTTCCCTGTGAGACTCACATTTGTGCCAGCACGCGCTAGATGATCATCCAAGACCTTGATCAGAACAGCGATGGCATCCGCATTTTGCAGAACGTCCAGCAGAGAAGGACTGGTCGAGAGGTGTTTGACGGCCTTTACAACGGTCGTAAGACACGTCGAAGTCAAAGATCCGCAAGCACGAAGCAGTCCTGCGGATAATCATCGTTTGTGAGTAGCCTTTCGGATGCATTTATCAGGACGGCCTTGACTCACGCTTGATAAAGCTTCTCGTACCGAGCGCATCCCGCATTCGCGAGTCCGCTTGAGCAGTTTGACAAAACATGAGGACGATCCCCACGATCTGGACTTTGAAGCCCTCAATGTCATCCGTTTCGTCCTTCAAAATGTGCAATAAGACCGTTCCGAGAGGTTCAACGATGCCTTCACGTATGAACATACGACAGAAATCGTTCTTGGGGGTCGGCGTTTGCAATTCGAAAACCGATGCTACTCCACGCAAAGCGGACAAAACCAAGTCCCGATTGGCAGAGTAATCTTCATCCAGGAGCTCCACTAGTACCCGTAGTCCACGGCATCTGGGGCGTTCCGCATGAGCTTTGTAAGTTGACCTTTTCGTCATTCCGCACTTACGAGATGAACATTTGAAGTGTCAGAGCCGAGCCCGTCAGAGCTCCAACGAACGTTGCCGCTTCCAGACGCGTCTCGAGTGAGTATCGTCGTCCAGTGAATGTCTTGAGGATAGGAATCGCTCCGATCAGACATAGGTTCTCCAGCACACTGGGCTCGGTTGCTACCATCTGTAGACGGGCGTCAGCGCTCTCGGAGGGTTTGGATAGCTCCTCGAACAGCGACATACCATGTTCACGACTCGTAAGAGATTCAAGATAACTTCACGACTTGGAGCTGACTCCAAAACTTCCAACACCGCTAGCATACCATGAGACATGATGAAGTGGTCTTGAAGCGCCGGCGCGCCATCCATGATGTTGAGCTGCGAAGCATGTCGTCCAGATCAACGTCGGTGCGTCGAGGAGATTTGTTACTAACTCACGAGGTCGGTAGTATCTTGCTGCAGTGATTCCTCGGCAGACGTAGCCTGCAGCCGTTCTATCATAGCACTAACAGCAGCGCACAGCGATGAATGCTTGTCTCGCAACAAGTTAGCTTCCACATCCATGACTGAGTAAGAGTCTTCGATCTAGAGAAAACGAGATGTAATGAGGTGCGTTTGGACCCGTATTGCGTAGAACCATACTCACGTCAGCGAAAGGATCAAAATCGTCGTCATCGATTTGACCTTCCATCCAGCTTCGATCAGATCGCCGAGTACCAAGCTTGAACACCTCGGAGCCAGTCGAGACTGGATCTGCGCAGACGTGTCAGAATAGATAGAAGCCTGCGAATGAGGAAGCAATCGCCCAACTTACCGATATTGCCTTTCAATGCTTCGCCTATACCGAAAACGTCGTCGTAATCCTCTTCCTCGACCTCCGCATACTTGCTCAACTCCCGCTCTGTAGCTTTGATCTGTTCAGCATCATCCGTCGGGGTGAATCTGAAGGAGGACGTCCTGGATGGAGACCTTGAGGATCCGCTTCCAAACGATCCTCCAGATCCTAACCTGGGCCGTTGTGACAAGCTGCTGGAGATGTCACGCGACGAGGTTGGTCGTGAAGGCCCTGGCGTTCCGCGCAAGCTCAACATCGATATGTCCTCGGGCCTGTAGATCTTGCCCATTTGTAGACCGTTCAGTTTGAATCGTTGGAGCTTCTCATTCAGATCGGACTCGTCTGCCGGCGCAAGGTCGGAATAGTCTTCGGAACTGTCATCCTTATATAGACTCGGCGACCCTGTACCGAAACGACCGATAGACGAGATGGTACGTGTGACTTCTGGAGGGGATCCTAGGGGTGACTTGGTCGGCTTGATGGTCTTCATGTTGTCGGGCTCGTCTCGGGAGCTCTTTTCTGCTCGTGCTATGATGCAGGCCGGGAAATTGAAGAGATGTTCGGTTCGGCCAGAGGTAAGATCTAGCGACGACTCACTCTTCTCAAATCTCTTGACATCCGGTGCTTCCGCAAAGTCGTCATCCCACACGCTGCCCTCTTGGTCGCTCAATTCATTCGGCTCTTCCGTCTCTACGGCGTTACCCAACGGTCTCGACCACATTCCATTAGGCTTTCGACTGACAGAGGCAAGATGAGCTGCCAAGGATTCCCCGGACGACGACTCCACCATGCCTTTGGGTTCAACAGCAGCGATGATCCTGGTCCCCAGGTGCGGCTGCGCCTTGGGAACACGGCGCAACACTTTTGGAGAAGCCTTCGGCACCGCTGATTTTCCGAAACTTTAGGTTACTGATTGTGCACATGTGCATTGTAGAGAATGATAAGGCTTACCTTGCAGAGCCTCGTTCCACTCTTGCACGCGCTGAATCGCATCGTCATATACCGTTGTCAATGGTCGCCGTTTCATGTCGCTGATAGCTTTGCCTGTGGCCGAGACTTCTTGTGTGTGCAATTCCTGAGAACTGGTCAAGCCCTGAGACGGTCGAGGGGGGTGAGCTTGCAAGACGGATGTTTGGCTTTGGCCGGATGGTTTCCTCTTGGTGATGACCAGCTTCGATCTCTTGCCTGTCCGCGAAGCAGTGGGGCTTATATCTGACGATCTTGTTGCCGTTGAATTCTGTTGTGAGTCTTCGGCCTGACGAGGCGGATCAGAAGAATTGTGGGGTCGAGAGGACTCGATCTGGCGTTTAGAGGCCATCATCCAGGGATGCTTTGCCAACTTTTGCGCGGTGATACGTAAATTGGGATCCTTCTGGAAACACTGATACATGAAGTCTTTGACCATCTGATAAAAGCGGAAGTCAGTCAACGCTGCGAAGCTAATCAATAGACTAACAGGAACTCACTCCCGAGGCACCCTCCGGGATGGGCGGTGAGTCGTCCTGGACAATGCGAAACAACGCTTGCATCGGTTCGAGCGTGTGATAAGGCGGTTGACCTTCTAACAACTCTATAACGACGCATCCGACACTCCTACGATGTGAAACCAGGTTAAGTTCAGCGACCAAGCACCTGCTGCACTTGCAGGGGTAGGACTTGCCAGATATCGGAAGCAGTGGTTGCTCCGTTCTGCTCGATCACCTCAGGAGCCACTGTGAGACAGTCTCAATTAGGCAGTCGTTCTAGTCAACGACCTCTGCAAACTCAACTCACTCCAATATGGACTCCCTACAACAGACTCATCCGCTCCAGACCCAAGCCCATCGCCAAGCATCCCGCCCGCTAAACCTGGCATCATCGTCGCCACCCCAAAATCGGCCAATTTGACCGTCCCGTCCTTGTTGGTGAGGATGTTTGCACCTTTTATATCTCGATGTATAACTCCTTGCGAGTGAAGGTAGATGAGTCCCTGTAATACCTGGAAGCGAGAGGTGACGAGACCGGTCAATTGCATACCAAACTTAGCAGAGGCTATGGGCTCACCTGCGAGATGTAAACGGCCACTAGATCTTCCGGAAACTTTCCGTATCGCTTCAAAATGTACTGTAACGATCCATTCTCGCAGTATCTGGAATACGGACACAATATTAGCTTCTTACAGCTAGAGACAGTATCGAGGGGCGCTCACTCGAGAATGATGTGGAGGTATTCGTTTGTCTTGAAGAATCCTGTTCATAACCGAACCCTTTGAGAGGCAAATCTCAAGTGTCATATATTCAATGCGTGAACTCACCCTTGTACTTGACGATGTTCTCGTTCTATGACCAGCATCAATCAGCAAGGAAGTATTGTTACCCCTGTCTGTAAGCAGCTACTCACATTCAGGTTCTTTAACAGGTCAATCTCGCTCTAAACACAAAATCGTCAGCCTCATCAAGGAGAACTATTCGATACTACCACATCGTCTCATCGTACTCACCATGATATCTCCAAGCTCGGCTTTCGGTATGTCGCTAACGGAAATCTTCTTGATGGCCACGGTCTCTCCTGTCGTCCAATTGAGCGCCTCTGGAGCAGCGGGAACGGTTTCAATCTCAGCCAACAGGTCGCTTCGACAGAAAAATAGAAAGGCCTCACTATACACCTGAGCTGAAGCTCCTTTGCCCAAAGGCTCTCCTAGTTGCTATGCCCAAAATCACTTCGAGTGAGAACAAGTGAAAAATCCCTTCGAGATTCAGTTGCGGGCTCACGTAGTTTGACATGGCCATGTTGCCCCCCGGCTGCACGCCCTGAACATTCTGTCGAGTGCTCATCGTTTTGCCTCTCAGAGCAGATGAGTGCTCTTCCCCCCGAAGAACGGCGACTATCGAACGGATATGACCTCGTGACCGAGACGTAGTTGTGGGAGCTCCGGTGCGTGCGATCTGCCGATCATTCTCGGGCTCTCCGGAGCGTTCGGCGAGATTAGCGGGTGCGTGTGATTAAAAGGGTGTTCACAGATGGTCGATTCGGATCAGTATATGCTTGGAGGTAATCCTGAATACTAGATTGACCGAGCGGCGAGCAGCGAGCGAGCTCTTGCGTACTTTTCGACATCGACAACATCGACATGGATTGTTCTGAATTGATGGGATCCAAAAGCATCCGATGTTGCTGTTGTCGGAAGCAGATGTCCGGTGGCGGACGCAATTGTCCGGCAATTAGTCATGCTGACCTCAGCACCTCCACCATGACGGCACAACTGTATATATACAGCGAGGGAGCGAGTGGCCAGAAAGACCCACCCGACCAGAGCTTCCCGGTCAGCTGTAAACTTCGATACCGACCTATTCACACCTCGCCACTCTCTTTGTCTTGAAATCCGTAAAACAAATTCGCCTTGCGACGTCCAACAAGACATATTTCCTCATGGCTCCCCAAACTCAAAAGCAATGGACCGTTCAAGGTATCGCCAAGGACTTTAGCAACTTGACGCTTAACAAGGAGGCTGCTATCCCTGAGTTAGGCGATCACGACGTGCTGGTCAAATGTGAGAACGATCTATCTCTTATGGAACGTATCGCAAGCCTAACGTCGCTCCTCGCCCTCGCTTTCGATCAGTTCACGGAGCATCTCTGAACTATCGAGACCTCGTCATCGCCAAGGTAATTGCTTTCACAAGGGGACAACCTGATCCATCTATTCTGACATGGCCTCCTTGTCGCTGGAATCTTTAGGGTCAATACCCCTTCCCCCAACGAGACAAGGTCGTACCCGCCTCGGACGGCGCTGGAACCGTCGAAGCCGTCGGGACGAAGGTCCACCGATTCAAGACAGGGGACAAGGTCGTCACGCTCTTCAACCAGGCTCATCTCTCGGGATCTGTCGATGATTACATCATCACCACTGGGACTGGTGGAGTTATCGATGGAGCTCTTCAGCAGTACGGAGCCTTCAACGAGGACGGTCTCGTCCCCCTTCCTACCAACCTCGACTTTGTTGAAGGAGCCACGTTGACGTGTGCCGGTTTGACCGCCTGGAACGCTCTGTTCGGGTTGAAGCCCTTGCTTCCAGGTGATTGGGTCTTGACCCAGGGAACCGGCGGTGTCTCAATCTTTGCCATCCAGGTACGTGTCAAGCCGTTCCGCACATGTAGGTTCGATCTCCTCGAGACTGACCGCCACCGTATTGCTGGTCCCACCATAGTTTGCCAAGATGATCGGAGCTCGCGTCATCGCTACTACCTCATCCAAGGCCAAGGCCGACAGGGTCAAAGCGCTTGGTGCCGATCACGTCATCCTGTATACCGAAGACGAGAACTGGGGCGAAACCGCCAAAAAGATCGCTGGCTCCCGTGGAATCCAGCACATTATCGAGGTCGGCGGACCCAACACCATGACCCAATCGCTCAAGGCCATCGGATTCGACGGAGTGATCAGTGTGATCGGCTTCTTGGGAGGAGTCAAGGGAGAGAAGCAGCCCTCGACCTTGGACGCCTTGACGAACATCTGCACGATCCGCGGGGTGTATGTGGGCAGCCGGGCGCAGTTCGAAGAGATGAACCGGGCCGTCGAGGCCAACAATATCAAGCCGGTCGTCGATTCCAAGGTCTTTACGCTGGACCAGGTCAAGGAGGCCTACGAGTATCAGTGGAACGCTAAACACTTTGGAAAAGTGGGGATCGCTATCGAATGACTGCATGATGGACAGACCACACCAAAGTCCAAGTTGTAGCCGGGATAGGGCATAAAAACAGCTTCAACGATGACAAGATCATGTTTCACATCGCTAGTACACCCGTCGAGCGAAGAAGAGCCGCGGGTCATTTGCAGGGCGATCAAGATCGACCTGGGGAAAAAGGATGGAAAAAGGCGAAAACCCGGGCAAAAAGGATTTCGACGCAAGCTGGATTTGAACCAACGCATGCAATGCATAAGTGATGTCAAGAAACAAGTTCTAATCACTCCCCTTAGACCGCTCGGGCATTGCGCCATTGATGACAGCTGGTTTGTGTCATTGGATAATATCCACACTTGCGTCTTGAATTGCGACCCCGCGGCGCGAATCACGCGCTTCCCGATCGCGCTTCTACCTCGTCCTGTTACAGCTCCTCGTAAATTTGCTTCCTCCCGCTATCCACCCGTCGTCCGAAAACTGATCTTTCCTTCAGTTCGACCTTGGACCACATTTGCGCATCCCGACCAGAATCCCTCAATCCCAAAAGCCATCATTTTGCAGACCGATATCTTTTGATAATCACACTGTAGATATGGTATGTTGGTCCGACACTGGCTGATATTCATGGGGACGCATTCTAACCGTTCCTTTTGTTGCCTTTTCTCACCCTTCGAATCGCTCTATGTTCTGACGTGTGATGATACCCGCCCGCTGCTCGATGGACAACAATGATACGGCCACATGATAGCCTAAAGCTACCTCCGCCTCCGCCAAGCCCGCTCACAAGTTCGTCGTGGACTACTCCGTCCCCGCTGGTGACCAGGTCTTCGATGCCGCTGGTTACGAGAAGTTCTTGAACGACCGCATCAAGGTCGAGGGAAAGACCGGTCAATTGGGTGACAACATCCAGTTGAAGAGGGATGGTAAGCATAATCAACTCGTTCTGATACAGTATTGCCCGGGACGCTAATTTCGATACTCTACCCGATTGCTCTTTCCAGGAGCCAAGCTCGTCCTTACCGCTCAGACCCACTTCTCCAAGAGGTACCTCAAGTACTTGACTAAGAAGTTCTTGAAGAAGAACCAGTTGGAGGTGAGTCGCAGCTTGGAATCGCATTCACACGAAACATCTTTGCTGAACAGGTGCTGGTTTGTCCATATACGTAGAACTTCCTCCGAGTTGTTGCCACCTCCAAGGACACCTACTCCCTGCGATACTTCAAAGTTGACCAGGACGAGGAGGCCGACGAGGAGTAAACTCGCTTTATCTATCGATGACCTATTTCGAAGGATGAAGGATGACCTGTGGTCGGGGACGGTGTTAGGGCTTGTCGAAGTTTCTGTACAGCGGTTAAGGCTTGCTAGGGCTACAACGATGGCATAATACGTTCTCCCAACGCGTTCTCCAGCAGCGTGACGGCTGTCAGTGTCTCGAGATGTGTTTCCTTCATATTCCCCTACATACGCTATATCCGAGCCGTCTGCCTTCAAGACCATTGTGATGGCCAGCGAGGGAGCTCGCATTGTTGGCCTTCCTAACTCGATCGGACATAGTTGGCAACGGAGATTGTCGCCGTTCAACATCGCACAATGGACTGCTATGCGCCTCCGTCGATCGTACTGATGAAACGTCGATCTCGGCCTCAAACGATCCGCACTGCTTGCGACAAGTATGAAGGTTGCAGAGGGATATATGGGGTATGACAAAAAGCTGTCACTATCCACAGCTATGTTGGATGTTCAAATAGTATCCTGTGTATGAGTCGTATCCGGTGCTGCCAGGATCCTAATCCACAACCCTCCCTGGGTCCATCCAAGGATGAAGAGCTAAGCCACGCGAGCAAGACCCACAAGCAAGCGCGATGACCCACCTTGACCTGGAGCGTCAAGTCGCTCATTACCCAGGCTTGTTCCTCTCGACCTCGACCTTTCAAGAACGACCAAGCCACCGGCGGAGGAGCCCCAGCGCTCGTGCCAGACTTCACGGGAACGATAGTTCGAGATTCAGTCGCTTTTTCACCGGCATCTGAAGAGTTATCCAACGCTTTTAAGAGGCGAGCGAGAACATATTTGATTTGCATGAGGGCAAAGTTTTGGCCGAGGCACTGTGGGAAGAGATGTCGTCAATTCAAGTGAAGCCGAATCGTTCCAGCAACGTCGTGCATACCGTCCTCGGTCCGGTAGAGAAGGGGATTGACCCGCCGTTCTTGAATTGGTCATAGCCCTCGCCTGTCTGCCACCTCTCGGGCTTGAACTCCTCGGCGTCCTCGCCCCAGACAGCCTTGGATCTCTGCATGAGAAGCGTAGCCAGAATGATAGAGGTATGCGCGGGCATATAGAGCGGCGGAGAGCCTTTCAAAACAACTTCGGTGGCGGATCGTCGAATACTGTTATCGTGGCGGGAGGCACCTGGGTGAGCTTCCGAGTTTGTGCAATCCCTCGCTGGTGACCTACTTCATCGGCACTGGGGGATAGAGCCGCAAGACTTCTGAGATAAAACAGTGCACTGTAACCCAAACCGATTGTATTGATCTCCCGTTTCTAGGCCCGCCGATACGATTATATGCGCTCACTATATTTCAAATCTTTCAGGTCGCTATTGCTCCGCACGTGACCGCCTGGCTGTTTTCGAACTTCTGCTCGCAATTGCTCCATAACGTCTGGGTACAGTGTCATACAGTAGATGCAAAAGGTCAATGCCGAGGCAGTCTGAATCAGAATGAAGAGAACTTCAATTGAAAGCTGTCCCATTATCGCTCAATGGAGCGCAAGTTCGGGGTGAACCGCTTACAGTATCTCTTGCGGCGACGAGAATGTTAATCAGTTCATCCTCGATCGCTTCTCGACCTGTCCGAGATGCGAATTTGTCAGAACATCCGAGAAGACGGTATCAGCGTGAGGATCTCGATACTGACTATCCAGACTATTGATCAGATGATCTAGTAAGGAGCCTCTCGGCTTGATAGCGTTCGCAGCCGGCCGCGTACTTTGTCGTTTGTACGCTTTATCGACCAGGGGTCGTATGAACTTCTTGACCGTCTCGACGGGTGGCGTCATCTTGTTGCCCCACAATTCAAATAGCGCCTGATAGTACTCGTGTGGTCAGTATTAGGAGAGGAAAGAGGAATGATGATTCCCGGCGCACCCACGGTGTGCCCATTTTGATCCGCTTAGCCAGGACTTCCTGTTCACACGTCTTGTGTCAATCCCTAACGGTGTTGCATGGGATTGTACCTCGCACGCCGACTCACTTGCGCTTCTGCAAATGCCTTCGTAAGCTCTTCTCCCGTAATGTCGTTCTCGACTATATCAGCGTTGGCTTCGGCTGAGGCTCCGTCACACTGCTGGACGAGCTTGTCGAGCCCGCCAACGCAGTGGCCAAAGAAGAATTCGCTTGCGACGTCCAGAGTATAGGTGAGAAAGAGGGATTGTACGTCGACCGGATTACCGGGTCGCGTCTCTGAACTGGCATTGCGTTCTATCTCATCGCATACGCGGCGGTTTGAGTCGCCAGCAGTCCCCATAATGAGATCCATGAGCTTCTCGGTATGTGGCTCGAGGGTGGCGACTGGATCGTAAAGCGAAGAGTTGGTGCGAGAGAAGAACGGTCGAGTGAATGATCGATGCTGAGGCACGACCAAACGAGTTACAGTTTCGGTCAGCTCAAGCTAATGTCACACCGAAGCGAATTATCACTGATCACTGATCACTGACGAATTTCCAGTCTGCGCCATCGCCGACGAAGACACCTCGCGGTCCGAACAGTCCTTTTGCTCGCTCCATGAATTTTGAACCCTTGGGAAAGCTCTCGAACGAGCTCGAGAGGATCTGGTGGATGTGTTCCGGATTACTGGTTATCATCTGTGCAACATCGGTTCTCGGTCAGCTCCGAAACGTCATCAGGAATACGTCTTTTGCCATGTACTCACACTGTCTTCACCCAGGATCTTGGTGTTGACGGTTCCTCCAGCTCCTTCGAGAGCAGACCGTACCATCCCTTCTCCGAGATAACCTTCCTTGCCCTCCCGGTCCCAGGCTAGCATCAAATCCACGTTGCCGATACGACCGAAACGATTGAGCCAGGCTGATCCCCTAGGCTTGAAAGCTGGTTCCACTACGGGTATCATGACCGCGGACACGAGGCTTGCTCGGTAGCGAAAGTAAAGAGTCCTCAAGTATACATGGCAGCTATAGACTACCAGAGGAGCGATCGCGTAGAGCAGGCTCCTTATGATAATCGCCGAGTCTTTTGGTAGGACTAGGTAGAGGACGATGTGGGGGACGACCAAGTTTCGAGCCGTCGCCCGCAGAAATATGGGCGAATATGGGGGTGGACGCTGCATCCTGCCGGTCAACAGAAAGTAATCGGTAACGTAATTTTTACATGCTATATGTGGATCTGTAGTATCAAGTATAGCAGCTATAAGCACCAGACGCGCCAGACGATAAATGTAGAGCTCAAGTTGCAAGTTGGCCAAATATATAGAGATATAGAGACAGCTTCGCTCGGCGCGCTCGGTCACCGACGTTTTGCTTCCGGCTTCTAGCGAGCAAGTCGTCACTACTACAACAGAGAATCGAGGGCGCTGAAATTGAGACCGTCCGCCTCGCTTCATGCATCACTTTCGCCAAGACGTTGAACAGCTGACGACGGAGATGCGGGCGATTGGGTTGAGAGACCCCAAGAATCACGTCAAGAATGACAGTTGACACTAACGAATGTACTAGTACGTCCGCACAGGGCCACTCGAAGGGAATGGCGCATACCAACAATTTAATAGGCCTTAGAAGCCAAGCAGCTTTCCAAGAGCTCATTCCGTGATAGATGATCACCCTGCAAAATCTGCGAGCTCCGACATGAGCACACGAGCGAACATCATTTCTGGTGTTGTTTTCCAGAAGGGACAGATTCGTAGGTATGAGAAATATGACAGGGGAGGGTGGTTGAATGCGAGATGGGAACGGCTGCATATCTTCCCGTATGTACGGGAGGGGCATCTCGATGTGAAGGAGAACATGGAACGTACTTTTTTCGACGGTGGGGGCAAGGGACTTCTTTGAACTCCACGCTATCGAATTCCACTTCGAGGCAAATAGATCAAGCAGTGCCATTGCGACCCAAATCGTTACGCGGACAAGTAATGACCTGTATCGGTGTTCTGAAAGATTCCGCATCGTTGGCTAATTATGTCGAGCTGTCGACGGATCGTTTGTGCCTGACAGGCGATAAGCCTACTTGTATGACACCCTTTTTTGCTTCCAACACGTCTCGCTTCGAGACATACGATGATCGCTGGGATCACAAACGCTGCGGCGCTGAACCCGAGCGGTCCTTCACAACATAAGAATCCCACGATGCTCCTCAGCGATCATATGTGCATCGTCGAGAGTAGCATGACTCAACAACACTGAGCTCATATCGGTCACCAAGACACTGTTGCGCCGAAGTGTTACAATTGAGCTGACGTGAATATGTCAAATCGACAGCTTCAGCCGCTACCAATGATAGCGCCCAACGCGACGAGCACTCTGCGTTCCCGATCCCATCCACGATCAAACGCTTGTGCATTCAACGTCGTGTTTATTTCCCTCATGTATTGTGGCCTGAAGGATATGGTCATGGAGGAGAAGTTCGTTCAGCGATTTTGGTGGCGATCCCTCTAGCGGCACAGATACTTCGTCGTGATTAGGCATTCCCAATCTCACTTTGCCACGAAAACACGTAGGAGATTACGCTAGTACAGAGTATCGTTGCGCTGGTGTCATAGCAAGCTGTGACTGTACAACTACTACTACTACTGTAATGATATTGCCGAAGTCATCGACGAGATGCGACGACTGACCAAGGGCGACCTTTTGCGCTTCTCCCGATGTCAGCGCGGAAGCAAAATCGAGAGAACGGGTCATGCATGCTGAGCACTCGAGGTTAGCTAGGCTAGCGAACCCGTACGATTACCTTTGATACTATCACTTGTATACATTTTGATATTGACTCGTCTACCTTCCAGGTAAGCTACTTCACGAGGCTACTGTCCACTCCCAACACAATGTCCGAGCTAGATGAGATCAACAAGACCCGTATAGCGGCCGGACTCCAGCCCATCCCCGTGCCAGGGTCGTCGGCCGCTGACAATGGGAGTGGCGAGGATGGACAAGGAATGCAGGTCGACGAGGACCCGGATGTCGTTGCTCAGAGGAACTACCAAGAGAGGATGGAGCAGGATCGTAAAGAAAGGGAGACCAAGTGAGTCCTTGCAGGCGAAAAATTGACTCGAGCGGGTCATGTTGACGATTTCGTTCAATAGGGAACTTCAAGAGCGAATAGCAAAGTGAGTTGCAATTCAGTTTGGTCGGGCAGTCGTAATAGTATCGATCTGACATATCTTTCATCTGCATTCCGCAGGGCCAAAAACCAACGAGCTCTCAAGGCCAAACTCAAGGGTTCTACGCTCGGGGAAGAGGACCCTTCCGGCTCCTCTGCGGACCAGTCAACCCTCGCATGGTTGAAGGCCTCCAAGAAGAAGCAGAAACAGATCGCCGCCCAGCTCGCTCAAGCAAAAGCGAGGGAAGAAGAGGAGAAGGAGCGGGAGCTCCAGGCGGTGTACGGGGCCGATGATCTGAAGGGGATGAAGGTCGCCCATCGGACTAAGGATTTGGACAAGGCGGGAGGGGAGATGATTCTCACGCTAAAAGACTCTAGGATCTTGAACGACGAGGAGGACGAGCTTCAGAACGTCGATTTGGCAGACGAAGATCGAAGAAGAGCGGGAGAGGTCAGGAAGAAGAGGGCCAAGCAGGGTTACACGGGATACGACGATGACGAGTTTGGCGCTGGATCAGATGAGGATTTGGCCGGGGTCGGAAGGAACGTCTTGACAAAGTATGACGACGATTACGAAGGAGAAGGGCTGAAACGGGAAGGTTTCCGTCTAGGTGGAGCGAGTCCACCTCCCGAGAGCAAGAAGCGAAAGGCGGAGGACAGCGGGCCTGGTGCTATGGTCAGCGGTAGCATGGGAATTATCGACGACGATGATATTCCTCATAGCTCCGAGGCCAGTACGAGCAAGGTCAATCGTCAGCTGCTCAACCTCGATTATACCAGTAAGTCTTCGATCCTCGACCGAATCGCTCGTAGCAAAATTGACCCTCATCTGGCTATATCAGAAAACTTCGAAGTATCGGACTATGCAACGGAGGACACGACGTTCAAGAAAAAGAAGAAAAAGACCAAGCGAAACATCCGACGAGCAGATGTTGGACAAGAAGACCAGACCAATCCCGATGGTGGGGAGGTACAGATGACCCCGCTCAACAGGGAGGTCGGCGATAATCTTGTCGGCGATGACGACCTTCAGTTCGCCTTGAGCCGACAGAGAAAGCAGAGCATGATGAAGCGAGGAAAGCGAATGAGAGTGGATGATCTTGTCGCTCAGGTCAATGAGACTAGAGAGGCAAGCGAAGAAGGTTCTGAGGTCAAGCTTGAGCCCGGTCTCAAGGAGGAAGAGAATGACGGTTTGACCTTCGATGATACGACCGAGTTCATCCGCAACGTCACACTCGATTCGCTCGTCAAGCGAGAACCTGTCGCTCGACCCATCGCTTCGTCATCAACTGCAGCAGCACCTGCGGCAGGGATACAGCTGCCAGACGGGGTGACGGTCAAGCAGGAGCCTGGCGAGGAGCCGGATCGTATCCGAGTCAAGATCGAGACGACGGACGATGATCAACCGCTGGGTGGATTGGAAGTCACCCAGCAAGACGACGTCAATATGGAGGACGGCGAGCTGAGTGAAGAGGATAGCGACCTCGCCGAGATGGCATTGAGGCAGGGCCTGAGTATCGAGGAGATGAGGTTGAAGATGGACGCCGAGTTAGGCGGCGTCAAGAAGGAGGACGCTGAAGATGTGAGTTTTAGATCACTAATCTGTTTGTTTCGATTGAGTCCGGTTCGTTTACACGCGCGTGCCCGTTTTACAGGTCATGGTATCAAAACCTGAGCCCACAGTCGCTGGAGGAGTGGCCGGAGCGCTGGCACTGCTTCGTCAACAAGGTGCGCTCAAGGAGACGACGAGCGAGACCAAAGAGCGCGAGCGTACGCAAAAGGAACGGGACCTCTGGCTCGCCGATCACCGTCGAAGGATCGCCAAGAGGGAGCTGGAAAAGGCCAAGCTCAGGGGCGGAGCCGTCCGAGATCAGGCCCAACGGGAGTGGGAGATCAAGACTCGGGAACAACAAGAAGCAAGGGACGCTCTGCAGGCTTATGCGAATTACAAGCCAGACATCAAGATCGAGTACACCGATGAATTCGGTCGAAGTGAGTCGCATCGGTTGGTCACGCCCGAAGGGCATGTTTGGCTAATCCATCATTTTTCCAGTCATGACGCCATTGGAAGCTTGGAAGTCGCTATCACACAAGTTCCAGTAAGTAGAAAGGTTCCCGTATCGTATATCAGGCGTTTCTCAACAACTAATCCCCTTCCCTCTCGTTTGTCAGCGGTAAAACTTCGGGTCGAAAGAAGACCGAGTTGCGTCTCCGACGAGTTGAGGAGGAACGTAAGCGAGAAGCTATGGTCGCTGGCGATACGCCCTCGGGTATGTTGCAAGCGTTTGCACGAAGGCAGGAAGCTACAGGAGAAGCCTACATGACCTTGTCTGTCGGGAACCGAAAGTCAGTTTCTGCATTTCCCCTTCGATACCTGGATGTCTAAGCTGATATCTCTCACCGTGTGGATGTTTTTTTCATAGCTACGTGCCGACTGGGGACGTCAAGACGAAACACGGAATCGTCACTCCGGGAGGCAAGAGCAATGCCAGTGGATCGAACAAGGCGGCAGGGAAGAAGGGTGGGCAATCTGGACCCAAGGTCCTCGGTTAGATGGAGATCAACTCGAATCACTTGCCTGTGACCGCCCGTCCATGTTGACAATTACAATGCAATATAACCAATCATGTGATTTATACTCTGACGCCGCCCGAGTGTTTCCACGAGTTGCCTTTGGTAATCGATCATCAGCCGTGACTTTCAATGAAAGCGACTTTGAATAGAGAGCGACTTTGATGATTCTTGTGCAATCGCGTGTACACCTTATGCAATCGCGGGCAAATGACCGATAGATACATTACGAAAGACATTCGCGACATAGACATGCATACATTCTCACATGGTTTCCGAATCCTGATATAAATTGAGGTCTAGCTATATGTATCGTGCTTCAGGCCCTAGAGTTCCCCAGCTTCGCCCGCCATCTGGCCATCTTCATCCTCGTTGTGAGTCTGGGTGCCCTCTCAAGCGCTTTACCTTGCCTCCCAGCCGGCATGATCGTATTCGGCCATCTGACGAGTCGGCAAACACAAAATCGATGAAATGATGCCCCAGAGTGAACGCGAAATATATACAACTTGTGTCTCCCAAAACCCCCGACAACCGCCCCATTTGAGACCCAGTCCACGATGCGTCGCCTCGGACTCTGCGGTCTCCCACGGACGACCCAACCTCAACCCTCTCGAATATCGTCTTCCTTCCGATTAAAGAAGACCCCTAGATCCCGTGGCCTACTTGCCGAAATCGGGGAAACATTCGGCAAACGGCTTGTTGTGCGTGTCAGAGTGTTCGGTCAATCTACACCGAGGCGAAAATTACGCGTGTCATTCAGCGATCACATAGGAGAGCGAGCGAGTCGAAAAGAAGCGTAAAGACGGGAAGACTTACTTCGCCTGTCCGGCCGTGGATTGAAAGGTCCGGAAACACTTTTTACAGATGGTTGTTTGCGCAGCCTATAGTGAGCCGGGAAGAGGGATCTTACAAGAGCGTCAGGTCGAGGTGCTTCCCGCAAACGTCCGAAGCGTAGAAACTCACGGCGTTGGCCTTCAATTGCGAAGAAGCTCCCTTGGCAGGTGCGTTCTTGGCGTTACGTTCTCGCTTCTGTTCAGCTTTGGCTCCCTGTTCGATCGAAGAACAATCATGGTTGCAACAAGATCCACAAGAACGAGGTTGTCAACGTCCGAGCTCGAGAGCGGATGAGCGAAAAGTTGCAAGCCAGATTCACGTTACCCATGTTGAGAGGTTGCTAGTCGAAAGTTATGTATGATCTTAAGATTATGAGGGCGTAGGTGGAGATTGTGAATCTGTAACGGTGCGTTGTTGATCAAGACTTTTTATTGACTTTGTGCGTTGTATTTGTGAACCGGAATTTTCGATCAACAAGGTGAGGAGGATTCGCGCACGCCTTCCCCTCGCTCGGAGCCGGATCACGTAAGATTAGGTAAGCCATCCCTCGCGATACCTGATCGTCAGAACCGTTGACGTAGAACACTGTACACTAAGTTAGTCTGATAGTCTGGGACGCTGGAGAGCCCGGTCCCATCCGACGATCCTCATGTTACCCTACGCTGGTGAGTGTATCGAACCCGACCTTGCTTTCGTAGACACTCGCAGCTGGCAAATCCATCTTCGAGAGACGACAATCCTAAAGCCGCCGCTATACGAAGAAAAGGACAGACTGTGTATCACCTACACGCCCCTCGAGATGACCATGGCCTGGATGCCCTTGTCAAGTACCGAATACGCTCTGTTGATAGCCGCGAACTACCTCCTATACCCGCAGAGATTCTCGAACTTCCCCTTTCTTCCATCTGGCAGGATGCAGATAAGTCGGCAATCAGGATGCCTCACATGCTCTACCCACGTCGTGAACATGTTCTTCCCAGTCTAGAGATCGTCCGAGACGACGTCGTCCGTCGCCCCTTTTCGGATCTCACGGCCGATCCCCTTGGTCACACACGGTACACACAGGTTCATGTTACGAGTTGTCGATAGGTTTCCATTACTTTTTCGTCATTACATTTCTCTAAAACTTGCCCCTCTCGTTGCCAAAAGCGCTTGATTGGCGCGGAGGGTGTTTTCGTCTCGTTTTTCACCAACCATCTTGCGGTCCTTTTCTTGTCGTCATTCTCGATGCAGTTATACACGCGCACAGTGCAGATGGGTAAGAGGAAGAGAAAGTGAGGGGGATCACTGGGGGTCCGAGTATCCCGGTTGGGCGGGCTTGGCTTGAGCTTTGGTATCGCCACCCTGATAGTGAGGAAACAGAGAGAGAGAGAGAGAGCAAGGGTGTCAGCCGGATCGACACGTACAGACTGATGGCCAGAAGGAAAGGCCAGATTTCGAGTCCCATGCCCCGGATCTCTTCCACTCACCTGAGGACTAGGCAACCCTTGTCCGGCCATCTTCCTCTCCCTCATCTCCTTGACGCCCATCCCACCTCCCTGAGTCCCGTCCTGCTGCTTGGCGTCGCTCTTCGACCTCATCGGGGCCTCGTGGTCGACCGAACCGCTTCGCCTAGACTCGGCAGACGCTCCGGCGATGGTAGGTGCGCTGGCCGAAGAAGCTGTAGATCCACCGGTGTGGAGAGGCGGGACGGGGGAGGCTCCGCCCTTGGCAGCTCCCGGTTGAGGCTGGTTGTCGCTCGAACGACGGACCGAGTCGTGAGTCTTTTGGTCCTCCGTGTATTGTTTCAGGGGTTGGTTGAAAGCGTAGAGACCTCCGGCGACACCTGCGTGTAGGTGGCATAACAGGGTAAAGCAAGAGGGACAGATCGAGTCGACGGTAAGCGACCGATAGAGCGGTCCTGAATCGCATCACGTCAGCTGACACGTACCGACGGTAGCGGCCAAGAGGAGAGGAGCGTTTCGTTTGAGAGCCATGGTGATGTGTGGAGTGTGTGTTGCAAGTCAAAGTCTGGTTTGTTAATGGGTGGATTTGGAGGAAAAGTCGGTGAGTAAACGAATGTCGTGTCGAATCAGAAGACCAGAAGATCAAGTACGCAAGTACAGGAGGCAGGGGGGGGGAAGGGGGACGATCGGGATCGGGCTCGCTGGTTAGCTCGAGAAAGGGAATGACGTCAGATCGAGGGGATTTGTTTGATAACCAAACGTCATTCGGTATGACGTGTCATGTGTACAACCCAACTCGGCACGGGGGACCCCGGCTATTCAAAGGTGGGGTCTCGGACGCAAAAAGATAGCCTCGGGGTTCACTTCATCCACGAGGAAGGGGAAGGGAGGGGTGGAGACGGAAGTATAATCGTGGCACACAAGGCGACCAAAGGAGAGGGAAAAGGAATCATCAGATCTGATCAGATTCTTCTCAATCATCAGATCACCTATCAGCTATCAGGCCTATCACCGCCATCAAGTCGCCAACTTTCACTCCCTGCCCTGCTCTTCAAGGGTCCGTATATACCGACGTCCGACATCAACCGGGTCGTCGCTCGCCCCACGATAAATCTTATCTCGATCTCACTCGCGTGGTGGGGCTTCCGGAATCTAAAAGGTCGACCTCGGTCAACAGCTGATCAAGGGGACGAGCCCATCGACAAGGTAGGTGATAGGTGTGTTGTGTGTTTACCTCTCGTGGCTTCTCCATGCCTCCACGATGTATTTCGCCCTCCATACTGACTACGATCCTGGACGACGATCTAGCCGCGAAATCGAAAGCCAGCTGGAGTCATCAGGACGAAGTTGCAACCCTCACCAAGGATGCGATCCCACTCGACGAACCACGTCCTTCACCTCTACGCCCTCCTTTCCCTTGCCATCTCGCCGCTCCTGGTCGTCTCCCAAAAGACATGCTCAAACTACGGGACCCCTTCCTCGACCTCCCCGGATACATGCATCTGCCCGCCAGGGTTCTTGAACTCGACCGATTGCCTGCAACCGCAGTGTGGGGGGAACTTGTTGGATGGGGGCACGGGCACGGCGCCAATCAGCCAGGCGGGAGGCGGGTTGGGCAACCTGACTGCAGGAGCGTGTGGATGCGATCAGGGTTGGGACGGACCGGTCTGTAGCGGTCAGTCCTGATTTTTCTCCTCTGGTTATGTCTGGCATCGATGGCTGATCGTCTGACTCGCTTCATCCGTCACAGTCTGTACCTCGACCCAGGCGTGCACCTCCCTCTTTCCGTCCTCGGACGATTCTGCGACCTCGCCCTCGGCCCTCATCTCCATCCCCCAAAATTCCAACCTATCCTGTTCGTCGGCAGCGTACACATATGCTTCGTCCCAATTGCTTTGCAACGTCTTGAATCCGACCCTGCAGGCGGTCTTTAGCGGGAAGAGCGAGTTGGGGATCACTAGGACCGTGGATCCGGCGGATGGACCGGTGGGCAGAGGAAATCGGACGAGCGGCGCCGGCTTGGGGACCGGAGTCGCGTATGCGCAGTTGTGGTATGATGGGATCGAGCAGGTGAGAGCCGTCATGCTTGGCAGTGCGCGTCCGCCGACTGAAACGACCGGTGTATTTACGACGTGCGCAACAGTTCAACTGCCGGGCCACGAGCTGTTCGCAGTCAGACTATTCTAGCACGTCCAACTCTTCCACCTGGACGTGCGAAAACTTGTCATGTACCTGTCTCCCGGGAACGACGTTCTGCAGCCAACTAGGTAACGTCATCGACGGGCTCTCCGGTCCGCTCGATATCACCTGCAGCTCTCCTGCCTCGACATCGACAGCGACCGAGTCGTCTTCAGACGCAGACGCGCTCGGAAGCTGTTCGTTCTCACAAGCGTTGTTGAAGCAGCTCTTCCCTCCCGACGGCCTCAGCCTGGTAGATTGTCTGTTTGGGGAATGCATCTCCCAGACCGTCGTGGATCAAGTTCAAGGCAACGTCGTGCCTACCACCGGGTCGAGCGGAGAAGACGGCGGGGACGGCCTGTCGGGCGGGGTCATTGCCGGGCTGGCCGTCGTAGGCGCGATCGTCCTGGCGATCCTCGCGCTCTTGATCTGGGGGATCACGAAACGGAACAAGGCCAGAAAGGTTTCACCGGCCGGGATGGGGCTGGACGAGTCGGGTCTCGGGAGGAAAAAGGGGATGGGGGCGGGGGTCGAGTGGACAGGCGTTGGGTACCAGTTGAAAAGGAAGTCGGGGTCGAGGGCATGGCCTCGTACCCTCAATTCCAACATCGGTCCCGCTGGCTCGAAACACGATGGAGGCAAGGGCAAGGTCATCCTCGAAGGGGTCAGCGGTAAGATGAGGCCCGGTGGGCTCTGTTGTGTTCTCGGACCGAGCGGGGCGGGCAAGTCGACTTTCGTGGACATCCTGGCAGGCAGAAGGAAGACGGGTGGCAAGGTCGTGGGCAAGGTGGATTTCTTCGGCCAAGAGACAAACGAGACGGGCGGGAAGGGAACCACACATCGGGTCGGGTTCGTCGATCAGGTAGGTCGTTTCCCTCATCATTGCTCAGCTCTATGCAGGCGCGCTGACAAGGTATATTCCTCTGCGAGCGCAGGAAGACGTTCTGAATCCGACCTCTACCGTCCGTGAGACCTTGCTCTTTGCGGCCCGTCTCCGACTTCCCGAATCCGTCTCAGACAGCGCCAAACATGAACGCGTCTTCAAGGTCATCAACGACCTCGGTCTGGTCGACGTCGCCGATGTCAGGATCGGTGATGGACTCAAACGTGGCGTGAGCGGTGGAGAGAGGAGGAGGGTCAGTATCGGGGTCGAACTAGTAGCTGCGCCCGACGTCTTGATATTGGACGAGCCTACGAGTGTGAGTCTGAACAAAGAATTTGGCGACGAATCGCGCCAAAGTCTGATGGCTTCCTCTCTTTAGGGCCTGGACTCGGTATCTGCTGCCAAGGTTGTCGCTATCTTGCGGAACCTCGCCCACGACGTCGATTATCCGACCACCATCGTCGCCTCCATTCATCAACCGTCTTCTCGGCTCTATCAATCCTTTGATACCGTCTTGGTCTTGGCTCAGGGAAAGCAGGTATACTTTGGACCGGGAGGTCATGCCCCGGCGGAATACTTTGATCAGAGGGGATTGGCGTGTCCGCCTGATTACAACGTGGCGGATCATCTGCTCGAGATCGCTAGTAGCCCTCCTGGAATTATACAACGCTTGGTAGATGGTGTATCAACGCGAGGCCAGGAGGATTCGCCAATCAAGGGCACGGCGATTCGATCCCACGAAACGCCCGGAATCCTTGAGAAGGGAGGCATGGCATTTGACGGAACCGTGCCCACCTTGAACGGGACTCCGACGTCGGTCTCAAATGGCAGCGGGTCCGACTCCAGTGCTTATGAGGATCGGGAAGGCAACGTAATAGTGCCGATAGCCTCGAAGATCAGTCATCGTTGTGCGGCGACATTCTTTACTCAGGTAGAAGTCCTTGCCGGCAGGGAGCTCAAAAATTTGAAACGGCAAGTCGACTGTGCCCATCTAGTAACATCACGGCCGATGCCCCAGCCGCTAAAGTATGGATGTGGTTGCGCAGGGACTGGTCGTTATTGATCACTCACGTCATCACTGCCGGCATCTTGGGCGTCTTTGCTGGAGGTCTCTACTTCAAGGTCGACCTCTCCATCGCTGGGTTCCAAAATCGAGTGGGGAGTCTATTCTTCTTGGGCAGCTTGATTGCCTTTTCGACCCTCAGGTGAGTCGATCCCTTCATCACTGCAATCGGTGAACGTCGAGAAAGCTAACCTGTAATGAATGACTGTATAAGCGCGCTGTACAATCTGATGAACGTTAGAGCCCTATTCTTGCGAGAACGGGCTGGTTCCTACTATTCGTAAGTGCGGCCGAGCGAGGATTACGCGCAAACTCGTTATGGCCAATGCTCTAACGCCCCAATCTAGACCCTTGGCTTGGTTGCTTTCGCGCATCTTATTCGACTTGATCCCCTTACGTCTGATCCCCACTATCATCGTCACTACCATTGTCTACTTTATGGTCGGCCTGAACTCGGATGCGGCGAGGTTCTTCAAGTGCCTGTCGATCTTTGTGGAATTTTCTCTGAGCCTTACGCTTTTCGTAAGTTCAGTCCTGCACGAACGAGTCCGAACACGTTGACGAACAGCATACTGTTCCTTTCAGAACATGCTGCTTGCAGCGGTCTTGCCGAATGGAGGCATCACCATCCTCCTGTCATCGCTTCACAATCTCTACCTGATGACCTATGCTGGATTCTTCGTCAATCTGAGCAAGATCCCCCCCGTTCTCAGGTGGCTCAGATGGTTCAACTGCCTCGGTTATGCCCTCGAGGTGAGTCGAGCTGCAGCGCAGGAACAGAACCATTTTAAAGGCGCCTCTTTGCCTCACCTTCTTGCTCTGCTGACTTTGGAATCGGTGTTGACTGCGACTGCCATCGTGACTGTGTCTGTCAACTTCTAGGCAAGCGTGGTGAACGAAGTTGGCGCAGAACTGGAGATTGTGGACACGCTCGCTGCCGGTCAGTATCGTGGAGTCGATCACAGGTTCAACTCTACGAGGTATGTTGAAATCTGACACGTTTTCTCACTCGCTCGCGCAGTCCCAGTCAGGATCTCGGCGACCTTGATCATGGACACCTTGTTCGGGTTCGGACTCGGTCATTACTACCGAAACGTCTTGGTTCTTTTCGCATTCATAGCCGGGTACGGGACGCTTCTCGTCTTGGCTGTATGGTTCTTGATGAGGGAGACTCGGTAGTGGACTTGAGGATCCAAGGATGTTTGTTCTGTTTCGCCTGCCGTTGTATGTTGCGAGGGTATAGTATAGTCCCTGTATTACAGCTCGTATCTCTACTCGCTACTCGGATAGCCACATGACGCCCCGCTACACCACGCGCAAATTACGCGTCGCCCTTTCGCATCCAGCCAGTATCCCAGACCAGATGGCTAATCGCCTAACATCTTGCAACAGGCCACAGGCCAAATGCCAATTTAGCAACTAATCAACCTCTGTGTTCGCCCTCCCTTCAAACCATTCGTCACTTATTGCCCCGGATTGTTTGACGCTCTTTACCGCGACCTCGTACGTGATCGCCTGCACTGCTTTTCTAGGGCGCTGAGCCTAGATCGCGACTGGACCTTTCGGCATTCAGGCTGCAGTATCCTTTGATAGCGAGTATCCCTCGGGTCCAAAGACCCCATCGCACAGATTGTTCAGCTGGGAGCCTATACGTCTGCTTGCAGCTACTGGCCTGATGACGGAAGAAGGTGGGTCATCGGGGCTTTAACATGTTCTTACCGGCTCTACACGCTCAATCAAGGAGACATTCGGTCTCCCTGTTTACAAGGCAATAGCTCAACTACGCAGCAGGTTCTGGTTGGTGATACGGAGAAGGCGGCCGAAACGCAGCCAAAAAGCAGAGTATCCCTTCAGACATGGCTCAAACAACAGAAAGAGGACACAAGGGATGACGTCGCATTATCCACTATCAAAGACACTAAGAAGCGATTCAAGATGGTACGACAACGCCTATCTGATTGTCAACGCTACGGGAAAGAGTTATACGTCGCAGAAGTTCAACAATTGCTTCGAGAGTTGGAAACCTTGTGCACCCTGATGCAAACGGCCCCACCGTATCCATGGTCCAAGGCGATCAAGGCGGGGAATGCAGCAGGAAGCAAGGTAAAGTACGAGGTCGACGTAGCATTATCCCAAGAGGTATGGCACCTGGCATTTTCGGACGATAATCGCCAAGCCAAGGAGATTGAGGCTATCATCGAGCTTGCAACGGAACTGGCTGTGCAATCTGCAAGGCCATCTCTTCGATACAATCGCGCTCAGGGAGCTGTATACCAAGACTTCGCTCGGGAATTCGAAGACCTTGGCGCGATCGATGATCTGCAAAGGATGCTCCATGATTACAACATAGAGATGAATGGAGAGGAACTGTACGCACCCGTGCTGGTTGTACTTCAGTCTTCCGGCACGGGCAAAACCCGCACGGTGCTGCAGCTGTGTACACAAGAGCTAGGATTATACACTTGTCTTCGCCCATCCGACGATCCAAGAGTTGTGTCAGCCCCACCTGCCGATAGAGCGGTAACGACTTTTCTGAGTCACAAAGGATCAAGCATTTTGGGACCCGATGAGTCGATTGAGGCGGCTACGAGGACTATGGCCGCTTGGCTGAGCGCTTTCTTCGAAATATTTGCCGATTACTGCGAGGGAGTGGTGAAGAAATCCAAACTCAATATCAGTTGCCAGGCGGATTGGTCGCGGTTCCCAGCTATCATCGCGGAAGAACTGTACGACGGGATCACGCCCGGTTTCCATGCAATTCGAACTCCGACTCCTTCGCGGAGTTCACACGCTTCGAACAGCTCCGATAAAAGCGTAGTCATAGATGATTCACGACGGCCCGGACCTTCTACTGTACGTGAACGCCTATTGAGCCAGATTCTGGCGCGAGCAACCGGATTGAAGGCATCCAGGGCCTTTCCGACAAGGAATACCGACAGCGCTGGTCATTTTGACCCTTCCGCAGAGACGTATGCCTTCCATATGGCTGGCGCACTCAAGCGTCTGAAGGAAATACGCAAGGGGATGCGAGGTTTGACGTTTGTCGCATTCGACGAGGCGTTATCGCTTGGCCGGCTCAGGCTGGAGGCCCTGCGGCGTCTGGCGAGCCACCTTCGCAAGCTGGACTTTTGGGTCTTGCTGCTGGACACCAATAACAAGGTGTCGGAGTTGACTGGCGAATCAGCACGGCTAGCGTCTACAAGACTTGACACAAGCAGCAATCGTTATCGACGCCTTGTACCTCCTTTTCATATCCTGCGCACAGACATTTTTTTACAAAGCGAACCGATTCGATCCAAGTATCTTCAAGTGGTGGGAGGTAACCGTCAAGTCTCTCATATGGAGTGTCTGCGTTTCATTCCCAAGATGGGCAGGCCTCTATGGAACGACTCGTCTTGGGAAGGCTTTCAGGACGAAAAAGGGTCCAGACTGTTCCGTATTCCCTTGCAAGCGATCTTGGAAAAACTCCTTTCAGAACACAGTATAGCGTCTCTCACAAGAAGGACTCCGGACAGTCCTGCGGCCCAATTGATCGCTTTGACAAACCAACGTCTTCCCTTGAATATCGTCGGAATTCAAGGTCAGGACGCTAAATCAAGCACAACGACCTCAGGCTGTTGACAATGATTTCTTCCTCGATAGGTCTACATAGCGCGCCGAGCTTCGTCGAGACACAAATAGCGCATCATCTGCGGGTCGTTGTTGCAGTAGAGGTAGATGGCACTGGCATACGCTCCTGGATTCCGTCCGAGCCTCTGTTGAGGTGAAATCGAAGGGCGACAGAAAGCTGTCGAACCGGATGCTGATCCGATCTTTTTAATCTAGCATGGCGGCGGCCGATTTGTTCAGACGAGATCCGCAGAGGATGTGGGGAGCGGCTGTCGATACGATCGCCCGACTCGCCAAGTCTCATGACCTCAATCTGGGAGAATCTGGAGAAGAATATGTCAGGACCGCTATATCTGCTGCTGTCGACTTCGCCTTTCACAAGTGTTACAGGTCCGACATCCCCGGAATTGAGGATTTGGACCCTCGCCAAGAAGATAGTATCGACTTGCCGGACCACCTCTTTGTCGTCAGCGTACGGGACTGGCTGATCCAGTTGCTGGGACCGGAGCCCTTCGCTGACAACCCAGAATTAGATGCATGGAGCAGTCGGCGATGGATCAACTTTACCCATTTCGGAGTTCTTGGTCAAGCTTTCAAGGAAGGAACGCCTTTGCCACGAACTCATCTAGCTGAGGCATGGGTAAGACAGATAGCATTCACGGGCAGCATCACGCAACCGAAGTGGGATCTTCTTGTCGTCTGCTTAGAATCTGATGACCGCCCGAAGCTAGAAGATCTTCTCGATACACGCAAACTCTGTCCCATCCTTATACAGGTCAAAAATCGCGACGAACATCGTCCATCTCCACTTGCGAGACTTGAGGATCTTCGCGCGTCTGCCTACAACTCTGAGGAATGCCCTACCGGGGTCTTGAGTATCTACATCAGCCTCGCCGCCGCGTCACCCAAGATCGAATACGCAACCAGAACTTTAGAAGGGAATGTCAAGAGTCTGTCGATATATGTTGGCTGCAACGAGCATCACCCGCTCGGAATCTTCAGACAGCCTAGCGAAGCTCAATCTGGCGGCTTTTCCTCACACAAGGCTGCTCAGTCATTGCTCGGCCGTTGGACCGGTCTTTTTAAGATAGACATCGACGACCACGTCGGTCATTTTTTGCGAAACCGGTTCTACTTTTACGCGAACAACCCGGAACATACTGCGCAAGGTTGGCCTGATCTCATCATTGTGTGCGGTGTTCTTAGCTCGTTGCTCATTCCATCGTGTTTGCAGTCGTCAACGACGCTGTCAGTTCGGCAAATGATGCTACCCAGGCCGTTTCGAAGCATAGTACGCAAGGTTCGTTCGGGCCCATTAGTTTGATATGCTGCATTTGGAGTTCTTGCTCATTTCGCTACGAATTGATCGCCCTACACGCTACCGGTTCGAAAGAAAACCTCACACAGGCCGAAAGAAACGCGGGCAATGTGGCGGAGAAGTCGTTGAAACGAAAGATACTGGAACCTGAAAATGCCGGTTCCAAAAAGCCAAAGAAACGGAAGACAGGTGAAACAATCTCTCTAGCTGTTCGAGCTAGATCCACTCTGAATTCTGACGAGATGCATAGTCGGGAGAGCAGGACAAGCTGAACCCGACAAAAAAGCCAAGAAGAAAGCCAAGGCGAACGCAGGGGTCACAGGCAAGTGAACGCGTTCTCGCTCCTGCGGCTCTATCCGAGACTGAGACTCGATCGCGACAGTGAAACAAAACGGATCAGACAAGAAAGCGAAGCCGAAGGAACCCAACCAGCAGACAAGGAAGCCGGCGAGTGAGCTTATCTTTCACGTTTCGCCGACCGATGGAATTCGCACTCAATCTAGTTATGAGACTTAGGACGCAAGAGAAGTAAAACGACGGCTCACAAAGACAAGGCAGAGGGACTAGACACCTCGGAATGAAAGTGCGTCACCTCGTACGACCATGTCAGGTATGCGCGAGGATCTATGCCAAACATGGAATGATTTATTCTCTTATTGCACCACAGGCCAAAAAGATACGCAAGTTCAGCCGTGTGCAGGCTTACGCGTACATTTGTCCTTTCGACGGGATTATGACGACATCTACAACGGATTCATGTAATCTGTTATTATCATCCTTATTATACCACCTTTGTACATGATTATCGTTGCTGCTGCTGTCGACCCCCGCGACCAATCAGATTCGAGTATCCGCGTGCGCGCGTTTTGCGTGTTTTCGTGGCCTCGGCAGCTTGGATGGATGGATGATTCGTCAGGTTAATTCGTCATCCCCCTCTCCCCCATGACCCCCGTCCTCTCTCTTCTCCCATCCCTTCTCTCTTTTCGACTGCTACTGTCAGAAACAGAGGACAGCGGCATCAAGTGCTGTCTGGGTAGTAGACAGCACCATCTCACTCGAAGCTACACCTCTGTGCTGCCTACCTCGTAGATAATATACTCGTCGATCGATGGAAACGCGGTGAATCAGCCCAAAACACGTCACCTCTCAGGTCGCCCTGCCAACCCGCCTCGAACCGGACTCGATAAAGACCGGACTCTCAAATCTCAGAGTTGGGGACTCTCTATGAGCACGGGTCACCCTTTCCTGCAACGTATATCGCTCGAAACCGAGCTCTCGCCGCTCGGACGCTCTGAAAGCTCTGAAATCGCGCGTCTAGACCGCTTTCGTCTTGGACAACTTCCTCACTACCAGGAAATCGAGCCACCTGTCCGGGACATTTCTAGTGAATCACTCTGGCCGCTGTCATAAGCTCTTCGTAAGATGCCCAGCAACAATCACCACCATCACAATTCCTCCAACGTCGGGTCCGCCGGAACGGGTTCCACCCCAGCCCATCGATCTGCCGGATCGGGCGAAGGCTCCGGTGGTCCAGGTAGCGGGGGCGGAGGTGGAGGAGGAGGTGGTGGCTCTACCGCCGCTTCCAAACGTAGGGAAGCGAACAGGCTCGCCGCAGCTCGGTTCAGGACGAGGAAGAAGGACCAGGTGGTCGATCTCGAAGGACGGGTGGCGGGGCTCGAACAGGAAAACTCGGTCTTGAAGGGAGAAGTGAGGAGTCTCCGGACCAAGTTGGGTATCGAGACCGAGGCGCCTGTTGTTGGTCCGATCGGGGGACAAGGCAGTGGTGGGACGGTGATCAGCGTGAGCATGCAAGAGAGGGTAGGCACGCCGTTGTTGGGCGGAGGACACGCGGATAGTCCGGGGATGGGCAGTCATCGGAGCCTAAACTCGATGGGTCCAGGGGACGACGATGAGGACGACGATATGGATACGGGAAGTTCAAAGAAGAGACGAAAGGTCGGAGGTCGTGGTGCGGGCGGGGGTGGGGATGGTGCCAGTGAGGAAGAGATGTCGCAGTTGAAGGAGCAGCTGCGAGGTTATCAGGCCACGATGAGGGTCATGCAAGAAGAGATCGCCATGCTCAAGGGTAAAAAGACGTCGGTGAGTTGACGATGACGCTGAAGAATCGCGAGGAGATGGTGGACAGCTGACGACATGTACACTGCGCAGTCTGTCGGAAGGACGCCTTCGTTTACGCTCGACCCATCGCTGGCAGACGTCAAGCCGGGATCTTATACCCAAAATCATCGATCATCCGGCCGATCTGGTAGCGGCGGGTCTTCCCGATATTATCACAACCACTCGGATTCGGCCACCTCGAACGATCTCGCCGATGATGCTATGGCCGCTCAGGGCCTCGCTTCGCTCCACTTGCCTCTCCCCCGTCCCGGGTATGAGAGAGGTGAGACTGGCACCTCGTCACATCTGAGCTTGCCACCTCTTTCGCCCGTACTGCGGATCGACTCGGCTTCTCCCGGTCGAGAGTACGAAGGCGAAAGCGCTCGAGGTGGAGGATATACCACGGGGTCTCACGGCGGTGGGACGTCAGTCATGATGGGTCGATCGATTCACGGACTACCATCCTCGCGGCCTCACTCTCCATTGAGCTTGTCGCCAGGTCTCCCTCAACCTGGTCGACCCACGAGTCCGATGTCTATCGAGAGGCTGTCATCACCCTCGCCCCTCGGAGCCGGGTACAAGGATTCTTCGTCTGCTGCGAGGACGCTGAATGCGCTTCAGAACGCCGCCTTTGCCGTAGGGATGCAGTTGAGCGGATCGGGACCGTCATCCCCGCTCGGGGCTGCTTCTGGACGGGAATCGCCTCTGGCCAGGAATCGATCTTGGGGCCTGGGCGGAGCCACGCCTAGCGGACTCGGCCTGGCTTCCCTACCTCATTCGAGAGCCGGAAGTCGGGGACTCGATTCGCCCATCAGCGCCGAACGGAGCGGGGCCAACGACGATGACGATTCACCCGATAGCGGTGGGTACGCGCAGGATTACTTTGGAAGGTACGCTGGTGGAGCCAATGCCGGGACGGGTCAAGGCGGCAGTCGGTTGAGGGAAGAGCGGGATTTCGAAAAGAACGAAGATGGGGACGGGGATGGAGAGGATGACGTGACCCCTCCGGCCAAGGGGTCGGCCGGATCGAAAAAGGTCGTCGAGGTCGATCCCAGTCTTCTCGATCCTGATATCGTCGATGATGACCGCGAAGAGGGCGACACAATGGTCAAGGACGAAGTAGGGATGCAGGTGGACAATCGATAATCAGAGGCCTAATCCTCTCTTTCGGCGATGCCGCCCTTGGCGGCGCACCTATCTCTTCGATCTCGTTGATCGCTTTTTCGCTTTCCCTCTCCTGCTACTCCTCCTATCCGTGCTTTGCGCATCGTCCTTGTGTCTGCTCGATTTTGTCTCTGATTGTATGGTTAAACACGCTAGGTCGTTGTCCATGTCTGCTCCTTTTGCCGTCATTTATTATCGATTGTCACATGTACGGACATCTGATCTGATGAAACGCCGACCCGATCCGATGCCCGAATACGGATCCGGATTCGCCGGCTCTCGGCATCCATCGTCTGCTGCGAGGGCTATCACATATCGTTGTTATTAGCAGATCAGTCAACCACATCGACATGGTTATCGATTCTGACTCGACATACAACGTACATACCATCAATCATGCTCAGACGCTTGGCCTCGACCTTTTCGACTCCCGCGGCTACACCAGAACGATCGACCTCGCCCGAGACACCTGCAGTCGATCCCAACACCCATGCCGGGCGAACTGCAGTCGAACATGACCTAGCCCACGCACTTCGGGCACACGGTGTCCCGACGACGGACGAGGACTGTTTCGCATGTGATGCTGCCTGCCAGGACGATGGACCCCAATACGATGGCTACCCGCGGGGTTTCGACGTTGACTGGAGCAGTGATCTCCTTGGCAGTGCCAACCCGGCTCCCCGTAATGCAAGCCTGACTCGCACGAGCATTGCATGATGGTACTCGACTGACCCACGCACTCGACTCCCTACAGCTTGTCGTCTCGACCGCCCGGTCTGACTGGGCGCACGACCACACAACCGATACCTCGACCCTATCATATCACCTCCAGACCATCCTGAACGCCGAGCGCGGATTTCCACCACCTGGCACTCCCATCGATCCTCCACCAGCCAAGGACAAGTCGGCCAAAGAGGCTCCCAAGCCAGCACCTGAACCCGTCAAAGACAACAAACCGCCTGGTCAGATCGATCTCGTCATCGGAAAGAACGGTCTTCCTCAAGGTCTCTCGGAAACACCTCGGGCCGAGCTCGAACCCTCGTCCATCGACGCTAAGCAACCACCCACGAGCTTGTTCTCATCCTCGCTCATCTCCCAATCGTCAGACGAACACAAGGAGAGCATTTTGATCTTTCCGGAGTGGAAAGTCATCTGCGAGGTCCCTAATTCGAGCTCCGGCGCCAAGGATGTGTTGGCAGGATTGAACGGCCAGGCGAACGAGCTGAAGAGCTGGACGTTGCCGTACAGGGCAGTGGTCTTGCTCTGCAGTCACAAGAAACGAGACAAGCGGTGTCATATCGCCGCACCACTTTTGGAAAAGGTCAGTCATCGCGAACCGTCGTGGCGACGAAGGTGATCTGCATGCTGCCTTTCGATGTATTCATATGATTTATTTATCGACCAGGCCCTTGTACACGAACTCGAATCGCATCACGTCTCGATCGACACACGTGGAGACTCGTTGAACCCTCATCATCTCTTGGACATGCACGCTGCGCTTCCGCGGGAAGGAGAAGCCGGCGAGAGGGAAGCCAGGTTGAGAGCGATCGAGGGGCTGGACGATGAGACGGGGAGCGGTGAAGTTGGGATTTTCAAGATCAGTCATCTGGGTTAGTAGTGGTCGGATGGCCTTGGGATTTCGTGGACATTATAACTAATCGTTCCGGTCTCCCGTTCGTCGTCTCCAGGCGGGCATCGGTACTCTGGGGTCATGATCGTGAGTCAGCTCATATATGACAGACGCTCAGATCCGTTTCTCATATAGCTACACCTGCGATGGCTCTGTAGATCCTCTTCCCGTCCGGCGCGACCCTCTACTACGGCCGAGTGAGCCCGAAAGATATCCCGCAGGTTGTCAAGCACACCATCCTTAAAGGCCAGGTCATCGCGGGACTCTTGCGTGGAGGTAACAATGTCGTCAGAGACGAGCTGAAGGGAGATTCGGCAGGAGCTTGTAACAAGAAGGGCAAGTCGTTGATAACTTGGTAGACCTGTACGAAGATGGGTAAGGAACGGCAAGAGAGGTCGATATCATAGCATTCTCGCCTATGTAGCTATATTTACAATTCTTCTTCTTGAGCCTTCGAGCGGCTGTCTAATATATGATGAGGGGTATTATTATACAGATGCCCCGGATCGCGGCGAACCCGGTCGTAATGCTGGTCATGCTGATGTCACAGTCGTGCCGACACGATCACAATCAATGCTTCGTGCGAACGGGTTCACCGTTTTCGAGGGGCAAATGCTCTTGCAACCTCTTGAGGAGGGGTTCGTTGGCAAACACCTCGTGCAAAACCTGTCTAGCATCATCCACAAAGACGAATTCGATACCCTCCTTGACGCTTGGTGGGACGTTTTCGTCGATATCCGACTTGCATGCTGCCGGGACAATGAGCTCTGTCGAAACAGGGTGCGGAATGGTCAGCAGGCAGACTGGTGATCGGTCCTGTTTCTCGTTTAGCTTACTCTTCATTCCTGCTCGGTGAGCGGCAAGACTACGAGAGACAAGTGGGAGTGTCAGTGGTTGTTCTCTAAGGTTGATTCTCTGCAAGCGGCTCACATCTTCTCCTTGAGGCCACCGACCGGCAAGACTTGTCCAAGAAGCGTAATTTCTCCTGTCAAAGCTATAGTATTGTCTCAAAACGGTGATTAGCGGAAGCGACAGTGTCTTTCGAAAAAGAAAGAACTCACCAAAATTTGGGTCGACCTTGGTCTTGGTGAATAGTGACACGAAAGCGGACAATAACGCGGTACCCGCGCTAGGTCCCTCTTTGCCAATACCGCCTTCTGGCATCTGTACTCGAGACGATCATCAGCACCGAGCAGCTACCTGCAGACGCTTCCAGCTCGATCTGACTCACATGCAGATGAATATCACGATCCTGCAAGAAGAGGTCGGACTCGCTCGAGGTTATGCCCAACGCAAAGGCATTCGATTTGACCCAGCTCAAAGCGAGCTGAGCAGACTCTCGAATGACCTCGCCGAGCTTTCCGGTGAGCTGCAGATTGCCCTTACCGGGCATTGACTGTATTTGCGGCAGACTGGGTGAGCAATAATCAACCTTGAAAACTGGTTTTTCGACTTACAGTAGCTTCGATGGGCATGACCGACCCTGAGCCGTTACCCAAGTAACCCAAACCGGTACTGACTCCTGCAGGGGGAGCCTTGACATACAGCCTGTCCTTGTGATAGACGGCCGGACCGACATAGTCTTTCAGGTTGTCGGTCGTAATATGCACCGAGACGTCGCTGGGTACCTGCATGGACTGCCTCGGGGCGGTAGTGACCTTCTTCTCGGTCCCGGGGGCGCCTGGAGCAGGCGAATCATCACCCGGCAAGTGTTCCGAAGCCGGCTTCACGTCGGGTTGTTGCGCCACAACGGTACCGGCGTCTTCAGTGGCGGTTGCCTTGGGTGGTTCAGGCAAACCCTTCTCGCCGAGGTCAGTGACAATTTTGAAAGCTGCCTTTCGATAAATCTACAACACAGGTGGAGCGCAAAGTCGATCAGCCACGATCGAGACGTCAGGTCCAGCTTGTCGAGACGCACCTTGTCAATGTGCTTCTTGAGATTTCGCACACCGCTCTCACGGCAGTAGTTTCGGATCAAGGCCTGGATAGCAGCAGGGTCAAGCTTGATGTCGGTATCACCCAAACCGTTGGCTTCCTTGGCCTGCGGAGCGAGGTATCGATCGGCAATGGCGAGCTTTTCGTCGGAGACATATCCGCTGACTTCAAGGACTTCCATTCGGTCGAGCAGGGGTGCCGGAATCGTCTCGAGAGTGTTGGCTGCAAGGCGAACAATTCAAAGGGTTAGATTCAGCCGTAACGCATTCCGGAAACGCAATCCTTACCGGTGCACACGAACAAGACTCGGGAAAGGTCGACAGGAACGTCCATGCTGTGAGCCCAAAAGGCGAGGTCAGCGATATTTCGATTGGCACGCCGTCCCGCTAGGCACGCACTAGTGATCCAAGAATGACCCGTTCTGTTCCGGGTCCAGCATCTCCAGTAGGGCGCTCGAAGGGTCACCGTTGTGACCTCGACCGACCTTGTCAATCTCATCAATCAAAATGAGCGGGTTCTCGGTGCCGACCTTCTTGAGAGCCTGGATGGGTTTGCCCGGCATGGCTCTTTTTCGAGACGCATCGGGTCAGCGACCCGCCATATTGACGCAGATTGCACCGACTCGACTCACCCGATATAAGTCCTTCGATGACCCTTGATCTCGGCGACGTCGGTCAGACCACCGACAGAGAATCGGTAAAACTGCCTGTCCAGGGCCCTCGCGATCGATTTCCCAATACTCGTCTTTCCCACACCGGGAGGTCCGACCATACAGATGATCTTTCCCTCGACGGTACCCCGGAGTTTACCGACGGCGAGGAATTCGAGGATCCTGTCCTTGACGTCCTTTAGACCGTAGTGATCTTCGTCAAGCACCTTGACGGCATGGGTGATGTTGAAGTTTTCTGGCGAGTGGACTCCCCAAGGGATCTGAGTCAGCCAGTCGAGGTAATTTCGCGTGACGCTAACGAGATGAAAAGAGGTATATTCAGCTTGAAGGCACAAAAGGATACGTATTGCATTGGACCTACTTGAACTCGCTCGCAGCCGGTTCGAGGTGCATGAGTTTGTTGATCTCTTCGTCAAACACCGTCTTGACACCTTCGGGCATGGCGAGTTTCCCTGCCTTTTCCTTGAACCCCTCGACCAACTTGTCCTTGCCATCGCTGTCCATACCCAATTCCTTCTTGATCCCCTTGAGCTGTTCCATCAGGTAGACCTCGCGTTGGCGCTTGTGGAGCTTGTTCTCGACGTCCCTGGCAATCTTGCTCTGCAGCTGAGCGTTGATGAGTTCCTTTTTCAGGATCGTCAGCGCCTTTTGCAATCGGTCTTGAACCGAGAGCGACTCCAAGACTCCCTGAAGTTCTTGGACGTCGCCGGAAGACACGGCCGCTGCGAAATCGGCCAACTTGTCCGGGTCGTCAAACACGTTCGAGCTGCTCTGGTTGATGGTGAACGAGGTGATCTGTTCCCGGAAGATGGGCGCCAACTGAGCGATATCCTTGAACACGCTGAGCAGCTCGTTCATGACGGCCTTGATCATCTGGTCGTCCTTGTTGAACGGCTCGAGGTCGAGATTGGACACGTTGGTCAGCGAGATCTCGGGGACCATCGAGTGAAGGAACGAGATGTGCGATTGGGGCGCGGGCGCTGACGACGAGTTGGGCTCGGTGGACTTGGCATCGGACCTGGGGTGCATGTCCTGCTGAATCTCCTCGACGGTAGGCACGTCGGCAAGCTCGAAACTCGCCACCTCGGCCTCTGGTTTGCCGCCCTCGACGGGCTCCACGACCTCGCTCGGCTTCTCTACCTTTCCGCTCGTCTCCTCCTGTTCCGATGCGCTCTGACCCTGAGCCGGGCGTTCCGTCAAGAGCTCGTCAATCCTGATCCTCCTATGCGGGTACAAGACCGCCGTCAACGATTCCTTCTTTTCGCCGTCAGACCCGGTGGCACCCTCGATGGTCTTTCCATCTTGCCCCACTCCATCGCCAGCTCCAAAGACACTGGTGATCTGCGCAAAAACTCCGACAGGGTAGACCTGGTCGGGCGAGGTGATGACGTCGGAATCGGCGTTGCTGTCCTTGAGCAGAAATGCACCGATGTACGGCTGGCCACGTTGTAGGAGAGTACGGATGGCCTTGATGACCGGGGGCGAGGTGATGGTCACGGCCTTGTAGAAGCCTATTAGACAGGCAAGCGAACAACATGACACGACCAGGAATTCATCTCGTCAGCTCCGGCATCTAGACAACCAACACTCGGCACGCAGTCACGGAAGTCAATGCAACTCACCAGGGAACAAAGGTCTCCTGGTGATAGGCAAAGCCAAGACCTGAGGGTACTCGTCCGGAATAGAAACCTTGGCGACCTCTTTACCCGTCTTCGACGGAGGTGGAGGTGAATCCCCACCATCGTTGTTGTTGCCGGAGTTGTTATTGTTGTTATTGTTACCGCCACTACTGCTGCTACCATTGTTAGAGCTCGAGCTGTAATTGTTAGACGAGCTGGAGCTAGGGGTGGAGTTGTCCTGGTTGCTAGATAACGAAGCTGAGGACGAAGGCGAGGTAGAGGAAGCCTTTGTGGACGAGGACGAAGGCGACGACGTAGCAGCCGAAGTTGTCGAAGTTCGCGGGGCACTCGTCGGCCCCGTCACGATGTCCTCCAATACGGTATCCACCTCTTCGTGCTCCAACGGGCTCTTCGGCTCATCATCCACCTTGCTCCCCACCTTGCTCGCGCCGACACCTTCGCTTCGCCGCGGATGACCTCCCATGAGAGCGTCTCCCTCGGCGTCAAACTTGTCGTCCAACTCCCATGGCCGGGCACCCTGACCGACGAGTTCGTCTTCGGGAAAGACCAGTTCGGAGGCGTCCACGGGAAGCTCCTTGTCGTTTCCAAATATCGCCGTCGCCCCCGTGTTGCTCGTCACGAACTGTTCAGGCGGTTCATCCTCCTCTAGGGTCATACCGAGGTTGGCCCTGAGACCGGGAGCGTTCTCCTTGGTAGTGCCATCGGAAGTGATGACCTCCCCACCGGGGCCCTTGACGGGTTTGTCACCTTCTTTCGCCTCTTTCGCCGGTCGTTGGTTTACCCATTTCTTCTCCGGCTGTCCTACCACCCCGGAAGTACGGAGCGTACGGCGTGAGCTGAGGCTGAGAGCGAGGCCTGTTGAGAGGAGAGGCGAGGTTGCGGCCGAGGTGGAGTTTCGCAGAAGGAGAGGAGTGCGAGTTCGGAGGACCGAGCGGAGGGGGAGCATGGTCGTGAGTTATCGGTGTGCAAAGTATCGGGTCTGAGAAGCTAGGTTCAGGCAGTCGTCGACCCGGTGGATTGACACAGGTATACTACTGCTGGTCGCGGTTCGAGGTCGATTCTATCGGATGTGAGTCGCAGTCGCCTCTTGTCGTTGGAGAAGAGATCAAGAGAGAGGGTGGGGGATAGATAACGACGATACGACGCGAAAGACGATGTGATGTCGTCACGCTTCGATCCGACTCGATGATCCGATTTCGATGCGGGTTTTCGATCGACGACGACGATCCTGAGGGTCGGGATCTGATTTCTTTTCTTATGTTGTCGAGACGGGTTTGGGCAGTGAGGGGGAAAGTGTTTCGTATTCGACCCGTGCCTCTCTCTCTATTGTCCCCTCGTCCTGCCCCTCTGGCTGCTTATTGTTCATCGAGAACGATCGACATGACCCCCCCCGGATGGCTGCTGAGGGCGAACAGAGCCGAGACTCGTCGCACTCTCTTCCCCCCCTTGATGGTTTCATTCGCTTCGTAATCACCCGAGGCGAGATGAAGATCACGTGATAAGTCTTCGTCACCTTATGACGTAAGATGCCGGCATGGGCTCGCGGGCCGTTCGAAATATGGGGTGCAGCGGGATCGCTCCATTCGCCATTCGTCATTCTCGACCTCTACTTGAACTCTGCTCCTACGACACTGACCGTTGAAGGCCTGTGGTCTGGCGACCTACAGCACCTAGAATACAAGAATAGAGCTTTGATCATTTTTATCATGTCCTGGATCGACGTACCCTTCGAGAGGGCGTCTCCGCTCATCGGCGCCCCCCCGGACCATCTCAAGGTGAGGGTTCATCCTTGTTCACGCTCCTGCTCCTGACAGGCGATGCTGACCTCGAGTATCTCTTCTTGATCCATCCATTACCACGACGAACGGTCATACCTCGCGCTTGATCTCTTGCTCGACCGTTCCCGGGGACGCAGCTCATCTTCATCCTCGTCTCCTCCTACCCCCTCGCCCACATCTTCACCCGTCTGCCCCCGACCGCACCTCACTTGAAACACCTGTTCAGCATCGTCCTCACCTCGTTCTACCTCGTAGGTATGTTCAGAATGAAGTGGGGGTACATCCAACTGGTTGCCGATGCGGTCGCCGTGTGGGGGATCGTCGTGGGCAAGGTCGGGGTCAGGCGGGACGGAAGGGGGGAAGGATGGATGCCTTGGTTGGTCTTTGTGTGAGTTGCGGTATGGAGCGGGTGATCTCTAGGGAGGGTGCGAAGAGGCTGATCGTTTTCAATCTGAATGCTTGCTGTGATCGGATGTGTGTTTCGTTCACAGTCTGATTATGGGCCACCTGACTGTCAAGTACGTCGGACTTCTCCTCCTTCCTCTTTGCTATCGAAGGTTGGTCTCACGAGATGCTCATCATCAAAACGTCACGACAGCCACGCCTATCGAGCGTTCACCAACATCCCAGACTCGGTGATGGAGATCACTGCGATGCAAATGGTGACCACCATGAAACTCATCACTTTCGCGTGGAACGTCGAGGACGGCCGCAACTACGTCGAGCCCGGCAGCAATGAAGACAAATCCGGATCGGCCCCTGCTACCATGTCTCAGGTCGACCCCGCTCTCGCTGCTACGCGTCTCCCGCCCTCGAGGATCCCCACCCTGCTCCCCTTCTTGGGGTACGTTCTTTTCTTCCCCTCCCTCATCGGACCGGCCAGCGATTACGCCAGTTATGAAGCCTTGATCGATGGGTCCATCTTTACCTCTCCCCCGGGGACGAACGAGGCCAGTCGGAAAGCCTCGAGCGTGAACGCTCAGAGGGAAAAGGTCGGAAAGGTGGATATCCCCCAGCCGAAGGGTCGAGGGTCAGACGGCCAAGACCAAGACCCCGAGATCGAGACCCTCGTCCAAACGCTCCAGCCCCGTTCCGCCCGTCCTCTCATCCCCAAGGGAAGGAAATCTAGCGCCTACCGCAAGCTCGTCACCGGATTGATCATGCTCGGCATCTACGCCGTATTCGGGGGACAATGGAGTTACGGCCGGATCATCGACCCGGAACTGGCTAAAGTCGGATGGTGGGCCTCGAAAGGGATCCTGAGAAAGTGGATGTATGTGATGATTGCTGGATTCATCGCGAGGACCAAGTATTATGCTCTGTGGAGCATTAGCGAGGTGGGTCCTGGACATCAAGTTTGCTCTCGACGTATACGAAGAGGCATAGGAACTGAAAACAGGTTCTAACATCACCCCTCCTCACTTTCATCTTGCTGTCGGACAGGGCGCATGTATTCTGACCGGCATCGGTTTCAATGGGTACTCGACCGGTTCTCCCGTCTCGGATGCGCCCAAGGCTCTGTGGGACAGGGTGGAGAACATCGACATCTGGAAGATCGAGACGGCTCAGAGCTTCAAGGTCTTGTTTGACAGCTGGAATTGTCGGGCCAACGTGAGTGGGAATTGGGTCGATCCAGAGGCGAGCTTCTGGTCCCGGAAATGATAGCTGATTACGTTGCTTCCGCTCGTCACCACCTTGCAGGTCTGGTTGAGAGATACGATGTACAAGCGACTGGTCAAGCCGGGTCAGAAGCCGGGATTCGCGCCTACCGTCATGACATTCGTGACAAGCGCCTTTTGGCACGGGATCGGAACGGGGTACTATCGTGAGTTCCTCATAGTATATGTGTCAGCCAGCTCGGTGGGGGTCCATGCTTACGACCGCCACCGTACTTCGTAGTGGCGTTCATTACTGCCGGCATATGCACCTCGCTCGGTCGTCAGATGCGTCACCTCGTCCGTCCCTTCTTCCTCCCCGAGAACATCGCCTCGCACTCGACCGTCCCGAAACAAATCTACGACGTCCTGTCCTGGCTGACCGTGATGAGCCTGATCAATTACGTGGTGGCGGCCTTCCTGCTGCTGTCGTGGCACGACTGTCTACTCGCCTGGACTCGCATGGGATGGGCTGGACATGCGGTCATCGGGATTGCCTGGATCGGCTTGAAGTATGGAGGGGCGAGATGGTTGAAGCGGGCCAATGCGCAGGCCGGGCGGGCGGGTGCGAAAAAGACCAAGTAGAGCCACAGAGCAAGCGAATGGGGATTTAATGGGAAACAAAAAGAGAGCCTTGTGAAGGTGACAGTCAGGAAACAAGCCGAAATTTATGCCATCTACGGATGAGTCAGAGGCATGAATCACATGCGAGCGAGCCTTTACCGATCGCAACAACAGATTAACAATAGATGGCCACCGTTACACCTGTTTGTTTACTTTGTGTTTCGAATTGAATCAGCATCCGTGTTTGCATAATTCGGACGAGCACCGGCGATCGAGTCGATGTTTGCATGTTTCCGATGGTGATCAGCTCGCCCTTGCACCTTTGGCGCCGAGATGAATGGTGAAACCCCCTAGTAGTATACCGCTTTCTTACATTGGACTCCTGCAGAATATAGCTCGTGTTGCATCATTTGACCCTCAATAATCCCACCGGCAGGTCATCAATCATGGGACGTCACGGCCTCAATCTTTCGTATAGGACGGTACCCCTCTCCGAGATCACTGCCGATGATCTCGCCATGGACGTCCGGGGGCACGGTCTGTGTAGCTTTCTACCCATAACTGATGACCTCGAGCTTTTGCGGCTCAGGCATCCGGACAAGCTGGGCAGGGATGGGCCGCTGCAGAAAACTTTCGATCAAGCCTCAACGGAGGACACGAATAAAGTTCAGGAGGCCGGCTCGACTTCTAGACGCCAGCTCAGGCTTACCGATATGAGAGGGAGTGCATTCTGGCCTCAGGGAGAGTGGGATTCAGTCGATCATATCACTAGCTTGGACAAGGATCGGTTTGATCCACGATACATCCAAATCGAAGCTGGAGAACATCTAGGCTATTTCGAGGGGATTGTTGAAGAGATGAAAAGGGAGGGAAGCGGGCTCTACTCCGCAGTTCGACCGTTCCTTGACCCGCTTGGATCTGGAGTGAAGTCTCCTCTTGTTCCGGAAACCGTGTCACCGCTTCAACCTAAACCACAGCTACCGTTCCGACGTGACGCGGAGTCAACGTTCGCAGCCAAAGCGGACCTCCAATCCAAGGCGAAAATACTGTTCGACGCCGTACACGAGAAGTTATGGTCCGACCACCCCTCAAAAGGAGAGGCTGATGACGAGACTTTCCGGCCCGTGTTTCTTTCGCTTAACAACAAATATATCAAGTACGACTCGGAGGACCAAGAGGAAGAGCCATATGAGAGCCCCCACGTCGATCCTTCCGGAAGGATGATCCTTACGGGTGAAATTGCGATGGCAGAAAGCAGACCAGATTGGCTCCTCGACTCGCTCGACCCCGTCCCACTTGACACGACCGATATTCTGTGGAAGCAGTCAGCTGGACACGGGACCACTAAGCTTCAGCCGACCGTGGATTGTACGACCGGACTCATCCGGCAGGTCCGGCAATACCAGGCGAGTCCCGCAAGCTCGGTCAAAACTCGTTACTGTTACCAATCTTTCCATCTGAACTACTACCTGCTCCAAAACAATCTTTGACAGATCTGCGAGATCGGAAATCATGCAATGATGGGTGAGCTTCTGAGCTTTACGTTATGCGGGACTATCCTTCGGATTGTCTTCATCAACACTGAACGTTTCGGTACGTCGAGAGGGTACGACCTTTCAGACCCAGAAGACTGGATCGATGTGGTGAAGATTATCGCCCTGTTCTGCGGCCCCATCTCGAACTACTTCCCTTTCTGGACTCCGCATGAGCTAGAGCAGATCACAATGGAGACTCTCGAAGGCGACACGTTATTAGTCAAACTCGAAGACATCGAGATTCTGGACAGACGGTTCGATCCATACGGGAGACGGACCACAGTCTGGTCTGGAAAAGTTAAGAATATCAAGCAGCTAGACAGAAATGGGAAAGAAAAAGAGGTCGATCCCCGCTACGTGCCCACCGAAGACGAGGTATTCGTCATCAAAGCGTCTTGGCTTCTCAGCTACCTAGCTGAGCACGAGAAAAACGTCTATAGACACATCGAAGAGCAGGACAAGAAGGAGGGACGCGACCGAGATCCTGAGGTGTCGATTCCAGTGTATATCGGCACTGTCACAACTTCGGAGAAGGCGGCCGAGACGCTAGGCAATCCCGACCTGGCGAACTGGAAGACGAGGGATTTCCCGGTCAACCCTACTCAACCTGAGAGCTCTAAAGAGCACGCCTGCCTTAGCATCTTCGCAACGAAGTGTTTCAAAGCCATGACGATTCTCGGCGCGACCATCTCCATGGTCAAGCTCATCACCGTCTACCGCAAACTCTTCAAAACCTTGAAGTATCTGGCCCAGAGAGGCGTACATTACCGCGATTTGAACCTTGGAAATATCTTGCGAGATATCCTTACACAAGAGAGGTGTTTGTTGACGGACTTTGATTTCGCCCGCATTGGGATGCAGCGGCGGGGAGGTCCTCAAAAGGGGGATCTTCAGCCTTGGGAGACGAGCAAGGACGACTGCATCTCTGGCAATCCGATCTTTATGTCAAGCTTCGTTCAAGAAGGTGTAAAAAACAAAGACACCCTTGAAAGGCATGAAAAGTTCTTGTTGCAAGCTAAGCAAGGCTTGGACCAGGCGAAGCGGCAGGAGGAAGAAAAGTTGCTGGATGCCACGTCAAGTCTTCTCGACCGCGATGCTGCTGCCCTAAGACGCCGCAAGGCCGAGAAGTCGGTCTCAAAATGGGAATCGAACGTCGAGCAAGCGAAGGCCAGGTTGACGCCGAACGCTCATAGATACATTGACGATTGCGAAACGGCGGTGTATACACTCTTGTGGCTAGTTAGTACCCCCTTTTTTTTCGATATTATCCGCTACTGACTTGGTCTCGTTGCGATTGAAGGTCGCCGATCACCAACGCAAGAATGCCGGAATACCTGTGCCTAGTTCACTTGAAAGGCTTGATGATCTGGACATCAAAAAGGAGGTATGGCAGGAGTCTCTAGAGGCAGTGAGTTCCGGCAGCTACTGCGTCGTTCCAGTGAGAACCTTAACTGACTGACCGCAAATAGATCACCAAATCTATCGCTTACAGTGTCGAGTGGAGCGATCTGATGGAGAACCTGAACCGGACAATCCGCGAAGCTCAAGGCAATGTGAAAAGAGAGGGTTCTTCTGCGGTCGTGCAACCTGTCGAAGAAGCCTGCTTCGACGAGTGCGACCGGATCATGAGAGACGCTGTCGCCAGTATGGAGCGCAACAACGCCTTACCAGACGTCGAACTCCCTGTGACCCAGCCCAAAGCGACTCATGAACACCAGCGCAACTTGGGTCTCCAAGAGACTGATTCCGAACGCCTGGATCTCACGCAAATGGATCCCCAAGAGTCTGATCGCGAAGGGTCGGATTCTGGACAGTTGGGTCTCCAGAACTTGGATCTTCAAGAGCCGGGTAACGAAGAATCGGAGCCTTTGAATCCGCCTCATCCAGAGATCAAACTCAGGCGCGGCAGCAGGGAACGAAACCCCCCAGATTGGTTTCATCATCGTTCGTAGCTCTGCTATCTGGTAGCTTCCAGTCTGTACTCGCTACGCAGTCCGTGTCCGCCCGTAGATGTCAGAACAAGCATATCGAAATGATTATACCCCACGAGAGTCGCTTACCATCCAATCGCACAACACGAATCCGTTCCGCGTAGAAACACCAATCAATTGACCTGTCGATTTCGCTGCGGATTTCGGACCTGGCCGCCAACGCAGAACAGTCCGTTTCTGCATATCGGTTCGCATCGCATCACATCTAATCGAGCGTATTCCTATACCCTGTCATTCCTCACGACCTCGAGAACTGAATATGACCTCAGATTACGACGCTTGGAGGGCCGCACACTCTGAGGGCAAACATGCGTTCGCACAAGGGGACTTGCACGGTGCGATTCGACTCTTCTCAGAGGTGAGTTTCCAGATCGCGGGTTGAGTCCTTCACTACTCTGACATGGTTACATTTGACAGGCTCTAGTCCCGGCTAAGAGACTTGGAGCAGATAAGGCGGTACGAGTACTCACCACCAGAGCATCTATCTATGTCGAACTGTTTGATTTCAAGTCGGCAAGGGTAGATGCAAAGGAGTGCATCAAGCTAGAGCCGAACAACTACGAGGCAAGTTGACGAGCTTTTGCCTATCGTATGCGATGGTGTTTTAACTTGAGTATACTTGCATAGAGCTATACGCTAGGCGCAAACGTCTTTGCTGCAGAAGCAAGGTACCCTGAAGCGCTCAAGATTTTGGAAAGGGGAAAGGCATTCTGTCCGAAAAAATCGCATTCGTTACTCGATGCCCGGCATTCGCAAATATACGAACGACAGCAAGAAGCAGGTTTCCCTCCTGAAGGCTCCCGCTGTATAGATCCCCTCGCGGTCCTGCCGTTGGAAGTGTTTGGGAGGATCATCGAGATCGGAGTAGACACTTACCATCCTGACTTCGCCCTCAGACCTAGCTGGGTATCGAGGCGGTGGAGATCGGCGGCCCTTGGAACTCCATCTGCTTGGAAATCTTTTCTATGCCATCATTATGCCATGCGACGGGGCCTACACATGGACAGGCACATGGAGCGGAAGATCGAAGCCTGGGACGAACGTTCCAAGGGTCGAATCACTGCGATCAAGGTCTCTCTTGATTACGCGTCCTTGACAAGACCGTGGTTCCAGGAGGCGACGCGAAGAAGACTTTTCATCTGCCTGGAGAAATGGCTCGTCCATTGCCGGAGCTTCGAGTTGCATGCACACGTCAGTTTTGCAAGCGAGGCCAGAGTCTGCATGCGCGGCCAAGCTGTCGAACTGAAAGAATTATATGCCGACGACTTCGCTTTCAAAGCGCTCGTTCCGCGGGAAAACACTTCACTGCGAGTTTTGGACCTCACGAAGACTTTTACCAAGGACACCAGCTATAGCGGAGCATCTGCCATATCGGGCTGTCTGCCTGCAATTGACCAGGTACAACAAATCCGAAAGCTGGTTCTGAATCGCGATCATCTCTTAGGATACCTCCAAAGCGGCGTCTTGGGCGCCATGAATCGAGTGGAAACATTCCATGTGCCAGAATACGTATACCGTGTTTGTCCTGTCGGTGGTTACCCACAATATCCTGGCCCTGGGGGACTGCCTAATCTCCCGTCGCTCGCTTGGCTGCGAGGATCGCCAGCGTGTTTGCTTGGAGCGCTGGCGTGCCCGAACCTCACCAGTCTTGAAATAGGTCCAGGTTGCAATTGCAAGGCTGCGGTTATCACGCAGATCTTCAACGATGACCGGGAGTATCCTGGCTTTTCGCCAGACAAAATCGCTATCCTTCGAATCACACAGGGTGTCCACAACACGTCGTTGTCCGCCATTTTGCCACGCATGACAAAACTGCACTGGCTTTATACGGAACAATGCGTTTCGAACGAGACCATTGAAGCGCTCACCGATGCTGCGGTCAATCCTTGCCTCCATACGATCCACATCCGGGATGCGAGATCGCTCACCGGGACCCCCCTCATGCGCATGGTGAGCAACCGTCTCCCCAGATCCAAGACATCAACGTCTGGCAACGCAAACGTGCTCGCAATGGATACTCAAGAGGTATCACAGATATACGAGTTGCACTTATCGATGTGCGACCTGTTGGAAAAAGAAGCGGAAGATTGGCTGAAGCGGAACGTTCCCAGATGTCGGATTGAGCGTATCAAACCTCAAGCACCGGCTTCGTACAGAGACCGAATGGCTTATTGAGGGACCCAGATTAGACTGGATGATCCGATGGCAGTGCCCGTCCCGTGGCTGGCGATCCGTCTGGCCATTCGCACGCAATACAAACCATGATTATACGACTTTACGAAGGAGAGAACTTGATCGAACACCGTCTAGCTAGCGAATACATGTCAACCCTTTTGTGAACCCACATCTGATAACAATGATCCACCTCGTCTATTGCATTTTCTTTCTCTGACCCTTGGCTTGCTGTGGCCTCCAGAATGCGCATACCGACTCGGCCTCAGAGACCCAATCTCCGCGACCGGTCAGCGAGACCAGACGGACAATCGCGGTCAACAAGTACAAGATCAGCCAATTAAGAGTCATTGCTAGCGGGGTGGAAGCCATCAAGACTCGAGCGTGTTCGATCCCAGCGACGATCGCTCGCGCGACGAGTTCCTTCTTGATCGCCCGATCGGCCGGCCTGATGGGGAACGGAATCTCGGCCCCAAATTGGTCGACGGCGAGCTTCAATCCAGAGGTGAATCCGTCCTCGTGGAATCCGTAGTTTGTCCACGCACCCGCAAACGTGACTCGACGGGCGTTTTGTATCTCTGGCAGTCGCGACTGTGCTCGAACGCTCTGGAGGTCGAACGTCAAACTCGATATCAGTTGTGCATGAAAGGCACGCAGGAATGGGAATCTTCGACGCACCGCTGCGCTGTACATGGGATGCTCGTACTGATATCTCCCAACCGTCTTGGCAGCATCCACCTCGAACGGAGGATTCAGGGTGACCAAGACGGGTCCGTGCCTTTCCACGGGCAACTTTTGCAGGTCATTCATGTTATAGGTCCTGTTCGCGTAATGTCGCCGTTCCATCAGTTTCTACTTGGTCGACCATGGGTTCAAGATGCAATCTCCTCACAAGGCTACAGTGTTGACATCCGAAGCCGCAGCCTTGGGAGATTTGCTCGGCTTGTTAGAAGACGTCAGATAGTTCCAAGCTGAAAAGTCCGAGGACGTCTTGTCAGTCTCGGTGATCGTCGTTGCGACACTCAGCAACGGGAATATTACGCACCCGACCACGCTCTTCGCCTGATGGGCATAAACTGTGAGATTCTCAATAGCATCAGATCAAAGAGAATGTCAAACCAGCTGATCCCGCCCGATTAACGCACCCGCTCGTCCCAATGCAAAACGGCTTCATTCTTGCTCCACTCGAACGAGCTCAAGATGTCCTCTTCCTCCCGGGTCGCACCTCCACCCGCCTTGAGTAACCTCAAGCTGGTATCCGAATGCGTGCTGCAGCGTTCATTGCAGGCGGAGGAACGAATGAATCAGTACGGCCGCTCAGGTCAATCGAATGTATCTCAAAGACCCGCAACTCGCTAACTCACGCCATGATCACGTAATCGTACTGATGCTCCTTCCCGCTCTCCTCGACCAAGGTGACGAGATCCGGGTGGGGGGTGACACTCTTGATCGGAGTGTTGGTGTGCAAGTTCTCCTTAGGCAGGGATGCGAGCACGGCCTCGACGTACTTTTTCCTGAGAGTGTCGGATCATATTCACGAATCAGTGCCAGCCGATCTGATAGGCATCGTAACAAGCAATGCGCTCACGATCCTCCAGAGACGGTCAGCCAGTTGGGCCTCCCATCGACCTGCATGAGATGATGGTTGTGGAAAAATCTGACCAACGTCTTGGCCGGGAAGTCCAGGGCAGCCTTGTCGGCGGGTGTCGACCAGCTAGCCGATGGGACGGCAAGAGACGGGGATCAGTGGCGGGTCGGAACTGTCGGTGAATGAGCGACTCACATGGCCGCTGTCATCGGCTGGTATCATAATCAGATAGATACACATCAGTCGTCTTCTCACGAAGAACCACGGGTACGCAATAACGCGCGACGAACTGACCAACAAGTAATCCTCTTTGAACCCATCCCCATACCCTCCCCTTTCCAGATACTCTCCGATGCTCATATCCTTCTCCACCTCTTCCCTATCCTCCTTCTTGCTCTGGGCCGTGCCTCTTGACCCGTCTGTCTGGTCACCATCTACCAAATCCAGCCCAAAGAGGTTGAACCTGAGGACGTCCAACAACATCCTCCACAACCGAGGATTCAACAGGTTCTTCCTCTGGATGAAGACGGTCGAGAGGTTGTCGCCGGCCCATTCGAACAGGCCGAGGTCGCGGGAGACGCTAAACGTCATCGAGGTGGGGATGGTGCGGACTTTTTTGTGAGCGAGGAAGGAGAGGAAGTTGGGGTACGTTGGCGGGTTGCAAACGATCTGAGAGCCAAAAGAGAGGGAGAGAGGCGGGGCAGTCAGTCCGTGTGTGCGCGTGTGATGAGGCTGCCTTTGCAAGGGGTGGAGCAAAGTAGGCAGAGGACTTACGAATCCGCTAAGATGACAGTAGGTAGGTGGTTGAGAAGGAATACCTTAGATCAGCTTTTGTACCTGACGAGCCCCGTAGCTGAAGACTGTCCGTCGACTCACGTATCCACATCGACGCTCTCCTTGCCCTCACCTGCGATGCATCATCGACCGGCGCCCGTCGTTCATCGTGTCAGCATCCTGTAACTGCCTCGTAGTAACCATGGAGAGGAAGGACGACCCCAGACGACGCACGTTCAAACGTCACGGTATGCGTGTGACCCCCTACATAATCTCCAGCTTCGTAGATGTTGACCTCGTGCTCCGAGTGTTCGTTCAAGGCCTGTCACAAGTCCAAGCGCAATTCCAACCACGATCAGGTATGATAAAGAAGAGCGGAGGAGAGATATGAAGACGTAGATGGATTAGCACGACGATTTGGGTCAATAGACAAAGGGAAGGACGAGCGAGGCTTTACCCAGAGGGCGGCGATGCCGGACACGCCCGAGCCAACGATGGCGATACGCTTGCGTTCTTTGATAGGTGGCATGTCGTTCTATATGGATGTCTAGTCGGCGGAGGCGGAGTCGAGAAGAGTTGAGGGATCGCAAGAAGGAGGAGGAGGAGGAGGAGGTCGTCGTATAAGTAGGTCGTGCAAGGGTCAAGAGAGATTGATCGACCGACATCACTAGAGCGAGCGAGGGAAGCCGCGCGTCGGTGGCTTTTCCGCCCTCGCCCGTCCAGGATGACGATCGATGATGTCAGGCTCAGCAGCTCGTATCCCTGTAGAGTACAGGAAAGAGAGTAGCACACTTGTATACTTTTGAGCAAGGGAGAGACGCCATCACCACTATAATCCAGTCAATTCAAACCACCTGTATGCATGCACAATCTCTCTCTTCAAGTCGCCGAGTCTTGTGGGATCCAAGACCTGGGCAGGTTCCCCATCAAGGCTCCCGTTTGCTCCCTCTCCTGCCTCGGCGATCGCCGCGACAAAGATAAATGTCAGCAAGGAGGGAGCGGGTCTTGGGGGGCAGGGAGGGGGTCCATCAGGATATCAGATAGCAGTCGATCATTCCGTCAAGTTTTATTTATCATTCATTACAGTTTGTCGATTTGCCGACAGACCGTCACCTCTCTACCTCTCAAGATGAGGCCGTTCTACCCTATCCTGCTCGTCGGCGTCCTCGGTCCCGTCTCCGCGAAACACCGCTCACGTATCCGCCCGGTAGACGAATCCAAGCTCCCCTTTCCCAAGGGACCTTTGGTATGGGGCGATGTCAACTTCGTACACACGACGGATATTCACGGCGAGTCCCGTAGTCCCGGTCGATACAAACCGGCAGGGATCGTACTGATCGTTTCTGCGTCTCGATGCTTTCTGCGGTACAGGTTGGGTGTTAGGCCACCATCATGTAAGCCTGAACCGAAACCCTCGAACGTGCTCTGCCTTGCGGTCAGGGCTGATCGACATGCCTTTGAATTTTGCCTAGTCCACCTGGCCAGAACCTGTGAGCTTTCCTCCATCCCTCGAGGAATATCTGTCTTGAGTCCAAAATCTACTCGCTGACCTTCAATCATCTCGTCTCGCCCTGCAGAATTACTCGGCCAACACTGGCGACCTCTACTCCTTCCTCACTCACCTCCGCTCTCAAGCGGATAAAGCCGGTGTGGACCTCTTGCTTGTGGATTCGGGAGATCATCATGATGGAGCGGGGATCGTCTCTGTCTATCCCAACACACAGGAGCACAGCCAACACTATCGATCAGGCGGATCCGTCGTCGACTACCACTTATCCAAGCTCGGGTATGACGTCCTCGCGATAGGCAATCACGAGTTATACAAGTACCCGGACGCGCTGCAGGTCGCTGACGATGTAAGGGATGGGATCTGGGACAAGGTGGACCGGAAGAACGGAGGGGAGACGAGCACGAGGTTCTTGACGAGCAACGTCGAGATCACGCTGGACGGACGGAACAGGTCGGAGTCGATCGGAGCGAGATATAGCAAGTTCAAGACGAGGATGTGAGTCTGCGTTGGCCCGTCTCTGTGGGATTTATATCGACCCCTTTACGAGCTCAAGTTGGACGATTCTTTCGAGTCTGTAGGGGAAAAGATGTCACGGCTTTCGGGGTGCTTTACAACTGTGAGTTACATCTTCGCGCCCACAAGATGGATAGAAGATCGCTCAGGCCTGCACGTCGTTCGTCTTCGGTATCTGGACGACATTAGTTTCCTTCAATGCCAAGTCAGTCTCATACTTCAACGTGACCCCAACCGGAGCACCGCGCCACATCGTATTGATGACCATCACTGGTAATATAGGAATACTGCGATTCAGCCACTCAGGGAGATGGTCCGCGAATCCTGGTTCTTGGAAGCGATCCAAGATCGACCCGATTTCTTGTGAGTCGATCCTCACAACTCTCTTCCCACAAGCTTCGGCAGACTGACGTCCCCCCCCCCCCCTTTTTTCTCTTTTTGAACTCTGTTTTCCTGCGCCTGGCAGTATCGTCGCAGGTCACATGTCGATCAACAGGGCCGATAGCGAATGGCAACTCCTCCTAGATGCGATCAGGGAGGTTCACGAAGACGTCCCGGTGTTCATCTTCGGGGGACACAATCATGTCAGAAACTGCGAACGGTTGGATGGAAACTCGATCTCGTGAGCAGCAGGACCGACCTTTGTGACATAGATCTAGATGTTGAAGCTGTCTACCCTTCGGTTGGCAGGTTCGCTGGAGGAAGGTATATGGAGACGGTCGGATGGGTCTCGTAAGCACGCTTCTCATCCGGTCATATGAATAACCGCCATTTGCTTATATCGAACGGATCGGGTTCGACAGAGCGAACCTGACGAAGAACGAATCGAACGAGATGGACGTCTCTAGGCGGTACCTCGACAGCAACCGGAGATCGTGAGTGGATCGGAGTGGGCGAGGTATGGCTTTGCTAAGCTGCTTTCAATTCTGGATGATAGCTTCAAATATCACGCTCGAGTGCCAGATCACAAGTTTGACACGGTGCGTCATGAGGTGTTTGTCTCCTTGGAGTGTCGTGCTGAAGACCTCGACTCTTATGAAATAGCACGAGGGCAAAGCCATCTCCGAATCGCTCTTCAAGACGTTTGATCGATGGAACCTGTCCAGCGTACTCGGACATGCGCCGCAGAGCTACTTTCTCTCCCGATATCCCGTCACGGACGACAGATCGCTCTTGAAAAAGTTGATGGACGATGTCTTGCCCGCGACAGTATACGACGACAAGGTGCTTCAGCACGGGCGGAAGAGGATTTATCTGGCCAATTCGGGTTGTCAGCGATTCGATATAGCAAGTCCCGAAGCTGAGCTCAGGGCTGTAGTGCCTGTGAGATCGAGGTGCACGTGCTGACGGTTTTTTATTACACTCGACTGACAGTTCAAGGGAGAGTTCACGATCGACGACCAATACTCTATTTCCCCTTTTTCGAGCCCGTTCGTCCAGATCACTTTGCCCGCGCGCATCGTGCGCGTCTTGAGACAAAAGATGAACGACGAAGGGGCTAGCCAGTTCGCTCCCAGTCCTGCTCTTGAACAGGGCATGAGCGAAGAGGTCGTCCGCAAGGCTTTCGATGCGAGCATGGTCAAGCAGCGACAGGACTATGAAGATCGAAGACAGAGGGAGCTCGAGTTCCTCAGGTTAGCCTATGGACAGACGGTGTTTGATGCGGAGGTCGAACGGGAGAGCGATCTCGTACATAGGTATGGTTACGTGACGGAGGATAATTGTGGTCCAGTGTCAGTCCTTAGTCTGTATGGGTGCAGTTTGTGAGAGCTTGCTAAGCCTGCGTTATGCAACAGTGGAAGCGGAGATGACGTCGAGCATGTGCCAGGTAAAGGGCTCTCATATATCGCATCAACGTCTCACAAGCTAATGTTTAACACTACCTTTTGCACAGTACCTTATGCTCCAGTCCCGTGAGTACAGTGTTTTCGGGGATCTTGTTCTGGCGTTGTTCACTCATATGAAGCTATCTCTCTGGTGCGATAGGGACTACGTCAGTACAACTTTCCCTGAGGGAGTCGATGACGAGGAGCCCGTCTTTGTGATCGCTATGACGTTCTTCTTGAACGATGTCGGTAGGTCGCGATACTGCTCAGTCAGCGATCATACCCTCGCGGCCCACTCATTTCTGCCCGAAACACCTTACAGTCAAGGCCGTCAGCAAGATCGATCCGGCATACCCTCCCATCACCTATTCCGACTTTGAACCGTGTGGAGACTCGAGCATGACCTCGAATCAGGTCTGGGGACATTACGCTCGAAAGCATTGGAACTGAGAGAAGCCTAGTATCATGGATTTCGTATTATAGATTGTGCTTGTATTGTGCGCATGCAGTATGCATTGTACATCGTTGTTGACCTTCATCGTTCCTGGTTCAGTTGTCACCGACCGTTCAGCGTTGTTGTGAAAGGCGCATCATCATCGCTGGGTCCATCCCGGCATTTGCGTTCTGCCCCTGCTGATTTCCCATACCGTACATATTCATCTGGGCGTTCATGAGCTGCTGCAACTGAGCAGGCTGCATGCCTGGAGGGAACTGCATCCCCGGCGGAAACCCGTTGCGCAAGCCCGCGATGGTCTGCGGATTCATCATCCCCGGATTGTTGGTGAACTGGCCGAGCTGCTGCATCTGAGCGAGCTTTTGTTGTTGTTGCTGTTGTTGGATCCGTTGCTGCATAAACATCTGGACCTGAGCGCTCGACATGTTGGTCATGTCGAATGGCAGCCCATTCGTGTTAAGCTGACCGAGCCCGGGCGGTTGTTGTTGCTGTTGACCCGGATGAGGTGACCCTTGTTGTTGTTGTTGTTGCTGCTGCTGCTGCTGTTGCTGCTGTAGCTGCGATATCGGCAACCTTCCGAACTGTTCCAACTCTCTCGATCGTGCCAGTTGTGCCTGCTGGACTAAACTCGATGGGGTCATCTGCCCTGCTGCCGCCAAGTGTGGGGCCATATTCATCGGATTCATGCCGCCCTGGGGCCCGAGATGCTGGGCCGGTATCGAAGGCTGTTGTTGTTGCATCTGCTGCTGGTGCTGCCGGGCTTGTGCGAGCTGTTGCATCGTCACCCCCGGCGGCAGGTAATTCGGATGAGGCGGTCTCTGCATCTGTTCTGGAACACCCATATGGGACTGCGCTGGTGATGGTCGAACCTGCTGAGCGGATGCGGGAGACATGGACACGTTGCCCGCCGGTGAGGGCTGATGGGACATGACTGGGGTCGCCGAAGCTCGAGGACCCACGCTCTGACGCATATGTCCGTCCGAGACCTGACGATGCCCAACGTTGTTATGCGCCATACCGGGTGGTGGTGGTGGTGGAGGTCCCATATTACCGGACGAAGAGACCGGACGACCGCCTTCATGCCCTGATTGCGCGAGGGGCATGTTCCCATACGGATGAGCTGGAGAGGGCATGGGGATCGACGGCGTGGTCGCGCCGGGCGTTGCCATTGCCATCCCCGTCCGTGGATCCAGCATAGGACTCTGTCCTGGCAGCATCATACCCGATTGAAGAGGAATACCTTGATCAACCACCCCAGGCATCGGGACTTCTTCTGAAGCGAGCGGAGGTGGCAGCTCAATCGGGGTTTTAGGAGGAGATTTCGTCGACTGGTAGTACAGCGCGGACCCCTTGTCGACTTGCCACCTGGAGATAGCGATGTGTTGTCAGCTAAACATCATCTCGGCGGCGCAGTAGGTCATGGTAAGACCTACGACTGCGTGTTCACGTCCCATTGCGGACCCCTCTCTCTTCGAGCTTCGATCAGGAGATGATTCCTGTCACGGCCCGCAGATCGAATCGAACGCTTATCAGAAAAACCTTGATATCATACACGAAAGCCGACCGAAGAATCGAAACTGGGACTGACCACCAACTGCTACTCCCGATTCCCATACCAAACTCCCGTCTCCGCTTTTCGAACACCTCTTCCTCCCAAATCGCCCTCGCCGCGTCATCCATCATGTCCACCTCGCCCGCTCCTGCTCCAGAGTGACTCGTACCCGCAACAACCGGTCCGGGGGTAGAAGTCCCAGCGGGAAAGGGCGAAGACCCAGCCACTGTCAGGGGTGCGACGTGCTTGAGCGGGGTATCGGCCCGAGAATGAGCTTTAATGTGCCCCGCCCAGCGTCCTTTGCCCTTTTTCTTGTTGTTCCTCGGTAATGGGGTGGAAGGCTGGGCCTGGATGGGTTCGACCATAGGGCTATGATTTGGAGCAGGGCTAGGCGGTGAGATGGTAGGATCTTGTGATACAGGCTTGGGTTGTATCTGTAAGGGTGGTACGGTCGCCAGTACAAAGGCAGAAGAAGGACCAGGGGTAGTGTTCGTGTCCCGTAAGCCCAGTGTACTGCTAGTCGTGGCGTTGGTGGTCGCGGCCGTGCGTTCCTTTTCGTCCGTATACCTGACCAACATGCTCCTCCTCGTCCCATCTACCAACAACTTCATCCCCTTCTTTTCAGCCAATTTCTTGGCGAGGGCGATGACTTTTGGATGGTAGTGCGCTTTTGTAAGCTGGGTCGAGGATGAAGCTGGTGCTGATGTTGAGGTCGCGTTCGGTTTGAACATACGTGCCGGCTCGAGCTTGGAGCTGAATGTAATCGTAGGGACTTGCTCTGAGACTCCACTATTCTCCGATATGGTCGCAGGTGCGGCCTCTTGTTTGACCATTGTGGCTGCCTCTCCGACCTCAGAGACCTCAGCATCCGGGTTCGAACCCGTTTGACCATCCTTTCCCAGCTCGGCTTCCCTTGTTGCTCCATCTGGCCGTACCTCTCCATCCTCAGCTCCAGTCTTTTCTGTACTGTCCTCGCCTGACTGTCTGGAATCGATCCCGGTGACCTCTTTGACAACCTCTTCGTCAAAGGGGAAAGCATCGACCGGCAGCTCTCGAGGCGAGGGGAAATCCTCGGGATTCCATTGCGATGCGGCGACGTCAAGATGGCTAGGGGGAGGTAGCAGGAGCGTGACGGTGGAGCCTGAAGCTGGAGGTGCTGGGTAGAGCAGAACCATGATCTCGAGGGCAGGGCTGAAGATGAATGAGGTATAGCGACCGATCGCCGTTCGATGGGTAGATGTTCTGTTCGAGCCTGGGTCACGAGGGTCAATCCCGCATCGAAAGAGTCGGATGTCGCCCGCGATTCGATCTACTAGTAAGAGACTTGCCAGATGATCGAGATCTGTGTGACTCTGACCGAGGGGCGTAGTATGGTGGTATAGACGAGACAAGATGAGTAGCTGAGTAGGTAGGTAGGTAGGTAAACCTCCTCCTTCGAGCGCGTCGAGGTCCGGGCGATCTCCATCTCGCAACTTGCCTGACTATATACACATCTATCTACGCACACATCTATCCCCTTTCCAACCTCATCCCAACTGCAGACTACCGCCAATATGCTCGACTAAGGACGTGGTCGAATATCCATAAAATCTTAACCGGTCGAGAAGTAACGGTCGTACGACGCAGGACGTGAGAGGTAGCGCTGCCCACCGACTGCCTAGCGAAACGACGCCTCGAGGTGAGCCGTATGTGCGACATGATATGGTCGTTATATTCCAGCTTATCATAGTCTTGTAGCCTCTTTTCCCGATTCGTCTGCAGATATGGCCGTTTCGAACCGGAATCCAATCGAGCCAGAGTCTCGGGGCTCGATATCCGACCTCTCGAAACTCGTGACCTCGCTCGACGCATCCACGTCCATCTCGGAATTCATCAATACCGCCCTGTCCTCCTCTTTACCATCTCCCAACCTCAACCTCAATCTCTCTACCGTGGACCGTTCCGTCTCGGACCTCTTGGCACGACTGAGCATCCTCACGCATGACACGTCTTCCCAGCTCGAGAGGTCTATCCATGACATCTCCCGGACGGTACCTCGGCTCACGTATGACCTGCAATACATGCGGGAAAGCGCCGAGGGAGTCCGCCGGTCCCTCGAAGGCGTGGAGAGTCGACTCAAGAAACCTGGTCCGGCCGCAACGTCGTTCGGGGGACCGTCGGACGATCGTCGAGAAGAAACGACCCGGATCTTGGACCGGCTCACCAGGCTCGATACGCTCAAACATAATCTGACCGATGCCCGATCCGTTCTGAGAGAGGCGGAATCTTGGTCGACACTAGAGACCGAGACATCCAACTACCTGTCTTCAGGAAAATACCGCCAGGCGGCTAACAGGCTGGCAGAAGCCAGCGAGAGCATTCACATGTTCCAGCGGAGTCCGAAAGAGTACGATCTCAGGAAGGGGCTCTTGGTCAGCTTGCAGAATCAGTTGGAGGCCGAGCTGGATGGCACATTGGCAGATATGGCTTCGGTCGGCAAGGATATCGGTAGCGCCAGCATCAAGGAGACCAAACGGGAACGAGACGCGGCCGATGGCGAGGGCTCGGACGAAAAGGAAAAGATGGACTTGCCCGAGCTGTTGAAGATATTCAGCCTCATCGAGCGGGAAGGGGAATACAGGTCCATCTATTTTAATGCCAGGAGGAAGACGGTCGTCGATGCATGGAACCAAGCCAAGCTGGTCGAGGTCGAAGCGGAATCGAGATCGGCATCAGATTCTACCACCGCAGCTCAGCATTTCCTCGACTTTCTACCCGGTTTCTTTTCAACCTTTCTCTCCACCCTGCGAACAGAGTCTAACTCGATGCAGGCCATCTTTTCTGACCCCGTCGTCTCCCTCTCAACGTTCTTCCAGACGACGCTCGAAGCGCTCGAACCGTCGCTCAGCCTTCGCTTGGCTCTGGTGGCCGAGTATCACGCAAAGGGAGAAAATCCGGATTCAAAGGGCGAGCTTGGCGTGCTGCTCGAAGCGTGGCAACGAACGATCAGATTTGGCAAAGACGTACAAGACATCTTGGACGCCTTGTTCTACGAGACCTACCCGCAACAAGCACACCAAAGTTCGACGGTGCTGACTACCTCACCGGGACATATGGTGACTTCCCCTTCCAGCAACCTGGCAACTTCGCTCTCGACAGGCCGCCGATCTCGATCGGGTTCATTAGCCCAGAACCAGAATCAGCCGGAAAAAAAGGCTTCGAGGCGGTTGTCCAGGACGTTTGGAGCGGCCGCCTTGTCCGGTGGTAACATGATCCCCGAGATCGACCCTCAGCCTGCGTCGTCGGTAGCGCCCGCCTTCCTCAGTGTCGAGTCAGTCACCGGTCAATGGGACACCGTACTGTATGAACCATTCTTGCAGTACCAAACCGATTACCTGGCTCTGGAGAAACGGGCCATGACGGCCCTCATCAGGTCGGAAACCATCTTTACGGAACCCGCTTCGATGGCAGGGAGAGCACCTGGTGAAAGACTCTTGACCAAGGGATCCAGGGTGATCGAAATCGCCGAAGAAGCGTTGGAACGCTGTACCGCCTTTACGCTCGGATTCGGTCTCGCCGACCTCTTGGAGGCCGTCGCTTTCCTCATGGAGACCTTTTTACACGATTCCAAGGGGCTCTTGGAGCTCAAGGGAGGCGTTGGAGGTGTGAAAAGCGAAGGTGGAACTCGGTCCCGCGGGACAGTAGGGATGGACAGCTTGGATGATCTGGACGATCTCGCCGATATCGATCTCGACCTGGAAGATGCCGGTAGCGACGAGTTGACCACGTTTAAGCTCGGACTTGGGGTACTCCGGAGTTGCTCCAAGCTCAAAAGTCGGGTGGAAGCGTACAGTCAGAAGGTGGACTTGGCGCTGGGACAGACATCTCGGTCGTTGAACGCCCTAGCGCAGGGCACGCCGATACCTACTGAAGGTCACATCGCCGGGGTGACGAAGGGCGCTCCGACCTTGCTGAAGCAGTCGAGTTTGCATCAACTCGCCTTGTTGCGACTTATGGACGGACAGCCATCGATCGAAGGGTTGCTTCCCGCGGTCACTTCCATCATCGAATTCACCAAGGATGCCCAGGCTGCCACTCAGAAGGCCATTGTTGCGCCTATTCAAGCCATGCTGGCCGGGTATCCGTCGTTGCCATCGTGGTCGCAACCGGACAAGGTCGCACGTCGTGGGGAACTACACGTACCGACGTTCTCGTTGTCACCGACGGATACAATCTCGACCGTCACTGAGGGACTTCTTGACCTTTTGCGCCTGTTCGAGGGGTTCGCGCACGACGAAGGTCTTGGCTTCTCTTTGGGCACTTTACCGCACGTCAATTCCGAATTACTCCAGACCATGACCCAAGCCGTACAGGAGGACGTATCGGCACGGCCTCAGCACCATCGTACCATCTCAACCGTCGGCTCGTTTGCCGCTATGAACGAAAAGCTGGGTCTGTCCAAATCACCAGGCCCGAGTACACCGCTCGAGACGACCTTGCCCCAAGAAGTGATCCTCTCTACTTGGGTATCCTCGACGACGTCTGGCCTGCTTGATCAGTTCACCAGCAAGATCCTTCCCGAGATCAAACGCCCCTTGACCAATCATGGAGCTACGCAACTCGCCACCGACCTGTCTTATCTTGGGAACGCCACCCGCGCAATGGATGTGGAGTCTCAGCACCTCGAATGCTGGCGAGAGAGCTGCGAGACCAAGTCGTCTGCCGAGTTGAAAGAGTTGATGGCACAAGAAACGTTTGTCGCCAGGAGTCCCGAGGCCGTGGACATCGCCCGGTACATTGGTTGGTTACGGAATTGGACAATGGAATAGCGTATGAAGGGGTCTTTTACGCTTGCTTGTTGTATCGAGAATGTCGTGTTATTCAGGTCATATCAACAGCATACCCGGACGAGTTGGCTCTCGGTTCCAGATAGTATTCTAACATCGATGTTGCATGCCCGGTCGAACACGTCTCTAAGGGGTGTACATTGGAAATCCTGACGAGGTTCTTGTTTGCTTCGTCGGTTGGTATAAGGGTATATAGTCCTAGTCTAGATGAACATGGTAGAACCCTGGGTGCGACGTTTGACTCCGAGCGGCCGTAGTGGAACGATCAGGATTCGTATACATCGGGGTAGACGGTACACGACCATGTCCATCTCCGTTGATCCGGCAATGTTCTCGAGGTGGTACGGAGAAGATGGATCGCTGGCTACTAAGCGGCTCGGTAGTCTTCCACTCCCCGCGAGGTCGAAGAGGAGATACGACGGTATTCAGATGCCCTGGACTGAGGGCTCAACAGGACCCGTCCTGCGCATTCGAGCCTGGGCAGAGAAGGATATCGAGATGAAGAAGAGGTGCGAGGTACACCGAAGCTTCATCCTAGTACGAACAGGGGGATCCAGGGAAAGTTGAGGTTGGTGGCCAGGATGGCGGCGATCTTCCGACCAAGTCGAGGCTCGGCTTGGCAAATTTGTGTATACGTTGAGGCGGGAAGATGGCCGGTCGGGATAGCGATGTGGCATTGTACTTGTATGGGGAGGACGAGGGACCGACGGGCTGATCGGTTGATGACGGGTGTCATCGAACGACCCTAACCGTAGCAGGTCCGAACCTCACGCCCCGCTTCTTCCCCCTTCCCCTGCCCGCTCGGCCACTCATGTTGATAGGAGGGGCCTGCCGTTGTCCTTGCACCTGACCTTGTCCTTGGTCCCACCCGTAAATCCCGTACCCATACCCTGGCTGATTCTGTCCGTACGCATCGTAACCCCCGAAACCGGGTGGGGGGTAGGTATAGTAGTACCCCGTCTGAACCCCCCTGGCTAAGTGGGGAGCCCGAGCTTGAGCCTGGGTTTGGGCTTGAGATCGAGAGTTGGATTGACGGTGGGAGAACCAGCGGGATCGGTTGGGCTGAACGTAGGCTGGGAGGAAAGGTTCGGGCTCTCGGGGTCGCCAGAATGCCCAGTGCATTGTGGTAGAGTCGCTGCGGGTGTGTCGAGATCGAAGGAAATCGAGGAGGTACGGATCAGTATGGTGTCGAGCAGGCGATCCTGGTAAGTAATCGAGATGCTAACGTGATGTGGTGGTGATAAAGCTGTTCGATCTACGTCGATGTCTCGAGCTTGTGTTGGGGTCTGTTTCTGGTGGCGATACGGGAAGATTTACCGATCCGGTAGCAGCGTGATCAGCTGGACTCTTCCTACTACGCACACGATAACGACTCACAAATCGGTTGATTTTCAATTCTACTGGATAGTGTTAGAAGCAGTTTGTGTGTATGTCTGGATGTGTAGCTTGTCGGTGGCGACGATGAGGGAGAGGGAACGTTGGATCGAGCATAGTCTGACCTTATATACACTCGAAATGGGTCGCCCGGCGAACATGAGTCATCCCCTCGTTGCCGATAAACACGGGGCAAGGGCATGGCAGCCAAGCGAGTCGAGTGCCGCACAAATGATGACAAGAGGCACAACAGGCAGGGGAGAGAGAGAGACTCGAAACATGACGACGGCAGAGGGGCGACAGGGAGCAGCAGCAGGAGGGAGGACAAAGATATCGAAACGGTGTATCGATCTCAGCTATCAGCTTCGGGCCCGTCGATCACGGCTGTGCATGGTGGGCAGCAGGTCAACACGCACCAACAGCGTCGTTGAGTTGCATTTGTTGGTCAGCCGGGCATGATCCTGCGCGAATCCCGCAGATCCAAGATCCACCAGGAAAAGCGGTGCAAAGTGTGCCAACCCCGTCGTGCTTGCGTGTGTTCGACACGTTGACTGCATAGCTGCGTAGATGTCGGAGGTCATCATATTGCATATTGCCAATGCCGATGATCATCGCCCGTGGGCCGGCCACAGCGGTGTGGACGACGATCGTCTCACTTTGTCGTCGCCATCGGTTGTCGAATCGTAAAGGTGGGCTAAATGCAAAGGGCTGAAGGACACGTTTCATTGCCAAAGGGACGAGGTTTTTCCACCTCGTCGGATCCGATGAATGCGGCTCCGAGATACCGAGGAGATAGGCGATGATATATCGTGAAAGCGACCTGATCAAAGGAAGTCAGGTGAAACATTGCAGACCATCCACAGTGATACCATGGTTGTGCCGCTCTTGTCGTCTCCATCGTTTAGTAGGATCGCCTTGATCTCCTCCCTGTTCAGCGTTCAGAGCCAGAGACCCAGAGAGAGGCAAGTACGTTCGTTGATTTGAAAATCAACAGATTGACTACGATCTTCATCACGGCCACAGCTTGCACCTCGTACAAGCCCGAGAAGCGAAAAGAAAAAGACCTTGCACATGCGCGTGGATGGGGTGCGCAAGGCACGTGTCGCTCTTCCAGCGCCCTTCTTTCTCGGTTTTGTTTTCCTTCTTTTCCTTTTCTGTCGCCAAACTTCTTTTCAGAGTCAAACGAAGATCATGTCCGACCCGAAGGGAAGAAAAGAAAACAGGGCACCTTACCCTGTTTCACCTTCCTCTCCCCCCTTCCCTGTATTCTCTCGCCCTCTCGTATCACCCAGTCCTCCCGCGTTCGATCCAAGCGCGTCAAAGGCGTTTTGGATCGCCCTCCCGCTTGGCGCTTCTTGATGGCGCGACGTTCTTCTTGTGCGGTTCCTTATAGTAGTGAACATCTGCAATGAAATGATATGACATCAGGACACGGTTGAGAGTTCTATACTTTTGAGCGCGCAAGAAGAAAGGCTGGTAGATTCCTTTGCCATTAGGTAACTCGAGGGACCAGAATACTGAAGGTTGGCTGTCGATCAGTCTAGTTCTTTTTTTCTGCAACCCTGCTTCGCCTTGCATGATGTGCTAATTCGAGGACAAAGCACTGGGGAACATAATGAAATCGGGTCGTTGTGATCCAAATTCATCATCACCCATCCGTCAAGCAGCTTCATCTCCGCCTTTCCCTTCAGCTCGGCCATTTCCCTCTCCAGTTCCTTTGCTTCCCTTTCCAGGTCCTTCGCCTGCCTTTAATTCCCTCCGCCTTGTCCAGCTTCTTTGCGCTTGCGTCTTGCATCCCAGCCGCCTTGTCCAGCTTCTTAACGCTTTTGTCTAGCATCTCGGCTACGCGCATCAAGGTTTTGGGTCATAAGGACGTATGTTGACTATGTCAATAAATTTCCGCAAATGAGGCGATTGTTGTCGACCTTGGTTATGGACTGTAAACGCTCAAAAAGCTTGCTCAAGGCCGGGTTTGCAAATTGTCTGCGCTCTGACCGAGACCCCCTAGTATAAAAGCAAAGAACAAGGAATTCGAAACTTGGAGGACATGCTTGAACAGATAATGCAAATGCATACAACCGTGACGTGAATTGTGAATTGCAAGAGAAGACTGTCCCTCTCTTACGATGCGTGATTATAGATGTTATGTGGATGACTTTTTCGCTCGTCCGTCCCCGATCTTCCCCACCTCCCGCTTGACTCCTTCCCGCTTGTCCCGTTCGGCGCTCCGTCCCACCCGGCCGGCCTCTCTAGTTGAGGAACCCTCGACACCTAGGCGATCCGCACAAGCAGATGACCTTGTTCTCAGGTGACTCGATGGGGAAATGATAGTCGTAGGTGATCTCGTCGCCTGGTAAAATGCTCGTCTTTGCGTAGATGACAATCTTTTGCGCGCGAAACGGGGACAAGGTCAACCGGAGGAAACCGCTCGACGCCGAGAACCCGATACTTACCTTTTTCTCCCCATTGATGGTGATGATTTTGGCCGTGCAGTTTGGTGTGCAACAGTGATTGATCAAGCGAGCCATGCTTCCCTTCTTGGTAGCATCCACCACGGCATCGTCGTCCACTCGGAACAAGTAACTGCTCCCGATTCCAATCTTTTCGTACCACTTTTCCCGGATATCTGCAACCTGAGCCCTGATGACCTCACCCACGTATTCGATGACCATTTCACCGGCAGTGATTGACTCGACTGCATAAAGACCCCAGTCGTGGATAGGAGAACGCTGAAATTTCAGCTGCTTCTTCCGAGTACGCAACTGATTGAAGGCGAATACGTCCGAATCGGCGTCGGCGGCCTTTTTGGACTGTTCCATTCCTTGTACGAAACGACGGGTCGCTACACGTGCCGACCGAGAAGACGCTACGGCGTTGTTGTTATTATTGGCGTTATTCCCGTTGCCGCCCGAGTTGCCTGCTGGTTGATCGACTTCGACAATGGCTCGATTCCTCTGGGGTAGATAGGCGGACTTGGCGACTTCCGAAACCTTGTAATACCCATGAGCTCTTGCGCACCCTGCGGGGTGGACATATCCCTCTTCATCTTCTTCCTCGTCCACAGGCTCCCCTGCCACTGCGGCCTCTTCCCGTAAGCGAGCTGCTTCCTCGGGTAGCATCGGGAGTTCTCCTTTAGCTTTTGCCTCAATCGCAAGCCGAAGCAGATACAGGTCTTCATCGTCCTTTGCGAGTCCGCTTGCTATGGGATCAATGCTGGCAGGTCGCTCGGCAACAACGGGCTTGACGTCGATATCCATCGGCTGAGCCACAGCATGAACGATGTCAACCTCAATGTCAATCGGCTCTTGTACCACGATTGGCTGATTCTTTTTGGCCCGCTTCTTAGGTGGCTGCCGTTTATCTTCCTTAGCCGCAGCTTTACGTTTCCCCTTCTTGACTGAAGCTGTCTCGAGGGAGATATCGACGGCAGGCAGAATCGCTTCCAAGTCGTTCAATAGAGGCTTTTCCTTGATAGGTTCCAGGACAAGCGGTTCATCGCCTTTGGCCGCTGCCTTTACAGAGACGGGATCAGACTCTGCGTGCGGGTCGACATGTCCATTCACAGACTGAATAGGTCCTTCGTCGACGATAGTATGCGCCTCCTCGAGCTTGGTGGCCGGGCTGTCGATCGCTTCAACGTGGCCGTTCGATGCTACGGATACGACGTTGTGATAACCCGCATCCGCCTTCGTCGCATCTTCCATTTCGATGTCGGACAAGGGGGACTCGGACTGAACGCGTCGACTGACTCCCTTTCGTTGTTTGGGATTCGGTCGTTTTGCCACAGCTTCAGAAGGAGGAAGAGGAGGGCTTTTCGCTCGGGCAGGAGGCGGAGAAGCCCTTGCTCTCACGATCTCTTCCAAGGATTCTGTGACATCTTCGGTATCCTTGTTCGGAGTCGAGGGCCGCACAGAGGCGCTCCTGACTTCGGGATGGATCTTGCCAAGAGGGAACGATCGCACTTTGGCAAGCTTCAAACAAGCGCTCGCATCATGTTCCTTTTTGAACAACATGTACCATCCGAACTGGTCGGACAAGACCTGTAGAGGACCACCAAATCTATCAGTCCGAGCACATATGCTGCATCACAGAAGGAGATTCGACTCACATCGTGACAGCCTTTGAAGTACTGCTGCAGCCTCTTCGCCGGCTCTTTGCCTTCGATGGCTGCCAGCTTCGGAACAAAGATGTAGGGGCAGCCATTTTTGCGCAGTTCCTTTGTGACCGCGTCCAGACCAGGAGCTAGTGGGCTGGTTGCGGGAGCCGTTGCGGACGCCGATTTGACGGGTGTAGTCGTAGACTTTACACGGCCTTTATGCCGTGCAGAGCGGGTCTTAGGGTCAATCACTAGATCATGATCATTCTCGCTTTCGACCTCGGAGTCGCTGGAGGTTTCTGAAGAAGTATCTGCTTGATGCGTCTCAGCTGCGCGTATCTGGGACGTTCGACTTGACCCCCCCGCAGACGGTCTCCTGTCCCTGTTGCGCGCAGGCTTGAATGGGGCATCGATGAAATCGTCTCCAGCAGTGGCTCTGGTAGCGCTCTTTCGAGCCTGTCGCTGCATCTCCTCTTGATACGCTTGGAGTTCCGCTTGATACTTCTTTTGCAAAAGAAGGTTGACGTGATAATGAGGATTCTTGGGCCAGAACGGTTGGTGTTGAGATCCCAGGTAGACGGGCGGTTTCGGGGGTATGAGCCGTGGGTCATGTTGCGTCTGTGTGGTGGTAGTGTTATAGGCTGGACGTGCGGGGAACCGCTGCTGTTGGCGATCGAAGGGATATTGCATCTGAGCCGGTTGGTTCTGCTGCACAAGATGCGGACCAGGGAGATAGCTTGTCTGTCCAGCCGCTGGAGAAGGCCTGACAGTCTCAGCGTTTCTGTACAGAGACGCCTGAAAGCCTGTCCCAGTGGCAAGGCCAGCCTGTCCAGGACGATGCATTTGATACCCATTCGTGACGTTGGGTGCTGGGACATAGGCAACATTAGGCGGGGGGACCTGAGCAACGCTGGGCGGAGGTGGCAAAGGTTTAGGAACCAGACTCGGCGGGGGCATAGGCGCCGCTTGTTTCACAACTGGTGTCGCAGGCTTGACGAGCACATTGGGCACTTTACCACTCTTCTTGTCCGCGATCTCTTGCTCGAGCCTTTTCAGCTTGGCACCGGTCCCGTCAAGAACGACCCGAGCTCGCTCATTTTGAACCTTGTAAGCAGGTCCGATCCGAGTATTGTTGAGAACTCGAGCGACGTGTTGGGCAAATTGGTTGGCTGCAATGACCTCGCCAGCTTTGATATCGGCTTCCCGCTGTTTTTGCCTAGCGCTGCCACCACGTTCACCACTTGACGACTGTAGCGGGTATTTGCCCCGGAACACCACCCGGCACAGACCCATGTACGCTCCCTTCTTGTCGAGTTTGATATCCACTGAGTCGATATCGACCGTAGCGGTCACCCTGCCATCTGAGTAACTGAATTTGGACCGAAGCTCTCGGATCTTTTGCGTCACATCCGATGGTGTGGTCAGATGGCTCAACTCCGAGATACATATCGCATTGGCGGGCGGAGGTCCTGTCGAATAGATGGCCCAAGGCTGAATCACGCAAACCAGATCGTAATGAGCGTTTTCGGCGAGCTAGTCAAGATAATTCAGAGCAGCTTACCCATTTAGGCATCTCGACCAGTCCGTCGTGCCGATTCTTTCTAGGCCCATTGCCGATGACCCTCTTCTCCTCTGGGATCCTCAGCCTCGCATCGGAAATCTCGATCTCTTCCTTACCCTTGTCCACCAGCCCGTCGTACCGTAGCACGCGTTCTTTGCCTTTTCGATGTTTCGCAGTCTGGGGGTCATACAGGACAAGATAGTTGCCTCGACCGAGCGTTTGCTCGACTATGTGTTGCGGAGGAGGACATGGCTCGTAAGGTTCGTCGGGTGGCGGAGGCAACAGATCACTTGAGGGCGAAGGCGGCTTGTCCTCAGAAGGTGAAGAAGGTGGCGAGGGAGAGGAATCTCGTCTATCCAACAAAGACCGACGCGGCTCCAATGTTCTGCGAAAGTGAATCTCTGGCGGTTTTTCTTCACGATCACTGAGTGTCGGCTCCTTTGATCGAAAAGGGATCATGACAGGTTCCCGTCCCGTGTCCGATCTTAACAAAGCCGGATCTTCCTTGGGCGATGTCGACATCCTGTCCTCCCTTTGCAAGCCAAGGTATCCGCCATCGCGCTCCCTCGACCAACTAGTTTGTCTCTTCGTCGACCGATCCCGATCCCGTATCCGTCCCCTCTCACGACCGTCGACATCAGACCATCCCTCTGATCCGGTACTATAGCGCCGACCAGCGCCGTTCCGGTTCACCCACGAGTCTCCCCTCCCTCGACTGGGATGGCTATCCCGATCCACCCATGAGTCTCCATTCTCTCGAATAGCATCGACGTTCCGGTCATCGTTCCGGTCAACCCACGAATCACCCCTCCCACGGCCATCATCGACATTCCGTCTGTCCCAGTCGCGGTCGTGGTCATATTCCCTCTCGTCTCGTGCTAAAACATCCCGAGATCGACTCCGAGAGATGCTCCTCGATCGATAAGGGTACCCTCTCGAATCGATCGACTCGTCCCGATACTCTCTACCTCCGCGATACGAGACGCTGGAACCGTCTCTGCGCCGATCATCATAGCCACGTCCCCGGGACGGACTTCTCCCGTACCTCGATGGAGGACTAGGTTGCCTGGCATGAAAATCCCGTTCGCGCTCCCGCTCGCTGGACCGATCCATCGAGTATTTTTCCCTGCGTCTAGGTGATTGTGGTGACCAGTGATCGCGATTCCTCTCTCTCATTGCTCGAGAATCCGTAGAAGGCGATCGAGGACGGCTCGGCCCCACATCAGGTTTTTTTGGCAATCCAACCGCTCCGTACAAAGGAGAATGTCGGTTGATCTGTGCTTGAGGCCAAGGTGTAGATACGTTGAGGCTGTTATCGTCATACCGGCCGGTGGAAGAGGAAGACCCGTTCAATGGTCCTGGTTGGTGATACCGATCGTAGGAAGATGAAGGTGGATGTACAGGAACGGGATAACGGTCGTATGCAAGAGCATTGGTTCTGGCAAGATCGATCTCGGCCAGCTCTGTTATGAGCGCTCCTGGTGCGGGATGAGCAGACGCCGAGGTGGAAGCTACAGGCGAAGGTGGAAGCTGTCCTGGTTCAACCTCGTCCAGCGATGGGATGAAAGAAGGGACATATTGAGACTGTTTCCTGCTACGCTTTGCCCCCAGTGTCGAGGTAGGCTCTGTCTTGGGTGGTGAGCGAGCCCGAAGAGGTAGAGGAGGAGGTTGTGATGCTGGAGGTGGTGGTAATACTCGTCGATCGTGATCATCTCTATCGTCTACCAAGCTCTTTCGATTGTCTTGTCGATGCTGCGTCGTAGACCCGTTCGTCCTAGACCGATCTCCCGCTTGACTTGAAAGCCGGTTGATAGACACAGACACCGGTGTCGAATTGCGAGGGTCGAGCGATCCGGCCGGTAGGTAACGCGGGGGAGGTGGTGGTGGACTTGCAGGAGGGCGAGGTAGAAGTTGATTTCGCGAAGCTTGCGTCGGACGGCTCGGCAGACTGTACATCGGTGCAGGCAGTTGAGATCCTTGCCCGTTTGTCGACGGTCTCGAGCCCGAGGTAGAAGCAGCGTTACTTGATGCCCATCGATCGGTCGCCCTTTCATGCGGCCTGCTGCTGCTGGGCCGAACCGATTTGTTTACTTCATGGTTTCTGCTCGGGTCCAGGTGAGGTGGGACAGGACGAGACCAGGACGACATGACTTTGATATCCGTGGAGGGCCGAACCTCTACTTTTCTGTTTGTAGAGCTGTAGGATGTGCAGAAAGAGATTGCAAACGATATCGGATCAGTATCGAGGTTCTTGAGAAGTTGTCGTAAAACAGACCGTCTGACATGCGTCTTGCATTCGCTCACCTCCTTCTTGCGGCTTGCTCTGCCCGGCAAAATTTCCTCGCAAGAGAGATCTATTCCTGTCTTTCGTTGAAGTCTGGCCGCAGTTATTCTCAAAGTTGTTATAGCAGTGATTGCAAAAGTGATGTTGTGGTCGTTTAGGTAGGTCGAGTTTGAATCTCCCCCTCCTTCCCTTCCCACCCATCCTACCGCGCGTACAACCCTAACTTATCGACCTACATTGCGATACACTCTGCACAATAATGTCTCCGTATCGATCTCACATGGTACACAATCCACTAGCTACTAGACTGCTGCAACCTGCGAGGAGGCTTGGACCTGCCCCGTATAGCCTGCTGTAAGCTCCTAGACGCCAGGCCCTACCATCGTCCGCAGCCATCGAGGTAGTTGTCATATCGGCGAACACCGCTACAAGAAGAAATCGCTTCCAGACCGGCGGTCATGTATTCAGGCAAACCATGTCGCTCATCACGGACAAAGCGTATGCCGCCACTCGGGAATCTTTAGAGTGCACAATGATAGCTTGCTTATCTCCTCTGATCCACTGCCATTTCCCCAGATATCTGCTACATGCCCTGCGACTTTCACATCTTCGGATAGCTACGGACCCGCATTCATCCCGTATCATCTCGCTATCACCTACAGCTTTATCGGACAACCCCTATGTACGGGGCAGCGGGCTGGCGGATGTAGACGTATGGCCAGAGATCGTAGCTGTTCTCGACTCACCGCCTTTGGAAATAGACAAGGAGTTGGAACGTGAAGAGGGGAAGTCAGAAGACGAGGATGACGAGCTCGAGCGTGCTCGTCGAAGACGATGGAAGGGGAAAGAAGCTGAGAGATTCCAGACGGCCGACATCGGATCGACACCAGGGCCTGCCGGAGACGGAGCACTCGATCCAAATGTTAGCCTGAAATATAGTCAGACGATCGGGCGTGTTTCACGGTTTCAACCGGGAATGCAGGTGCATCGTCGATCGGACCGTCCAACACCGGCGCGAGGCGATTCGTCGGTCGCTACCTCTGCGACGGTCACACCGACCGCACGTAACGAACCGGGAATCAACAATTTCCCTTCGTTTGATGCACTGGTCACGCCCGGGCAGACGAGACCACTCGGTATGGACCTTCGACGGGATCGAATGCGAGCCTCGACCATCGACGAAACTCGTTCGGCCGATCCTGCGGCTTATTCGCCACAGACACCCATGGCGAGCAGCAGTACGACGAGGACACCGGTTGCTAGAGCGCTTACGAGCGTCTCTTCCCGCACCACCCCGACAAGACAGACTTTGACTCGGATGACTCGACCTCGTGCGGATTCTGCGCCAATGTTGGTCGTCTCGTCGCCTTCAGGTCGGGACGAGAGGTTTCCACGAGGTCCGACCAGTCCTCGAGATGCTCCTGAAGATAACTCTCAGACGCCTACAGCGAGACCTCGTCCGCCTCCGGCTCGCGTGAGGTCTCGCAGGATTACGAGCATGTTGATGCAACCGTCTTCCAACATACCGGATGTGGCCTTCTCCCCTGCAGCCATCTCTTCCGTGCTAGGACAGCCTTATCAGGAAGGAACAGGGTATAACGCCAACCTCCGGTCGAATGGGCAAACGACCGACGTGCCTCCGGCAGGTGCAGATCCGCATACCTTCATCATGCAGTCACAATACGGGAGCATCCTCGAGCAAGCGATGATGAGCCAGAGCGTCGTGACAGGTATCACCGAGAACTCGGGCATGATCTCGAGCTCGGGGATGGGGACAAGTTATGGAAACGGGTTCGATCAGATCTACGAAGAAGACGAAGAAGAGGATCGCGAGGAGATCGAGACTGTCGCTGATGACCTGGACATGTCCGGTCAGGACAGGCGGGATGGACTTGGGCGACCTCATCATATGGGTGCCAAATCGATTCTCACGGGGATGGACCTCGCCCCTGAATTGTCTCTTGCGAGCATGGGAGGATTATCTGGCGTTCAGACCCGTGCCAACTCGGAAGCGAGTTCGGTCGAAGGGGATGGTCCCATAAGGTTCAGCGGAGAGAGCGCTAGAACGCAGATCTGGGCTGGTCCACCGACCAAGGCACAATTCGAAAAACGACAAATCCCCACCTCGAGTTCTCAGATGACCTCGAGCTCGCCGATGGCTTCTGGTCTCAGCATGCTTCTCAAGCCGACACAGGAGCAAGACGGCCAGATGGGGAACCCATTTGCTCGATACGCTTCCGCGCCGCCACCCCAAGGCAGCTCGGTATCTACACTGACTCTGGACATCTATTTCCCCTTTTCCAAAGACTCCACCAAGCCACTTTCTGTCACCGTACGGAAAGATGTTTCGGTTGACGAGCTGATTGGATGGGCTCTGCACCAATATCTGGAAGAAGATCGGAGTCCTGGATTGGAGGAAGGCCACGAGAGGGGACCGAATCGCGGCTTCGATCCCGAGGTGTGGTACAGCACAATAGGGTGGGCTCTGAGGATGGTAGAGGATGATGGAGAAGTCGATGAAGACTTTCCGGGTGAGCGACCTCGTTGTGCTTGTCACACCTGTGCAACCGCTGATTTGTGACCACATATTCATCAGCACTCGACCGGGAGAGCCAAGTCAGCAAATTCTCCTTTGGAAGTTTCGCTGTGGTCGAAGCGACCCCTACGCAAAGTCAGTGCATGACAGCCGTATGTATCACAACAATACTGATTGGACGTTCATATTTTTCCTGGGGGACCAATCCATAGTCGAGCAAAGTCTGGCGAAACAGCCTCTTCAAAGATCAGGGAGGGCTACGCCTCAGATCCAACAACATTCTCAGCTTGGCGGATCGATGATATCTCCAACAGCGACTCCGGTCAACAACGCTCCGGCTGCGGCTGGGCCATCGTTTTCTGCATCTACGCTCGGCGCTCCTTCACGCAACGCTTTGCTGAACACGCCTGCAGCCAACGCATATGGGGGACTCAACGCATCTGTGGGCACTGCAGCAGTAGGCGGCGTTATAGTATCCCTCAAGGTCCGAGTGATACTCGCCTCGGACCTTCAATTCAGTACTACGATCAGCGTGTAGGTAGAGTCCTTGCTATCTCCTCTCGACTGCTCAATTTATTGGGAGGAGTCTAGCTGAAGTGCGTCTTTTACAGGCCGTCCGAGATGTACTTTGCAGACATCACCGAAGCACTCATCCGCAAGAAGAATCTTACCCCACCTCTTCCGGAGGAATGGGTCCTTGTTTTGGGTGATCTATCTATGGTCCTCCCTCTGGATCGGACGGTGGAGAGCCTGATGGGCAACGTTCAACTCGCTTTAGTGAGGAAGGAATGGGCACAGACCCACGGCCTGGCAGTAGCCAAAGCCAACGAGCGTCTCGGGGGTGATCCGAGCAGTAAGTCGATTCAACAGTACGCTATGAACTTGTGCTGATACTGCCTAGCGTTATCGCAGCCTCTATATTCAAGCGTCGATCGGAAGCACCTCGACAATCTTCGCCTAGAGCGGACATCACCTCAACGTACAAAAAGTTCATTGTACAGCGCAAGATGCCTATCGGCCGCCACGAGCGGATCTTGGCAATCGACGGCGACTATATACACGTGAGCCATCTGGCTGACGCGCGATGCCGCTTACCACCTACTCATACGCTGTTACGAGATACCAGATAATGCCCACAGACAATAAGGCTTTCTTTGATAGCATGAAAACCTCATCCTTCCACGTGACGTCCATCGTCACCTGCAAGCAAAGCAGTAAATCACCAACAAACTTCAAGATCGTGGTCTGGAGAGACGACGCCGAGAAACGATATGATTTTGAGGCCGACAACGCTCGTCAGGCTGGTACGTCGTATTATTACGACGCCACAAGCCGTTACATCTCTAACGCTTCTTGTTTCCACTCAGCTGAGATCATTTCAGCTCTGCGAGCCTTGTGAGTGTTTCTATTTCAACGTCATACCTCTTGAAGCTGACCTTCAATGAACCTGTTGCAGAATGAAACTGTACCAATCCGAGCGAGCGAATCTCATACCATCACCAGCATCGCGTCCGACTAGGCACAGGCTTCGACGACACTAACGAAACCCCCACGAAAATCGACAATGCACGTCAAGGAAATAGATTATATGGCGATTGTTGTTGCCTATGTTGTATGCAGGTATGGTCCTCGTTATTGCAAGATCTGAATTATTCGTTGTTTGCGCCTACTTTTCGCTTGTTTCTCCTCAAAAGTCGGAGAGAAGAGTCATAGTAGAAACTAGGCGTGGAGCGGGATTTGGAAATTCCGGCTGATAGTCAGGGTCCGCCTTTTGGACATCCAAGTGTTCGAGCAGGTTGACCACAAGCGAAGTCTCGAATGCAGTGTTGGCGAAAACCACATCGGATGACATGGAAATCGGCCGCAGGATGTTTGGCGCCATTACCAGTGCTGTACACGAAGGCAATCTCGAGCTTGTCAGAAAGAGCAGTAAGCTGTCTTGTCGTATCCGGTCTCGCACCTAAAGCTCCTGCGGTCATCTTGGTAAAAGCAATCCATCTTGGTTGGATGAAGAGTCTGATTGCCGAAAGAGGTCAGCCCATCGCTCCAGCGGTCGAAAATAGAGCAACATACTGAAGGAATCCAATGATATAGATCAACACGTATCTCTCCGTAGGCGGGAGTCGCTGAACGAGGGCACAGCTGGCCTCTGGAGCCCGGGAGGCTTGTAGTGCTTCGTTATAAAGGTCTTCCGGTATGACAGGTTCTTCAAGCTCTCGCAGCCATAGTTTGAGTAAGGCCGTGATTATGTGAGGGTCCTCCACGCCGGTCTGGAAGACGTGGGTCAGTTAAGGGAATCTGATAGTCCAGGAGATACGACGCTTACCAGGTGGTATTCTCCCCTATCCAATCTGGACCTGATCTCTCCGATGGAATCCAAGTCACCCGTTGTCCGGAATATACCCTCTGAGCGCGTACCGCCTAGAGCTATGATCGACTCCGCAAGGAAAGATAGGATCCGCGGGATCGGTAACGAGGAGCCTGTTTCACGTTGTTGCGTCATGATATGACCCAGGCGTTCACCAAAGATGGAAGGATGAAACGCGGCACTCTAGACCTAGGATCAACTCCAGATGCCAATCGGCTAAGAAACACGGAGGCAATACTCACAAATGCTTGTTCGATCTCGCCTGCACCGTGAATCGATGAGCGCTTGAAAATCCCTGAGAAACGCGGGAGGGCTCACTATACATCGGTGCACGAGAACGAGGTCCCCTTCGGACGATATTATCCAGCTTGCGCTTGCAATCTGACAGCCCGGTATTAGTGGAGGGATATATCTTGGCAACTACTTGGCTGAAATCTCACGCAGCGCAATAGTCCGCAAGGCAGGGTCGCCCTCGATTTGGCTTGTCTGTAAGAAGGAACGGACATATGGCTCGAACTCGTTCGAAGGTCCAAAGGTGACCACTAGCACGCAGATGAGTTGGAACCCGCGTAAGGTCGAGGAACTGAGATTGGCCAAGCGGCAGTTATCAGCTCGTTGCAGGCTTGCGTAACTGGTGATTGACCGACTCACAAGACTGGGTTCTTGGTGACCTGCTTCATACACCTAGAAGCAACAGGTTCAGTCTTTTTGCTGACTGGTCGCAAAAGTGGGAGATCACGGAACATCTTACATGGCGTACAACTCGTCTCGCAGGTCCAACGAACCGAGCCCCAGTTGAAGCAGCCAACGCTCTTCCTCCAGCATCAAACGTTTCTCGGCCTTGTTCCATATCCGATCTTTTTGCGAAGGAGACGATTGCGCCATGTCTGCCAGGCTAAAGGCCGAAGTCGAGCTGGAAACAGTGATAATGCCTTCGACCGGTCGATCGCGGTCGCCCATAATGTGTTGAATCACCTTGAAAGCCCTGATGATCTCGGTTGGAGGGGTTTTTGTCTTGGAGAGCAGGGCGCCGGTTACGACACTCTCCTGCCATTCCATGATCTGAGCGTCGGGTACCTTTCTGCGCAAGACTCCCTTTCGCTGCGTCGCGAAATAGTCTCGTGTATAGGATTCTATGCCGAACGTCTGATGTTGGTTGACAGTATCTGGTGAGAGTTGTGGGTAAGACCTGTGATTTTTGAGCATTCACGTCAGATTCAAGCCACAATCTGCTATCCGGTCCGTAATTCCTCACCCCGAACCAGATCCGTCACCTGGGCTCCTCTGATCGACCAATATCGGTCCATCACGCAACCCCGCTGAACCCGTGATAGCCGGCATCGCAGGCCGAATCCGGGTAGGTGGGCTCAACAAGATGGAACTCTGCCTGATGTCCCGATCGCTAGCGGTCTTTCTCAATCCCAGCCTGACCGGCGGGTCTAGCCGCTCATCTACGTTTACACATACACTCGAGTCAGTTTCTAGCATGGAGAGGCCTTTACGTCTAGTAAATCAGACTCACCCATATCGTCCCCGCCTTGCTGCCGGACCACGTCCGACAGCGTCATCACCGGTGCCGTCGACTGTCGCTCTCTTGCCATCCAGAGCGTCTTGACCGAGCTTTCTCTTCTCCTCCTCCCTTTTCCCGGTCTACCTCTCGACCCTTTTTCATTCTCCTTTTCCGTCTCGCTTCCGTCCGTCTGGGAGGTAGGGGAAATCTTGCTCTTCCCAGTTGCGGTAAACATGAACGAGGTATCGGAGCGCATGTCGGTCACAGCGGTGGCGGACTTGGAGCTGCTGCCCCAAGAAGAAAGAGCGATGTTGTTGAACCGTGATGTCGTACGAATCCTCGGGGAAGAAGACGCCGTTGGCGATGCCCCCAAGTTTGGGGTGGAAGAGTTGTTCGTATGGTTATAAAACTTGACCCTCAAGGGCGACGATGGTGACTCTGCTCCTCGGTCTTGGCGAATGTCGACGGTTTCAGAAACGTTGTGTGAACCTGAAGGAGGTGTTTGACGTAACGGTATGTGTTCCCCGCCAAAGGGAGTCACAAGCGAAGGATCTGTACCCGTCCTCCTTTCATACGACATAAAGGGATCCTTTAAGCTCAAAGGAGTTGGAGGTACCGGGCGATTGTGTTTCTTCCTCCCTGGCGTGGCGGTACCGGTGGTAGTGACTTTGAGGATAGGTTTCGACGGGGTGAGCTGCGTCCGATGTTTCGGACCCGGAGAAGGTCTGTCGACGGTACGTTCAGACGCCGAGTCCTTTATCACTACCGTCGATCCGGACCTCATCGAACCTTCTCTTCTCTCAGTTTCGCCGGCGAGTGCTTTACTGCTACCCCGCAAGGCGTTCATCTGTATCATTCCGAGGGGGATGACCAGTTCGTCCTTTGGTCTCGTCCATTGCGTCTTGCCTGTTCCTGTATGGTAATAGTAACTCCTCCCTCCCCGCCTCTCGTCGTTCAGTTCCCAATACTCCCCTCCCAGACGTCGAGGAAGAACCATCGCCCCGACGGGTGGGTCCCAAGAACAATCGCCCGTCGCTGGGCAAGCGTAAAACGTGCAAGCTGTCACTGGATCGGAGAGGACAACCCAAAAGTTGGCTCCCCATGCCGTCGGCGTATGTTCGATAGCGGCGATCAACGAGCTGACGTCGAGTTCCTTGGGTGCTGTTGTGGCAGTCGAGGACACATCGTGAGGGCTATCGTCGAATCGACCTTGGGGAATGGGAATATCATGTCGACCTTGTCCGAAAGTTAATTCCGAGTTCCTGATCTGCCCAGTCTCGTCTTCCGTCTCATCTCCCGGAGTGCTCTCCTCAGATAGAGGGTACAACGAGCTCTCATCCGTCTGATCCACGCTGGACCACCTTTCCAGCGAGTAAGGAGAGTCCGGTTTGCTCGATTTGGTTGAATGGGGGGTAGCAGTAGTGAAGCTCATCGTGTTTGATATTAACAGTAAGTTTGATCGATATTGCCCTGCGTTTGTAGAACCTCGATTATGGTGCGGACGTATTCAGGCAGGTGTCACCACCATCCGGCGAGTCCGAGATGGAAATTGATCAGGGTGTCTCGTAGTTCCTTTAGTTCATTTACTATCGGTTGTGATATGCTAGCTCTCATTGTCGATTGACTGAGCTGGAGAATACTCGTTTGATCGGGTGGGAAGAGAGACGTGAGCTAGGACATACCTGCTACTTGGGGGGGACAATACGTGGGATCGTCGTCCGATACCTGTATCCCGATCCGTGGGTGGTCGGATCCAAATCGGCGACAAACAACAACAAGAACGACTCGAAGTGAAAAACTTTTCTGATTATGATCGAATTGATGAGGGCGATCAGGATGTTCTAGATTGTTCTGGTGTCGCAATCAATCCCTTTGGTCAATCATCGTTCGCCGCGAAACGCTTCCCCACGCGAGCGGGGCCTTTTGTGGTCATCCTCGAACTGAAACGCGGCATCGAAGGGGGGATGTCTGATTCAGATTCTATCATCGATCATCGATTGGTCCCGCAAGAAACCCTGGTTTAAAGGTGAGTGTGTGTGTGAGAGAGAGAGCTCTTCAGAACTGCAGATCACATCCAGACAACCCTCATAATTCCAACAGAGCTCGACTATGCTTTGTGTCGCTTTAAATAATACAATGTCTAGCTTCTAGATGATATACAGCCTCCAGGACAAGAGATTCTCTTCAAGATCGATACAAGACGCCGATAGACACGAACAATCCCGCTTCTTCACCATCGGACAACAGGTTTGACATCCTCCTCGTCCTCATCCTCCTCGACGATTCGACGAGGCGCGATCGGCGTTCGCAAATCATCCTCCGACTCGTATCCGTAATCGTACTCCTCGTCCCGGAAACCGAGTTCGTGCCGCCGCTTCCAAGCGTTATTCACCCTGACCAACAAATCCCTCACAATCTGCGCATGTCGGTATCGTTCGTCCCAGGACGCTGCCCTTGATCTCGATGTGGACGTGGAAGGTCGGCTATTTAGACCCATCCTCCCAACGTGCAAGACCAGCGCTTCGTCGTAAGACCGCTTCCGCTCCGGTCCGAGCAGCGCGGTGATGCTAGGCAACCTAGCCGAGAACCGTTTGTGTCTAGTCTCGCCACTGCCGTACTCTGATTCAAGGTCAGGCGAGGGCGATCGAGTTCGGATCCCAGCTGAATGCGCCGGACTGGCCGTCCAACACTCTTCCCCGAACCCGAGATTTCTCAAACCCGTCAGATGGACGTCCGAGGGCTTTTCCGAGGAATGCCTTAGTGCGGGCAAGACATATTTCGGATTCATCTCCGCCTGAGGGAAAGCTCCCTTGGGTAGAGGCGGCGAGTAGGCCTCACCATCGCGTCCGCCTTCCCGCTTGACATCGAGGCTGTTGACATCGACGAGCATCGGACTGCCTCCTCGACTGATAGGCTCACGCTTGACGTAATCCAGACTGTTCGTCCGGCTCGACTGTGATTGCGACGCGCCGAGCAGGTTGACGTTCCGGTACGTGTTCTTGCCGAAGTCACCGAGATCGAGCTTGGCCGGGGGAGCGGTGCTGTGCGGTTTCGCTAGCTGATCAAAGTTCGCAAAGTTGCTATTGTTATTGCTATGGCTGTGGCTGTGGCTATGGTTGTGACTGCTCTTCTGCATGGCGTTCAAGGCGTGGGTGAAATCAAAGGTGTTGTTGCCGCCGAGACCGTTGTGATCGTGGCCCATTCCGAATGGCTTGCCTCCCATGGCGCCCGTCGGCATAGATCCTCCCGACAGCGAAGAGGCCAGCTTGCGTAACGACTCGTCGTCGGCATTACCCAGATCACTTCCATCAGGTTGTCGATCCCGACCCGACCTCGCTCCAGGCAGAGCCGCGATCGGTCGCGATCCCGACCCTCCCAGATCACTCGCCGTGCGGATCTTGTTATCATTTGGATAGATCGAACCAAAGTCGACGTGCCCGCTATTAGGTATACCTGGCATCCCTGCCAGACCGAGTGACGCCAGCGTGGCCGGGTCGAACATGTCATGGCCGCCTTGAGACTCGGACATGGAGGATCCGGACGAGTATGGTGATGGCATGTCGCCCGAGTTTTGCCGATGTGGTTGTCGAGGGGGGCCGGGCAGACCCAGGCTGGACGCTGCATCCTTACCTAGCGACAGCATGAAGGCATTGAAATCGGCCAGGTCTTGCGCAGACCGGATGTTGTTCAGGATGCTAACGTCATGCGGACTAAAGTGGCTCGCGTCGTACGGCGACGAGTCCATTGCCACATCGGGGGAGTTGGCGAATATCCGATGGTTTTGCGTTCGAGGCGATGCCGAGTCTGGAGCGTGAGACGGCACAGGAACCTGTTGGAACGTCGCGGCAAGCTCTTCCAAACGGTGTGCCATGTCTACGAATGATAATGGTCAGCTGACCCGTATCGGTTTCGCAGCAATCTCGCAAAGCCCACTCACTGGCATCATACACCGGTTCAACCCGTCTCTTCTTGACGTCCTGGTACAACCCGTCGATGGCTCCAAATCCACCATCTTGCGCGTTCATACCATGCTGGAACCGTGTCTGCCCCTGACTACCGGGTGAACCGGGCGACGGACGATCTTGCTCGCCCACGCCTAGATACATCCCATTGTTCTCATGCCCGGAAAAGCTTCGACCGAACCCGCCCTGCTGAGAGCTGCCGTAGCGATTACTGCTCGATCCCTGATTGTTGCTGCCGTATGAAGGCTGATGCGCCAGTTGCAACAGCTCTTGCCTCTGCAACCGTGCGAGCTCTTCGTATTGTGCTCGATGTCGCTCGGCCATGTGCGCCGGCACGCTAACGCTCACAGGGATATCGACGAAAGGAGCTTCCCCTCCCGTTCGTTGCGGCTGGAAGGGTGCGGGATTCGGGTTCATTGGCATCGAAGGTCCAGCCGCAGCCCCACTGTCAAATCCTGGAAGTTGAGGATAGAGACTGCCGCCTGGCTGAAACGGCGCGCCGTGCGGGTTGAAATTGCCGAAGCCGGGCACTGGTGGGAAGTGAGCATGTTGAGCCATAGGCGATATCGAGCTCGAGACTGAAGCATAATACAGGGGTCGATGTTGAGCACCATGGAAAGATGTCCCTCATCACCATCACACTTACTGCTGCCATGGCGGCTGCCGGCACTTTCTTCACTCTGTCTCGAGCTGAAGCTCGCTGATCTCGACTCCCGAGCCCCTCCCATCATAGGGACGAGCTCTCCCGAACTGTCTCGTTTCCTGCTCAGTCCGATGGTGGAGCCGCCAAAAATGGGTCCAGACGAATCTCCCATTCCGGGCGATGTCCCCGTCGAACCACCCATACCGTTCCCATGGCCATTATGTCCGTAATGATGCAAAGGGATCTGTCCGGGGTACGCTCCCAAACGCGTCGAGATGGACGAGTCGCTCTGTTCGTCCTCGCTCGTCATCCCGCCTTGTCGGCCCGACGTCCCGCTTCCGACAGAGTCGCTCCTGGCCTTCCCAGCCTTGCTCCCTGTGCTGCTACCGGCCTTGGAAGACTGGCTGTCGGACCGCTTGGCGCTCTTTCGTTTGACGGTCTTTGTGGGAATGACCACACGACCGTCTCCAAGAGCCATGGGTGCCTTGGAGTGTTTATGCAGGGCGTGATGTTCCTCGGTATGAATCTTTTCGTGCTTTTTCAGATCCTGAGGTCGTTTGAAGGATTTCTTGCAGATGACACATCGATGAGGTTTCAACGGCGTGTGAACTGGATCGAGACGAACAGAACGACCAGATACGTCAGTTCAAGTGCCTGTCACTACGGGTTATAGGGCCGTTGGCTGACCTCGCAAGTGACTTGTGATGTGATCTCGTTTCGCACAGACCACGCCGCATCCTTCCCAATGACACGTCAAGCACAAGTTGTTGGTCGACTTCCTGCCGATATGATCTTGACATAGGTGTTCATAAAGCTCTTCCGGGGAATTCGCAGCCCTGCACGTAGAGCCAGACCGGATCAGACTGCTGCCCTTCTCTGCGCCCGACGATAACGATGGCAATCGGGACACTCACTGTTGACAACCTTTCCATTGACAGTAATTCCTCTGATTATCGGCATCTCCATCATCGCTCCCTCTCCGTCCATGCAACTGCGCATAGGTCAAGCCCCCTTCTCCGAGCTCTGGGTTGTCCAACATGTTCCGCGGTACATCAGGGGCATAAGACCCTGTCGGTCGGGGTACTGGCATGGGAATCATCTCGTTCTTTCCCGGTATCGATATCGGTTTCAGTCCAGGTCTGGCTGTCGAGGTGGTAGTAGGGGCTCCCGTCGAACCGATTGATGAGCCGGTAGAAGGGGTCCGAACGTGATTACGTTCTGGCTGGCGGGAGTACCCGGCGGCTAGGTCGGTGTTGATATTGAGATTGGGGTTGAGATTGATAGGCCTTCCCACAGGATCCGTCCTGGATAAGCGTGGTGACGAGGTCGACGACGAATCGGAAGCCGTCAACAAGGAGGTATCGAAACCAGGGAACCCGCCGTGATTATTCCGTTCGTTGCTCAGGTGCAGTGGGGATAACAAGCTCGAATACGGGTTCGTAGGATCGAGAGCGTAGGGATTATGATTTTGATGGAGGTGTTGACGGTGTGAGCGAGAAGAGTCGGTCGTATCGCCGTTGGTGTCGTCCCGACGACGTTCGACCTCGTTGTTGTCCGCGTCCATCCTTGATGTCGACTCCCCTCAGATGTTATCGCTCAGCAAGGACCCTCCTTCTGTGTGGCTAACGACAGGCGGACAAGGGGGGAAGGAAGGAGCAGCGCTGCGGATGATGTCGTCGTGTGCTGGTAGGCGATCTGCCAAGGCCTCGTGTTCGAGCGTTTGGAGCACGAGCGGGGTGATCGCTAGCAAACAGGAAGCAGTTCGGGGACGAAGGCTAGAGATCTATTGGCCGAGGTGGGACGGTGCCGACGTGCCGGTGTACCAGTGTGGTGTCTTTGGCGAGCAGATGCAGGGGGAGATGACGAACGACCCTCGAACCTAGCTAGCTGTACCAGATACTGGTCTTGGCAGAGAAGCTTGGCCCCTGACGGAACTAGCGGGCGACGCGGTGACAAATACAGGCAGACAGGGAGAGAGCAAGGCGACGTCGCCGTAATGGGGCTAGGGGAGATACTGGAGAGTACAGGAAGACGTTGTCGAAGCGCACAGCCCATTTCAACAGACACATGTAGATGGCCTTTGACTGCGACATCGTTGCCCGCCGGTTCCGAACGGTCTCTATCCAGCTATCTCTAGGTTCGAGGTCGCAACACGATCTCTTTCGACCGTTTTTTGAACCGATCGCCCCCTTCGTCCCCTTCTGCGGCTGCCGCTGCCGGGAATGATGACAATTGCTCCCGTTAGACGTCGGCAAGCACGACACTGGCTTCGGCAGGCTGCGGAATGGAGGTGAGACTTTGCGGGGACCGGAATAAGGAAAGTACCCGTTCTATCGCGTTTCACGTCCTTTGACCTGCTGAGCTTTGAGCACCAGTGTACTGTGAACGAATACAAATCAAATCGCCAGGACCTACTAGCTACTAGCTTACTAGCTTTTAGACGAATGATCGAGTGAGAATGTCAATCACTTCCTCGGGACGATGCACAGCGCGCACGGCGCCGCGGAGATCACCGTTTCCCTCAACCTCGGTCATTCTGCGTCCACGACCTCCACCCTCCGGCGATCAGCGATGATCATCACGTTTTGCTTCTTTCCCTTATCTGAAACGCATTTCGATGTCGGCCCGGTCCGGGTTCACCAACGACAGGATCTTCGGAGGATCAAACACGATCAATTCTGCCTCTTCCTGCGCGCTCGCGCAGATGAAAGAGGATCAACGCATGCCATCCTCCCTTTCTAAAGGACGATCGAAGGAAGATCCTACGATGATCGATGTCTCATCTTTGCTTCCCGTTCCTTTGCAAGGAAGGCCAGGACTGTGGAAAGGAAGTTCCCTCGCTTGGAGCCCGAGCCCCGATCGGGTCATGATCACGACGCGATGTTACTGGACGTGATGGTGTCATTTATATAGGACTGACGGGGTGAGCGCTGGATTGTCGAAGTGAATGTCGCTTGTAGTCGTTCTCCGTGTACCATCTTGGGATTCGGATCGTTGTAGCATAACACGATCTTTAGCTTCAAGACTTTCTTGCATTCCGGCAGAAATGTGTCATCAATCGTGAGCTAAAACCAGCCTTTCCACCCCGCATCCGTCTCGCCTCCGCAGCGACTGATCTTATACACTCCCCCTCTTGACCTACAGTCCCACCGCACAACTCTTCGCCGCCGTCATCTCCCTCCTTGGAACATGTCTGGTCCTCTGGCACCTCTACAAATACGACGGGTTCCGTTGTTTACTTCCGACGAGGAAAGACGCGTTTCGGTGTGTTATCGTTTGGTTGTTGGTGTCTAGTTGGTGAGTCGTCAAGGCCGTTCGATAGGGGTGCCTTTGGTGGCAGTAATAGGAGGAGGTGTTGATACGACGATATCGTTCTTACTGTTCTGTGATTCGCGACGATAGTATACTTGTGAGTCCTTGCCCTCAACCGTTTTCGGCTTAGATTACGGCAAACACAGGCTGATCCCGTTCGCCTGACGCGTTTCGTACCACGCAGTTCAACGTTGGAGATTGGGTGAGCGCTTATGTCAAATATGAAGAATATTACATCTACCTGCCCAAGACCGGGGTCGTGAGTGCCCACAAATCCGTCACCCCCATCGAGAGAATACAGGCTTACATTCGCGTACCTTGCTCTAAACATAGATTGTAAAGCCCTACCAGCTTTGGGAGAAGGCCCACATCACCCTGTTTCATATTTCGTACTACTGCTTGACCGCCGCTTGGTGTTTCCTGCTCGGAGTTCATCTGGAAGAATTCCTCTTCTGGACCTGGCTCCTTCAGGTGATCCGATCTAAACAAAGCAAGAGTTGGTTCAAGAGCGTGGTGAGTCCTGAACGCGCCGTGTTGGGTTGTACGGCCGCCATCGATTTGACAGGTGCTGATGTAGTGTGTAATCTGGAATGGTCTAGTATTTCAAGCTTTGGTGCTGTGGAGTCATAGGCGGAGTAGGGTTGCTGTTTGGGGCAGCAACGATGGAGTTGGATAGCTTGACGACAGTGAGTCTGAGCAGGTACTTGGTCGGTGGAAAAGGCGATATTGACATACGGGAGGCGGCTCGGCAGATCGAGACCAACATCTTCTTTGCTGGAAGTATTGCGTCCTTGCTGTGAGTTGCTAGTATGATTCTCGAGCGGCTCGACGCTTTGAGCTGACGGTCTGTGGCGATCCTAGCCTCACATTCGGGAGCGCCTGGGTCTGGTGAGACAATGCAGAAGATGCTATACATTTGAGTCACTTCTGATCGATTGTCCGACTCTTTCAGCTTCAAGTTCCCGGCGTTCATCCGCGAATCGGTGAGTGCAGTGAGCGTGCCACCTTATCACCTCCCGCGCTGATATATGAAACGTCCATGGTGTGTTTCAGCGCCGGCAAGGAGCCAACGGGGAGGTCATCGGCAAACTCAACTACTTTCGTCAAATGAACAACGCCAGGTACATCGGGATCTCGTTCCGTGAATCAACGAGCCGGACTGACGCTAGTTCCCTACAGGACGGCGTTTCGTCTGATTTACACCATAGTCCTCTTGATCTTATCTGCTGATGGGCTGACTGAACACAAGACGATCAACCACCATGATTTCTGGTATGATCCGAGAGCCTTTCTCTCGTCGTAAAGCATATGGACTGACCGACCGAACATTGATATCAGGGTCGATGCCTTCTACTCGGTCGCCATCTTCTGCATTTTCACGTCGACTTTGCTCTCCCTGTTCGTCCTTCTCCCTCGTGGAGGCGGAAACCACGAAGCCCTCGGAGTGGCCAAGAACAACGTCTACGTCCGAGCACCCAACCCTGAGAGTTATCACGGGATCTCGGCGAGCCGCGGGAGTCCCAGTGATGCCGAGAGCTTGCCTAGTTACCGCGCTCCCAACAACGATCACGACCCTTGGGGAGTGCTGGGAGATCGTCTACACCTCGAGAAGGAGGATGTACAAGAGCTCGCTGCGCAGCACAACCAGAGTGATATTGAGCTGCCCTTTGCCCGTCGAAACCACTTCAACGGCGGCACACCCAGTATCAGAGGAGACTTCGAGGCTGTTGACCGGCCCGACTTCGATACGCCGCGGCACCAACGAGTCGTAAGTCTTGCCGAAAGTTCTGCTTTTTGAATGTTGGCGGAACTGACCCGCAAATCACAGGTTCGAAACTTCCGAAGCCCACTAGACTTCCAGAACATGGACTTGCCGCCCGATCTTCGAGTGGTGATGAACACCGTTACCGTCGAGAAGCAGGATTGAAGTTGGCGCCGATATGTATCAACACGTCGTAACACTAGTCGATACCTTACCCGAGTAGAAGAGGTGGTGAATCTGCCGTCCTCGAAGCATTGGCAGATTTTATTGTAGATGTGAATGCAGGATTGGATCGGATTTGATAGACGTTTGCTTGCATAGATTCCCGCGAACTATGCCGCTATCCGAGAATGCTGGTGATATCAGGGCTGTCTTTGAAGCCAGCCTTGTCTATGTATTCCTTTGACCAAAACTAAAGTTGGATGAAGCTTGAGAGTGATGAGTACAAGGTCATCAATCCAATGCCCAGAAGAAACTTGCCTTGCTCTGATGGCGAGAGCCAGAATCACATCTAGATTTGCACAGTGTAAGAATACCATACAAGGAACAACCAGCGGATAATTCCGTATCCCGGCTCGACTCACAATATCGTAACGATAGTGCTTCCTTTCGGCAACGTCTTGGCCAGCTTGACGCTAGCTACCAGGTTACAGGCGCTGGACGAGCCCAAGAAGAGACCGTCGTGCATAACGAGATGGCGAGACATGGAAATGGCCTCCTGGTCCGTGACTCGGTAAGCATCATCGATCAGTTTGCGGCCGATGTCGAAGTTCCGCGTGAGCTGTAGTCGTGAAAGCAGCAGATATAATCAGCAAGGAGCGAAAGAATGTACATTAGACATGAACGCACTCTGTTGATACCTGTCGACAGTGGAACAACTGTCTTCAGTCAAATAATATCAACATCATGCAAATTTAGGAGCGGCTCACCTATACCCTCAACCTGCAAGTGTGCTGTGTAAGCCGAAGGAAGGGATTACAACTTGCAGACGAAAGATGCTTACAATAGTATCCACTTGATGCCTCCGTTTCCTTCCTTCCCGTTCTTTGACATCGTACATGACTCCATACTTGATCTTGTTGAATAATCCACTGCCTTCCGGGTCTGAGAGGATGACCTTGAGTTGAGGATTTCTCCTTCGAAGGTAAGTCGATGTTCCTGAGAGTGTACCGCCGGTGCCTTTTCGTTGTCAGGTAAGGCCAGCGCATCAGCCCGCGGTATATGTGAGTCAGAGAATGAACGTAGAGGCGCACCTGCACCCGAGACGAATGCATCGATCTTCCCGCCCGTCTGTTCCCATATCTCTGGTCCTGTGCCCTCGAAATGGGCTCTGAAATTGCTCTCATTCTATAAAAGTGGAGGCGTCATCAGCTCGAGCCTGATGAGAAATGATGGTGAAGACCACGTACTTCAAACTGATCTGCGAAGCTGACGATGCACCTAGATGATTAGCGGCCCATGTATCGTCGTGCCGATCCAGAAATTTGACTTACAATCCTCTGGCCGAACTTTGTTTCACAGCCGTGGACGATTCCCGCTTCTCGCTGACCAACACGTCAGTCTGTCCATCATTCCGGGCATGACTATGTACCACACTGTCGTCTCCCGTGAAAGCTGCTGCGCGAGCTCGAGCGAGGTTCTGTGAAGGGAAAAGCGAATGGCCTGTCAGTTGGAACATTCCGGACCGCAGAATGAATATGCGGTACTGAGACTCACCACAAACTGCTTCTCGTCCACAATGCTTGCTATATATCGACCACAGATAGATCAGACATCATTGTATTCACCAAGCATGAACCCGCTCAAATAGACAGGACTGACCTGGCCGGACCCTTTCCACGGTCGCGCCCAGCATTTCTGCTAGTTGAACTTTTTCCAGGGCAACGTCGTCTGGCATGATGATCGTTGTTTCGTAGCCCCTGATTCGATTAGGTAAAGCAGACCATCAAGGTCAGATGCCCGCGCTATGTCACACTCAGCAGAAGATAAGACAGTCGCTTACTTTGCTCTAGCTACCGTCGCTATCGAGATACCTATACATAGTCACGTTGTCTTGGTCTCAGCACGACATCGAGCGGACGGGACGATAGCAGATGCACCTGTGCTGCCGACGGTGCCTTCGAAGATCCTCGAACCGGTGTTTGGGACTAATAACCCCGCTCGTTCTGCGTCTTCTATAACTATGGAATACGGCAATTGCAATCAGGTTCAGCTCCCAGCGTCTAGCTTGTACTTTGAGCGAGTATGACGAGAGCTTGTAACGAGAGCCGACTCGAGATTCAAGGTACATACTTTGAAGCGCCACTCGATCTTTGACGGATCCGCCTGGGTTTAAAAACTGATATCCCAGGCTCAGCGAGACTGGACGTGATTGAGAAGCGTGTCTTGCTCACCTCCGCTTTGCCCTGGAAGCGTGTAAGATAACATATAAACGGGAAGAAGATGAGGTCGATTAGTCTCTAAGTGTTAAATGTCTGATCCAAGGCCAACAGGCATCGTAGGCGTACGAGGATCTCCACGCCGAGGGCATCACTGAGACTGTCTATTCTCACTAACGGCGTATTACCTGCGATAGACCACCCACATGGGTCAGTCACTGCGTACTATGTCAATCTGGAGTGAAGTTGAAACACTTACCGATGAGCCCTATGACACCGTGAACGACCTTGCCAGACCCGGTTTCCTGTTTGTCGACCTGTTCAGGACGGAATGTCTGTGCTCGGAGCTTCCGTTCGGCCCATGCCGACAAGCCAACGACGACGGTGGCCGCCGTGATCCAAAGGAGTGTCTTCTCCACTTGTATGCCGGACATAACTTGGGTTGCCCGAAGTGACCTGAGGCTGACGAGATCGAGATTCACAACGTCAACAGGATGGTACGCTCTACAAGAAGCAAGAAGACGTCTTGAGAATAGTCCGTCCGGCTTGAACCGATTGCTTCCGAAAGTCCAGCTGATCGTTTCGGAAGCAAATAGTCGCCGATTCGAGAGATGAGCTCTCGCAGTCGAGAAGGGGGGGGACACACTTTCTCAGAAAATAGATAGAGCAGCTACGACAACCTCGCCCTCTCTTCACTTCATTCTCGTTTCAAAGTGAAGATAGATATAAAGATATGCCATCTTGATAGAACCCTCTCTGATCTTGTGCGGATGCCTCGAGCCTCCTCGCCCAGCTATCGCGCACCGACATGTCGTCCACGAGCAGCGCCGGCTCGGACAGACCGGACCATCCCGTTTTCGCAGCATGTTCAACTTTGGACGGTCGTGTGCCCAAAAAGATACCTTTCAGGTCGGCAAAGACCATCACTGTCAGCGCATTGAAAGAGAGGGTGAGTCCGTCGTCGAAATGCGTTCCGTTGAAGCTGGGCACGGAGCTGATTCACGGTAATATCGTTATTTTCTGGGCGATCATGCGAGCAGATCAGTCAGACGTTCTCGTTAGCGACCACCTCGGCATTTCATATCGCCTATCACGATGACGAGGAAGGAGATGACTGTCTCGTTCAGACCGAAGACGAGTTGACCGATGCCATCTGGTATTTCATGTCTGGCAGCGACGAGGACGACATCACTAATGGAAACGGCCACCGCTCAAATTCGAATAGTACCAACGTCGCGGTACCAAAGAGATGCATCACACTCCAATTCCAGGTCGTCTTCGAGTACAATGGTCCCAGCTTGTCGGACACTTCTTCCTTGGCCGGAAGCTTGCCTGACCTGGACGATCTCGACGTGGAAGACGAGTACGCCAGTTCGGCTTATACTTCTTCCAGCTCGGCCATCTCGGGTGCGACCAGCGGACGGGGCGGATCAGGGTGGAATGGATACAGGACAAGGAGGGTCAGAGATGAGATCATCGCCGAGGAGAGCGAGTCTAGTTTGAGCCATAGCCAAGGGTCTATCAGGGGGACGAGTTCGATAGATCTGGAACGCCCGGATGAGGAGACTAGGTCGAATGGGACGGTTTCCTTTCGGGAGACGAACAGTTCCCTGGATTTGAGCTTGAACCCGGAGTCGAACTTGTCACCAGCGACAAGCGGACGGCCTCGAGACCTAACCATACAGACCCGCTCCGCCAGTCCATACGATCACTCCCACCAACACAACCCATTCGACCCGCTTTCGAACCAGTCCTTGTATCGACCAGGCAGACCGGCCTCCATCTCTAGCTCGTCCATCACCTCGTCTGAACTGGGGGCGAGGTGGATAGAAGAACAGAAAGCTAGAGTGGCTAGGAAGATCGCGTCGAGGTCGACGAGCTCGAGCTCCAGATCAGGGTCTGGATCAGGGTCAGAGAGGCGGACGAGTCGGAGGAGTGAAAGCGAAGATGAGCAGGGGCAGGTGGGAACGGAATATGAAGAGGGAAAAGGTAATTTGGCTTTGAAAGTGGATGGCCGAGGTAGTGAGTCTTGACAGCTAGCTTTCAAGTCGTACGACTAATGCGGTATCATGCTGATCATGCCCGACAAGCAGAATGGTACTATGCGTACACATCGTCTGACATGACCACGGCCTTCCCGGCGTCACACAACCGAGCCTCAACCTCTTCCCAACCCCGCTTGACCGTCCACCTAAACGGATCCACCTCAACATTCACCACAAGCCATACGTCCCGTTCTGGAATGACTGAAGAGCCGTTCGAAGAACCGACTTATCCGCCTTCAACGGCTCCTGATTGTTCCGCGTGCGAGATGAGGCTCGAGTACATGCGGTATGTGTGTACGATCTGTGGACCGGGAAAGCTGTATAGCGCGGCAGAGAGAGCGTACTTGCGTGGAAACGACCACGATCACGATCACGAGGTGGGGACCGTGCTTGGGTACCCGAACGGTCGGGCGCGAAGGCCGAGTTCGGCCGGGCAGGATGAAAGTGATGGCGAGTCGACCACCTCGACCAGGAGAGCATCGAGTGTACTTCGACATCCGCTTGACAATGGTTCGGATGAGAGTCTCCGCTCGGGAGACCGGGATGGGGACCGGGGGAGGTCCTTGGAGGAGGTCGTCTCTCCGCTTGCCCCATCCCGTCCGTTATCAAACCCGTTCGCGTCGAGCGATGCTGAACCAGGAGAGGGAATGCACACGCACGAGGTCTTGTCCGCCAACGGAACGAGGAACAGGGCCTTTAATGGGTTTGAGCTCTGTCCGGGATGTATCGAGGTGCATGGAATCGACCATACGCGGATGATGGGGTTGAAGGCGATCAGGCATAATGGAATGAACGGGATGGCAGGCAAGTTGAGACGGTTTGGTGTGATGGATCATACCTATAGGGAGATGATCTGGAGCGCTACGGGGTGGCGGGATATCAGTGAGTTGGCTCAAAATGTGTTTAATAACGGGAAGCTGATATCGATGATGAGCAGAGTACATGGACGATGCGAATTGCTCCATCTGCAATGCCAATACTGAGCAGAATCGCTTCAAATGTGAGTTCATATGTTCGCTTCGGTGCAGCCGACATGCTGACAATTGGTTGTCACAGGCGCGACATGTCCCGACTTCAACCTGTGTCGATCTTGCGAGTCCCCGAACGACCTAAAGACCATGGTCAAGCTGCTGCTGATCACCAAAATGCCTTTCAGGTCATCAAAATGTGCAAGAAATCCACCCTATCCATGCCTTCCTAGCGGTTCCGGACCGGGTTCCAAAGTTAAAACCTCCTGCGTCCGTCTTTTCGGTCGAAACGAGTGGTCCTGAAATATCCTGTAGGGCACCGCTCGTCCACCTACACCAATATATGAAGCTGACCTAGCAAGAACCCTTTCTTTTAGCGGTCATACATCCTGGCGCATTCTGTCACAAGTCAGCCGGTTCGACATTTGTCCTGCTTCAACCCATAGCTGAATCGTCATTCTTCTGCGTAGCTGTCTTCGCGATATAAGGGGATCGCGGTTCCACTGTACGACATGTCCAGCTTGGTAAGTCTTTTAACAAGATACCCTTCGCCCGTGATGAGTTTGCTAACAGGTCGTTTTTTTCATAGGGATCTTTGTCGTGAATGTCAGACATCCGGAACCGAGTCGTCCGGCGCTGGACCGCATCTACCAGACCATTTGATGTTGGAGGTGAGTCTAGCGCGGAGATCTAGACGGGGATCCAGTCTAATAGGTCGGTTACCTCAGATTCCGCTGCCCCTGCTATCTCACAGCTTGCACCAGCTTGCCGACCGAGCACGACATATGTGGCTTCACCAGGACTCGGTATTGCTCGCCAACGGGGGGTTTCCAGGCCAACAGGATCGTAGGCGGGCAGCCTCCCCCGACAACGACAATGAGACGATCTATGGAGGCGCTATTCCACCGCCTCGAGCTTCAGAAGTAGCGCGAACGCCCCGGCGGAGAAAGGAGACCCTCGAGCACGATCTCGTATGCCAAGGCTGTAGCAACCGGATTCGGGGCCGGCGATTTCAGTGTGTCAATTGCCCCTCGGATCCCGTGGGCTATAACCTTGTGAGCAAAGCGAAAGCACTATTAAAGTACCAGCTCACCCAATTTCCTTGCCGTATATAGTGCGCCTCTTGTGAAACGCGTTCACATTTGCTACACGACCCCATGCACGTATTTGCGCAATTTACCCGCCGCGCGCATTTTCCGCTGCGAAGTGGGATTCCTCTCCTACCCATTCTCGTGAGAGTCCATCCCTTATCTGTCGGAGGCACCTGCTCATCCAGTCAACCGATCGCAGTACCGCAAGCCTGTGGGCGAAGTTCGCAGTGTTGTCGACTCTTCCAACCCTAACGCGTACCTTGAGCACGTTGTGCATCACTCAGTAGGTGCCTTATATGCCAAACGATGAAGAAATCGCGACCACTGACATGTCCGATGTTCACAGACCTTATGTGACATCCACGTCGGGCCGATACAAGGACCTTGGTTGAGATGCGCTCACTGCGCGAGCAGCTTTGATATCTGCCGCGCATGCGAAACCGTCGTCGAACATGATCCAACACATAGTAGGTCCGGCGCATACGAAATCGGCGAACGTGTTGGTGGCTGACTGTGATTTCACCTTTAGTTTTCCTCGTTCTCAAAGCCGAAGTGAACATGCCTCTGTTCCGCGGCCTGGCATCACTTTCAGAACCTCATAATCGACCGCTGATAAGTCAAAGGGTCTATGCATAGATTTGTTTCATACAACGTTGTAATCTCATATAGTTGTAAGTCATGCCCGCCACAGGTGCAACAGGTGGTCATAAAAGGAACAGCTTGCAATAAGCGAATCATTTGTTGCAGTGGCCGTGGCCTTCCTCTGCCAATCCACTCCATAAGCGATCGATTCGTGTTTGTCGAAAAGTGCTGTTTGTTTCCACTCGCGGACGGGTGTCTCCCCCTCCAAGGACAGCCAGCTTTCGGGCTGATCCAGATTGATCACCCTGAAACCCCCATGCATGCATGCTAGCAAGACATCCCCTTTTCGTTCGACGGATGGATGCCACTTTGTACGCCAGATTCCTCCTCCAACAGGGATCGTTTGCAACGGGATGCGAGCGTTTCTCGCATCGAAGATGCGCAAGTTGGAATCGTAACTGTCAAGAGAGTCGGGCGTCAACAATTGCGCAGACTCTGTCCATTCGAAGGGTACTCACCTTCCGACTGCGAGCAGATTCTCGAGGTGAGGATTAGAAGCAATAGTCGTGACGCCGCCTTCGAATCTTCGAGCCGCAAACATGACTATGAGACAACAAGCGACAGCTATGAATACCGCTTTGACTGACTGTTTGTTCACGAGCGCGGGCATCATGGGCGCTCGTATATCCCAGCGTTTCAGCTTGAGGTCATCTCCCCCTATTTCCGAAGCGCTCCGGTCAGGAATCGTATTGATGTAACTCCCGTTCAGGGACCTACCTGACCATACCGTGTCCGGTTGCCACAAGTCCCAAGCAGTGATCCAGGGCTCGTAGTCGTGAGCGTGCCACGTATGATCTACCGTCATCGACCCATCGGTATCGGTCACAACGTGCGCCAGATTTCCGTTCGACAGGGAGCTGATAATCGAGGTAGAATTGCTCCTGTAAGAAGGTTCCGTCAATTCCTGCGACATGATTGCCCTGTGATATCCTAAACTGACGGATCAAGTTGATTGGACCAATCTAAAGACAAGCAAAGAACACTAGAGTCGTCAACCTGGATAACTTCCTTTGGTTCCAGTGTGAGCTGAATTGGGGATGAGGTTGAGGTTAGCAGAATGAAGGCTACATATAGTCTTTGATCTTCTTGCCTGTTCCTCATTCCATCGATGAACGGTAATCTGTCCTTCCGCATTGGATATCGCTAGTCGATTTCCGCCTGGAGCACCGGGATGCGACCATTTCATGTCAAGAATTGCCGGGCCTTCGAAACGCTGCATCTCCTCACTAATTAAAGATACATTCAGTCTTCGAGTCCGTACCATCCGGTGATGCAACACGATACTCACAAGCTTCTACCTTCTTCCGCAACCTGATACACTAGAGCTCTGCCCAACCGCTTGATGGCGGGAGAGTCAGACTCCTCCTCAGACTGATCCTCCTTGATGCTAGCCTTTTCCCCTTCCAGTTTTTGTATCTGGTAAGTTCCGCAAACAAATATGTCGTCACGGAAAGGAGACCATTCGATCGAATCTGCCGAGTATACCGTATCAACAGATCCCAAGGAACTGGCTATTAAGAGGCCAACAAGATTCAGCCTGACGGTCCCTTCGTCGTGCGCGTGACTATACTCACGTCCTAATGCTTCGTTACTGCCGTTCGTTTCGGGCTCTTTCCCATCGTCCTCGGTATCGCTCTCGAGTTCAGCAACTGCCAAACCAATCAACGCTGCCGCAAGCGTTGCATCATGGCTTTCACTGCTTGTGTTTTCGCTGCTTGGCTCATCGGCATTGCCATCGGATTTTTTTATGTTTCGGCCAGTCGTATCGCTATGCTTCGCTTCCGCTCCCAAATCCTCCTCGTGTCCAACATGTGGGACCTCGCCTGTCTCCTTCTCGGTTCTTGCCGAATGCTCACCAGCGCGCCGCTGGAGAGCGTTGGAGGGCTCAGCGGTTAAGTTCTGCGGCTCTGAACTTTTCTCCTTTCGAGCAGCACGTTCCTCTGCACGTCGCTCTGCTTTCGTCTTGTGTTGAACGGGATCGCAGATTTCCAATAATGTTTCCAAAATCGCACCGCTGGCAGTCAGACTTGCACCTCGAGCGAATTCCTGTAGGTAGCGTTTCGGGTTAAGCCGTTATCGCTTTGCGAATCATCAACCTGGACTCACAGTTTGCAGCCTCTGAAAGGTCTGGTGGTTCATCGCGCTTGCACAGTTCTATCATTCGGCGACTTGTGTCAGCGAACATGTACAGTATACAGGAAATTTGCAGCCAACCTTGTCGTGCAGGAACGGGTCCTGAACCACCAAGTCGGCGCCTGACCATTCTTGCGGTTGCGAGAACCCCGAGATCCGTCTACTTCGTTGACTCGGTGGTGGAGGTGGTTGAATTCCTTCTGCTTGTTGAGCTGCAGCTGGTAACTGCCTTTGGCGCTTGTACTCCTGCTGCTTTGAATCATATCGCAGATCTAATGGGAAGCCGCGCTCGACAAAGCCGCCTTTCCATACCGAAAGACAGTGCGTCTCGAAGTTCTCGCTGCTGAAGCCTTTCCCGGTCTCACTCGTCAGCTTTGCGTAAAACTCGAAAAAGCCTTTGACCAGCTCTCCGACCGATGTGTCATTATGGAGGAACTTTTGTCCTTTCCACTCGACCACCGACACCTTCGAGCCACTGTATCCCTTCAGTCCAAGATCATCGGCAAAGGACACGTGAGCCGGGATGCCCTTCGGCCGTCCCCAGCCGACCCAGACGTCGATGTTCTGCCTGCCCACGCTCCCGACGACATCGTCATCTTGCAGATTAGGCAGCCCGTGCTTGATCTGCATATAAACAATGGCCATGAGAGCCCAACAATACGAGCTGAGAGATCGTTCGCCTGTTTTCCCGGATGGATTATTGAGGTCTCTTGCTTTTGACCAAGATTTGACAATGTGGATCAGGGGACGCAGCTGATATGGCGATAGGCGGCAATAAGCGTTGATCATAGCGCTGTTGTAGAGACCACCTAGATCGTTGACGTTCAGATCGACCTCGAACCCCGAAAAGGGATCTTTGAATTTGGCTGAGAATACGAGAAGGCATCAAGCGAGCTTAGCAGAGCCGAGATGCGCGTAAAAGGGGTTTTGCTCACTAATCGGTGTGGTAGCCCATTTAATCGGCTCAACCTCGACGAACCCACTCTCGCGAAGTGCTCTCGCGACCACGTTCATGTTATATACCGAGGGCAATTTCATGTTAGAAGCGCCTCCCGAGCCCCAGTAATCTTCCGTGTACCCGAACGGCCGAGAATAATCCCTAAGCACGAGATCAAGATCTCCCTGACTCCCCGTCTGTCCTCGCCAGCTGACGCTTCCAAACGGTTCTACCACGAAACGTAACCTCGGCCATCGATCCGCAATGACTTCGTTGACGTTCCAAATGATCCTCGAGATGGTCTCTTGCACGTCCGCAGGGGGAAGGGATCCTCGCCAAGAATCCACGCATTCTTTCGTGAATCGAGAAGGACCGTTGAGAAGAGGAGGGTAGATGTCTTCCCGGGGGTCTCGGTTCATGAGGGTCTGGGAATATGCTGTGAGGAATGGACTTTCCTGGTCAGGAAACGCCGAAGGTGCCGCTTGAAGAAGCTGAAGTAGCTGTCCATTGGCATCTTTCGAATCGAAATCCCGAGGAAGGGTGAACCTTGGATTGAAATACGTAGCCGGCTGTTGAGATTGTGGCTGTCGTTTCTGCTGTTGCTGATAAAGCTGCGGGGGTGGTCGCCATTGCTGATATTGTTGCTGTTGCGGGCCCTGCTGCTGAACAGGCCCCTGGGCAGGCGTTTGCGTTTGTCGAGGTGCTCCAGCAGGTAGATTCGATATGTGGGTTCTGACAATCTCCTTAGCATTCAACTTTGCTTGAGGTATCTTCTGTCTTGCCTGAGCTAGGCTTCTGCCGATATCTTCAGGTTTGACAGCTGTAGGAACGGCCGCTTCCTGTACCTTCTTGACCGGTCGCTTGCGTCGATGTGCCTTGACAGCTGGAGCAGATGACGCTGCGTCTCCTTGCGGTCCCATTACTTCAGGAGCTCCCGCAAACCGGGAAGAATGGAACAGTTTGTCTCGATTAGGTTGAGACATACTGCTCTGCATGAAAGGGTAGTTTCGAGAGTAGAGACGTGGTTCGGATGTGCCAGGCGGGAGCCTGGCCAGCAATGACCGTGAAAAGAGGAGAATAATGTCGCCTGAAGCCGTTGGGACGATATATGGGCGAGCTTGGCCCGTTTGATTACTACTATCGGCTTTCCGATTCAAAGGGACAGTCTTGACTGATGACGACTTCGAGAACTTGAATAGTTGTTCAGCTCGACCTCCACTTTCATCCCCTTGGAAATCGATCGATCGCGCGGCATATTCGACCTGTCGCCAATTGTATTTGAGACGCATGGATCTGACGCCTGGAGTTTAAACACTGCTCCTTGCTGCTTTGCTTGCGATAAGTGCGTCGAAAATGTTCACGGAATTGCAAGTCCGTAATATGAGTTCAGAAACGCCTCACAAACAGGCGGCATTATACAACCCTCTACAACTATATACCTTCCGTAATCTATCATTCCCGCTGCTACCAGCCCACAGCCTTCTTCGCAGACTTGATGCCATTCGCCATCCTCCCTGCTAAGCTAGACGGCAGGGCAGGACCCTTGCTACCATCATCTGAATCGGTATCCGATCCGCTAGAGCTCTCTTCGTCGTCGCTATCGGCGCCTCGCTTCCCAAAAATATTCGGCTTTTCTACCGTAGGCGTCACCGCTTCTTTACTCAGCGTAGCGGACAAGCGGGGTTTTCGTAAAGCGTCCGCTCGTAGGCTCGAGAGAGTGGGAATGTTGTTTCGGGTGGCCACCGTAGGACGCTTCCTCGCCGACAACCCGCTTAGACCGGGCGAAGAGTTGCCATTGACTCCAGCTGAGCGGGCGGACAGAGGAGCAGGAGAAGCCAACGATGCCACTCCGAGATTAGGCCCCGAGGCCTTGACCAGAGTGTTGTTAATCGCAGCTGGCGACTTGCTTCGGTTCTGCGAGGCTGAATCCGTTGGGCCTGGTCGGGTGCTACCATTGACTCCAGGAGGACGTTCAGAGACAACGGCAGAAGACGCCGCAATACCGGGTGCAGGGTTGGCTTTGCCCTTTTGCAAACGATTCTGCCATCCCTTCAAGGCCTCGATTGCCATCACGTGTCCACCAGCATCCTGTAATTCCTTCATCCGGCTCTCGATTGACGCAAGTCCTTTGATCACGACCGGACAGTCCTTCTGCAGGTGAGCTGGAACAGCCTCACATATCAGACAAGGTTTCGAGCCTACGCGTCGTCGTATCCTGGCTTCTTCCCGTGGATCACGAGTCATCACACCGGCAGGTCGAGAAGCGGCGAGCAAGTTTTTCATGAAAGGCGATTGAGGTGTCGTGGAGGGCGGGCTAGCAGGTGTTTCCTCTTCTAGCTCACGCCTCATCAAGGCTTGAGGTGAGACGGAACTGCCGATGACATCTTGACTGGGAGCCGCCTCGGCAGGTGGACTGTCCTGGTTCGTAACAGTTAATGATTGCTCCGGCAGATCGGCTCCGATTTCGGCTTGTAGAGTAGAGGTCTTGGTAGAGGGTTCGGAAGCAGTATCTATCGAGGCTGTCTCTGACGGTTCGACAACTTGAGCTGGGGATGGTTTCGCCTTAGGAGGCCGCCCCCTCCTCTTGGGCAATGGCGCTATGGCTTTGGGTTTCGAAGCGCTCGATTGGCTGTCAGTTGCAGTCTCCTGCGTTTCGTCACTGCGAGTTTCGGTGGTAACCGACTTCATCGTCGCAGACTTGTCATTTGCTGACGGGCTCGGCGCAGTGATGACGGTGGAAGGGGATCCCGAACTCGGCGAGCTAGCCGACTTGGAACTTCGTGATGGCATTATCCTGCGTTTCAGCGGAGCTGGTGTCGGCGTACTATCAGGGACCGAGGAGGACTGGCTCTCCGCAACGTCTGCAGCCTCATCGGGCACAAGCTGATCAACATCGCTTCCTACATCTGTCTGCTTGCCCGCCTTCTCTTGCTCCGAGACGACGGACTCGAGTGCAGCTCGATCCCCATCCGCTTCCGTCTGTAGGGCTTGGAAGAACACTTGATTCCCGGTGCTCGGAGCAGCGGACGCTGATGCTTCGACCTCGTCAGCCAACTCTGCGAAACTTCGTCGAGCTGGTCGTATCAGCGAGGTTTGCGTCTCTATAGGAATTTCCACTTCCATCGATGGTGACTCGGCGGCTTCAACGTCCATGGCTTCCGCATCTCCAGACGCCGCGCGCACGGTAGGCGCAAGAGAAGTAGTCGAGTGATTCTCATCCTCGTCCTCAGTCGCGTCAGGATCGCTCAACTCCGCCCTGCGAACGGACGGAATGCTACCCGCAAGCTCGTCAACCTCAGGTGTGACCCGAGCTGGGAACTCCTCTACGACGTCCACGTCCATGACTGTGTCTAGTTCGCCAGCGCTTTCAATCTCGTCCATCGAGCTTTGCATCTGGCTGAGCTGAACAAGAGGCTGAGTCGCGTCAATGGATGATGCATCATCATCGTCGTCGTCACCCTCCGGGATCAGAACGTCCGTGCTCGGAGACCGCTGCGTCCGTCTCCGTTGACTCTGCTTGCGAGGGGCTTCATCTTCATCTTCGTCGTCATCCGAATACGGTTCCGGCGAGGACGATGGCAGATGCGCAAGACGCGTTGCAGGGGCTATGTTCGCCTGACCAAGTTGAGCAGAGGTTGCTTCGTCCTCCAGTTCGTCTTCCTCTGAATCCTCTTCACCCGAAGTACCAGTGGAGGATTCGTTGTCAGAGTCGGACCCGGAAGATGAATCTTCATCCTGGGTAGCGGGAGCAACGACGATTGACCTTGTCTCTGCCGTGACAGCAGGCGTCACGGCTTCGCCCGGATCTGACCGCTGCAACTGTGCGACGTCTTGTGAATTTGCTTGCTTCTCTGTGATGACCTCGCTCTCGCTCTCAGTGTCAGATTCCGACTCGGTCTCGCTTTCGATCGCAGCTTCAGCGACGGAAGCGTTTCGCTTGACCTGCTCGACTTCTTGCGAGCGCTGCGTTTCCAAGTGCGCTATCTGTTCTCGTTTTCTCAGATCTTCCGCCTCGAGCCTTTTCTTCTCCGCTTCCTTCTCTTGTCGCTCTTTTGATTCTCGCTCCTGCTTCTGTTGCGCCGCTTCCGCCTCCCGCTCACGACGGCGATGAACATCCGCCTCAGCTAGCCGCTTTACGACTTCCTCGACCGCTTTTCGAGCCTTCTCCTCGTCCATCGCTTTTCGAGCTTCCTGCTCTGCGGCAGCATTCTTCTGCGCTTCCAATGTCGCAGCAGCTGATACCTTCCTGATCCGCTTGTCCTCTTCGGCCTGTCTCCGACTTCTTTCCTTCGCGAGCCTTTTCTGTTCTTCCTTCTCCAGCCTCTTCTGCTCTTTTGCCCGCTTCTTTTGCTGTTCTCGCTCCTGTTCCTCTTGTTTTCGAGCAGCTTCGGCAGCTTCAGCCGCTTTTTTAGCCTTGTATTCCTCATAAGCTCGAGCAGCTTCCGCGTGAGTGATACCGCTCTCGTCAACGATTGAGTCATCACCAATGTCCTCGTCTGACGATCCAGATTCGGTTTCCGATTCCGATTCCGATTCCGATTCCGATTCCGACTCAGACTCAGATCCAGACTCGATAGATTGAGAAATGGTGGTCGTTATCCTAGGCAGTAATGCAGATAGCCCAGCGACAACGCTTATGATATCCTGAAGACCCGGCGAGCCCGAAGCCGCTGTCTCGCCTGCCTGCTTTTTCTTTCTAGCAGGCGAGTTTAGATTGGCGGTATTCTGCGGTGTGCTCCGTTTCGGGGCCAACTGCGCTTTCGAAGAGGGACCCGCAACTGAGCTCACGTCCTCCATGATGACATCGCCAGCGTGAAGTAGTCTTGGCGAGCTTTCCCTGGAGGACGAAGCCGCTGACGAAACGCTTGGGGGCGGTAGGACAGCCGGTCCGCTTAGCGGCGATGGACGATTGGGCTTGAATTGATGCCCGATATTAGCGAGGTGCCGCGGTGCAGGAGAAGGAGAATCTGGCGCTTGCTTTGAAGGTCCCGAATGGGTAGATGAAGAAGGTTCCGACGAAGGGGTCACGGTAACCTGGACTTGCATCGGATTTGTTTCGGAGGTCAAGCTCGAAGAAACCGTCGGTTCATCCGCGGGGCTAGCAGAGGAGCCGCGGTCATCTTTGCGTTTAAGTTTATGTCGCCGCCTCGGTTTCTTGCTAAGCTTTTGCGCCAAGGTCGTTGCCGTTGATGCGTCGCTTGCTACCTGAACAGCAGTAGCCGTGAGCGCTGAAAATCCCTCTTCACCATCAACGCTCTCTTCCCGCTTGCGCTTCTTCTCGACCACAGTCTCAGAAAGCGGAGTACTGTATACTTGGGCTTGCAGGATCTGTTTCGCAGGGGGGTCGATCGAAAGCCGTTCCAAGAAGGAAGAATAGTCAAGAGCTGCGAACCAGGAACAATTAGCGCGCATTATCAGGTTGCTGTAGAATACCGGGTTGATGAAACCGACGCACCATCGAATATAGGTACTAGCCTGTTTCCAGGTCGGACATGCACCACCCTGAACTTGCGATTCATTTCCCATGTATTTGACGTTCTAATCTCATTTTGCAAATCGAAAAGCCTCCCAGGAACTCCTCCTTTTGATCGAAAAGCACATAAGGCTTGAACAGGCTCATCACGCAATGAGAAGCACGACATACTTACCCTGCCTGCCGATATCGATGATATTCCCCGCTTCGTCCTGAATCTCGACATTCGCTTCCACATTACGGGTCTTCGCAGGTGACGTGGTGCCACTTACTGTCGTGTGGATTTTTGAGGGGTTGACTCTCAGAGGGGAAGGGATAGATTTGGAAGGAACAGCTGAAAATGCAGGCGAAGGAGAAGGCGAGGAAGACGGGCGCTGAACGCCTTGAGGTTTGGGTGTACCGGATCCTTGAGTTTCTGACTTCGCCTTCAGCGCGTTCTTTCCGTCTTGCTTTGGCTTCGGTGTGTTATCCTGTTGCTGTTTGTGATTGAGCTTTTGTTTCTTCTTTCCGCCATTCCCGGTAGGCCGAGGTGAGCTGTTGCCGGGCTGGTTATTCGGCCTGGGTGACTGATGATGTTTGCGTGCTTGAAAATTGCTCTTCTGGCCGTCACGCTGTTGTTTGTTCTGTTTCCGGAAGGTCGATGCAACCTTGGGACTGAAATTCGTGGCAGGATGCTGCCGTGAAGACGATGAGGCGACAGAGGGAGATCCAACCTGGGACGGTCCGGACGGGAAAGGCAAGCTTGCCGGAGGCTGGATGCGAACGGGTGGAGGCAACGACATGCTGTGTTTCGGTCGAGTGTGTCGCCTTGTAGTATTCTGTAGCTCCGATTAACAAGACTGGCGATTCGAGCGAGTGTTGAGAGCATGCCATTTGAGTCAGATTGGGACGACCTCGTGTGAAGAGGCAGAGCAACGAAGGCTCACCTTCCGAGAAGGCTATCCAGAACTCTGCCGCTTTCTATACCGTCGTCATCTCCAATATCGGGTCAGAGACAAGACTCCAATTCCAACTATATAGTGTAGGTGTGACGATCCGACGTTACCGTTGGGTCTGACGTTGAGCGTATTCAACTCTCGACAGCTTCATACAACTTCAAATGTTCGACTTTCTTCCCCGAACTCGATGGTCCAGGTCGTCCGGAAGCAAAAACCTCGACCAAGCTTCAGTCTCTGAGCTGCTTACCTAATCAACGTGTCCGGAACTGGGAGTCTCGGAAGCTTTTATCCTGAAATTAAGGTTCAGTTAGGTCGAGGGCCCATCGACCCTGAAGGTTGCTGGAGAAAAAGCACAACACAAAGAAGAGATAACTGATAACCCTCTACGTCCTCAACCTAGCCTGATCGAGCTTTGTACAAAATCGTCCAACCTCCCACCATGGCGGCAAGACAACTCACCGGTGCCAGGCAAAAGTCTTTTTCCGGCAACCCTCACTCGACAGCCGGTCTTCACGTGCCCGCTCAGATCCGTCGTCCACGCAAAGTCCTCTACCTGATCGCCTTTTTCGGAGCCCTCTATTGGTTCTCGATCCGACACGGACTAGGTCAAGAACGATCGGACTCGTTCGAAAAGGATCATGCGTCTCATCTGAAAGAGCCGGCACCGATCCCGGGGAACGCGAATAGGAAACCGATCAGGATCGCTGGTGGGCTGAAGCAGGTCGGCAAGGGCAGCGGGGCGGGAGGGATCTGGGAAGGAGCCTTGGGGAACCTGGGATTGCCTAGGGTGGGCAAGAAGAAGACTCCGGATCACCATCTCAGAGACGATGGGTATGTCGAAGTCCAGGCAACTCCTTCAGCGGAGCATCCTATCTGTGAGCATCCAACTTTTCTAGCCTCTCCAACCCGTTGCGGCGTACACGCTGACGATTCCGATATCGACAGACGACTTGATGGAACAGGCTCGACAAAAGTTTGACAACATGTTGTCCAATCAGTCGAGAACGTTGAAAGAGGCCGTAGCAGAATACAAGCGGAGGTATGGGATCCCGCCTCCCAAGGGGTTCGAGGCTTGGTGGAAATTCTGCGTGGACAAGGACATCAAGATTGTTGACGACGTATGTTCAAGCTAGTAGGGGTTGCTGTTCACAAGTATGCTTATTCTATTCTGGTATCTTGATGATCTAGTACGACCGGACAGTCACCGACATCCTCCCCTTCCACGCCCTCGACCCAGCGACCTTCCGCAAACGTCACGACGCGCTCAAGACCGCCGATTACGTTTACACCCTAAACGTCTCCCCCGGTAACATCACCATCAGTGGTGCCAAAGGCCAGTCTTCTCGACCGACTTCCATGAAGAACTTGATCCAGGGGTTCTTGGGATACTTGCCCGAGGGCTTCGAGGTCGAGTTTACGGGGAGTGACCATGATCTAGGCAGTCAGGTCTTGGGGCAGGATCAGCGAGAGAGAGCTTTGGAGCTGGCTGTCAAGGGTGAACGTGAGTGACGCCCGTTCTCTCAGATGCTCAATTGCTGTCGAGGCTGAATTATGTGGACCAAGACAGACTTTAGCGAAGACGAACTGAAACGCCTGCAAGACCTAAAAAGAACCCCGATCAAGGGTTGGTTCAGCGCCTGCAACCTGGATTCTCCCGCCAATATCGTCCCGGGAGCCGAGAACGCTTCGGAGTTGGCATTGGGACAAAAGTTCATTCACGACCATCAAAAGACGTTCGGGTTTTGTGAGAACCCTTGGCTGAAGAGGATTCATGGAGCTATGCAGTGAGTCCTGCAGCTCGATAGCTGGCTATCTACACGATTTGTGTTCAAAATTCTGGTTTCAATAGTCTCGACTACTTCGGCCGATCGCCATCGGAGCTACGGCCCTTGGTCGTTCTCTCCAAGTACTCTAACAATGCCGAGATCCTAGCGGTCCCTCTTCAAGCGTTCCAGAACCTATCAACTATCGAATCCGAGTTCTACCCTTGGGAAGAGAAAGACATCGACAAGGTCTTCTGGCGAGGATCTTCCACAGGCGGATTCAACCATCAACGACCCTGGCAGGACAGTCATAGGATGAGGTTGCACCTGATGATCAACGGGCCCAAGGGGAAGGAACAGGTCTTGAAGGATAGTACGAGGGATGTGATGATGCCCGATGGCAAGGGAGGTTTCAACCTGGAGACTTTGGACGAGGCGACGTTGACAAAGGCGTACATGGATGTCGGTCTGTCCGGCAAGCCAATCCAAGTGAGTAGCTTGTCTCTTGCTAACGAGTCGAATGGCATCAAGCTAACAGTTTCTCTGTCACGACCTTCAGTGCGAGAACACCAAGCTCTGTGATGAGATCGCCGAACAGATCGAGTTCTTGCCTCGAGTCAACCCCGAGAAGGGGTCGAGATATAAATGTGAGTCGACTATCCTCCACTCAATATGCTTGCTGCTGTGAGGCTTGGCTGACTCTTTTATGACGATCCGCTAGACGCTCTTGATGTCGATGGTGAGTTTGCTTGATGCATATTCCGTCTTGGACGACAGCTGACGATCCGACCTCGCTGCGCTGTTATGCAACCGCTCAGGAAACGGATGGTAAGCCTACACCCACCTCCAGTAACCCTGGCACCTCTGATCGTATGCTGAACAATCTCTCTTCCACCCGCGTTCAGGTCTTCCCGTTTCTACCGATTGTTGACTTCTGGAAGCGCTGTGTTCAAGATGACCATCTTCCCTGATTGGAACCAGGTGCGTCACTGGTCACGTTCCGTTTACTACTATCTTGTCCGTCAGCTCATGCAGCGACTTTTAATGTACGTTTCGATCAGGACTGGCTGGGTGAGTCTGAGACACACACCTCATGCCGCCGAATAAGATCACTTATACAGTACCTCGTGCGCGTACAGTCCCTTGGTTACACTACGTCCCGATCAAACCTTCTTATGACGACCTATATGACACCGCGGCGTTCTTTCTGGGTCCCATCGGGCCTGATGGCGAGGTGGATACTTCTCTCGGACACCCGGTGAGTCTAGTTCCTCTTCTCGGCGAAAGATGGTAGACTGACGGGTACAAACAAACGTTACAGGCTCTGGGCAAACAGATCGGCGAGGCTGGCAGGGATTTCGCTAGGGAGCATTGGAGGTGGGAGGTCATGCAGAGTTACATGTTCAGGGTCATTCTAGAGTGAGTCTTGGACTTCTGGTTCTTCAGAATGGGTTATGTGTCGTTATGCTATAGAAGGGGAAGCTTATCGAGTTGCTGGTTGTTTATAGGTACCGAAGGGCATTGAGCGAGGATCGCGAGGCTATGAGCTATAAAGGGTAGGCTGACGGCAACGTACTAGAACCAATGCGGGCCCGGGTCCTGCTTCGATACGGAGGACGTTTTAGATTTTGTAATACTGGTAATAGAGGGCATATATGACCATGATGTACAGAGGTATAGCGGTGCAAAAGGTCACATGATACTCGAAGCAAATGACGAGGATGACGTTTCGAGGATGGTGATACGTCATCATCTTCAAGCTACGGGACGGCGGAACCTATTTTTCGGACGCAAAAGTCGAGGGTGACTGAGGGAATGTACTCGTAGGGGTGATCGTCGTCGCTGCTGCTGCTGCTTACGGGCAATCGAAGAGGATCGTCGTTTCACACAAGCAGAACATCGGCTAGCCTCCCAATCCTCCCGAGCTTCTTCAGGTCGGAGGCGATAGGATTCTTCGTCGCATCCAGCCGACACTGCGATGTGACTATCAAACCCTGGTTCGATCCGACCACCCAACATGGACTTGATCGACTCTACCACCATCACCTACGGGACACTCTTCTTGACGAGCACGGTGGCGTTCGGGCCTTCCCCTTCCGTCCTCGTCAACAGCTTGATCACCATCCCCATCTTGCTCTACCTCACACGTCTGGGACAAGAGAAGAGTGACTTTCTCATCGCCTATGCTATCGTCACGGTGGCCTCGTTCATCGCTTACTTGCCTACAACGCTACATATGCTACCTGCCGTCCAGTCGATCTTGCTACAACTCGTCTTTTCGCTCGTCTCGGCAGGATTCGTATGTCTACCACTTCTAGCGTACAGGTCGCTGCAGAATACACTCGTCATCAAGGAGTCGGAAGACGAAGAAACGAGAGAGGCGTCCATGCGGAATCGAAGCCGGTGGCTGGGAATCGCTGGTTTTCCGTTCTTGTGGATGACAGGGTGGCTCGTCTTTGAGCAGATCAACCCGTTCGGGAGACAGGTTAGTACTGTTGTTTTGCCTCAAGCTTGTTTGATATGCGATCACCGGGGTTCTGATACTAAGAAGCGATGATCGACAGGGCTCGCCTACCGGTTCGGCCTCGACCCTGCCTACCTTTCTCCATCCGATCCTACGCCACCTCGGTCAGCCAGGCCTGGATTTCCTCGCAGCCTCTTGGTCGGTCGCTATAGCTCGGATCTTTACCGTCATCTCCGACAACCCGAGCGTGGCTTCGCAGATGTACAATCAACAGAGACAGAGGACGGACGAACGAAGGCGGATCTCCCTCGGCAGAGGGATCCCTGGCCACAAGTCCGTCGACTTGATTGGATTTGAGGATGAAAGCAGAGCCGAGGGGAGCTTGGCTCCATCTCCGTTGGAAGGTTCGAGGGTAGATCAGCTAGCCGATCCGCAACCTAGATCCAGGAGTAGCTCGCACGGGTACGGAACCCTGACTGCCATGCTAGGCAGGAGGCTGTCACGAGCTGCCCAGCCTGCGTTTTTGGACCTTTTCGACAATGCCTACAGGGTATTTGTGGGGTTCACTCTGATTCTGACGGTCGTCCCGGGTTTATTCTTCCCTATGATGGCTCCCTTGTCGATGTCAGCACCAGTCTCGAAGATGACGCCCATCTCGGTCGGATGCGTCTTGCCCCAAGCGAAGACTCGGCACTTGGCCGATTTTATCAAGGAGACGGACCAATTGGCGCCGTCTGCCAAGGTCTTGCTTTGGCCTGAACAGGCCCTCCATCTCAGGACAGAGGAGGAACGTGTCCAGGTTTTGATTCAGGTACACGAGGTCGCGGCGAGACACGGCGTCTGGGTCGGGGTTGGGTTGGGAAGTCCGCCCAGATCGAACCCTGTCGCGGAGGACGACCTGGAACACCCAAAAAGGCGGAATGAGATCGTCCTCGTTGGTCCTCAAGGGGTCGTTGGGGAGTATGAGAAGAGGAGACTTGTGCCGATCGTCGAGTCTTATGGGTATATGCCAGGATCGGAAACGCCGCCTTCGTGGGAGATCGGACTGCCTCCCCCGAGAGGTATAGCGAAACCGGACTGGGCGGAGAAGGCGCCATATGTCAGGGATATACCTGTCATGCCCTTGATCTGCTTGGACTCGTTGCATCCATCAATTGCGAGTTCGCCAGTCAGGGCGTCCGGTGGCAAGGCAGACCACTCCACGGCAGAAAGCCCATCTTTGATCCTGTTGTCCACATCGCCGCCTGCCGCACAGAGCGGATCGGTCGCCTCTATCATCCTCGATCATGCCAAAGATCTCGCTATACAACACGGAGCGCAGGTCTTGGTCTGCGATGGATCTGGGTCGGAAGCCGTCTCCGGGCTGGTCGAGGTGGATGGGACGGTGAGGTATCGGCAGCGAGGGGAAGGGGGTTTCGTCGTCAAGAGCGGCGTACGATACAAGCAGGGGAGGAGGAACGGGTGGGAAGTGCTTGGGGGTCCTGGGGTTTGGGGTATCTTCACGATGGTGATAGTTCTGGGCGCCGGCATTGAGTTGGGCTCGCATAAGTTACGGAAAGCGGGGGCAACGGTGGGTTGGCCAAGCATCAAGGAAAGGTTGAAGAAGTTGTGGCGGAAGCAGCGCGACCGAGAAGAGACTGCCAGGCTCATTGATACAGAATAGGGTATACGGGGCATATTGCAGATGAGGCAACTTGTGCTAATTCATGATCGAGATGCGACTGATGTACGATATACCCGATGCTACTACGGCTTGATTGACAACCAGTTGCAATCAGGAAGAATCATATCAAGTAGACTTGCGTCTTCATGCCCAAGTGCAGCTGCTCAAGAAAGGTAGAACCGCGAGAAGCTAGAAGACTATCAACCTCTCGTGCCACCGTTAAACTCCAGGCTCTCGCTGCACCCCCCTTGGCACAGCTTCCTTTGTCCCGGTTGACCGGGAAGGTTGCCGCTGACGCTTCTCCGAGTCTGCGCTCTCTCCATATATAGGTCGCTCAACATTCGGCCATGGCTGACATTCGCAGTAGATCGCCTGACTATCTTCAGAGACCTGTCGGTTCCTGCCCTGAACTATGCGCGAACGCTCACAGGACGAAGATCGGATTTTTACAGGCGTTGAGGCAAATCTCGAAGCGAGTGTGTCGCAGTCCCTCTTGATCTTTTCCATACCCAGAGAAGGCGTTCCGTATTCGGGAGACGTTTTCCCTTTTGCGTTTTCCACGGCGATTCCCGCAACCTCGAGCGGGGGTATCTGCCACTGGGTGAATTTTCGATGAGGAATACTGCGTTGTCGCTGTCGCAAGTCCAAGAAACAAGACAGCTCCCTGAAGAGGCACTTATAAAAGTCAGATTACTAGGATGCCGGGCAACTTCCGACTTCCTTTTGAGCCAGATGCAAATATGATCGAGCAGGTGGACCTCAAACTCGTTCATCGTGAGACGCTTCCTGCCGATTGTATGGAATTGTTGCGGTTCTGGATCGCGTCAAATTCCCAACCCCTCTGTCAAGCTTGGGTGAGTAGTGACCATGTATCATTATTGCAGGAACAGCTCTGATCAGATATCCACTTGCCGTACGTTTCAGCTTTTCGCATATCTACGAACCCTGCGTGAGGTAAGCGCATGTAGCTGCGCGTGTCGTGCGCCAATCTTCATGTCAGCGACGTCAGGCACGTACTAACCTTTCGCCATCTTGGCAGGAAAGACAACTCCGCATCTCGATTGCCTACGGTTGTGACTATTGCAAATTACTGTCACGCAATGGAAACAGGAAGTCGGGCGCAATGACGCCGTCTCCATACGCGAGGCTTGTGAAACCTTGGTTTGATGAATCCACGAAGCCGACCGTCAACAGATGGGTTCACGAGACTGTCCAACTTGTGGTAGGCGACGTCAACATCACCGTAGCCAACCCCTTGTTGCAACGAAAGGTCAATCCCAAGAGTGGTGTTTGCACCATCTGGTTCATGATGGAGGTGATACAAGTCGCAAGAGTAGATCCAGTATAGAGAAATCTTGCGCATTTGTCTAATCAGAAGTTTGTAATCAGCGGTAAAAAGATTTTTTAAATCTCCAGGTCGTGCGCTCTATCTAGAATTGGATGCCTTTTCGCGCCGCAACTGGAGATGGATAAAGTGTCCCGCTGTCTACGTATGCGTGTTCTGTAGCGGATAGAACTGTGTAAAGAACTCTTTGGGGATGGAAACCGGTACACTGGTCTCTGTCCCAAAGAGGGATATTGTAACACAAGTATCTTGCGAGTGAATGGCTGTTTGTCAGCTGATACCTGATGCACCACATGACCCAAACCAGACTTTGGCTGGAATTAAGACTCTGTGTACGTCTAAGACATGCTGTGAGTAGACCATCGTTCGGCCGTTCCCGCAACTGTGGGGCCCTAGTTCATCGCCAAGCACTTCGCTCTGCTTTGACTATACAAGTTGTGTCATCATCGCACGCGATTGTACAGCCTCGAGGCAAGATGAATCTCATTTCCTTTCACATCGCGGAGATTATCTGACGTGCTTTCAGGCGGCCTCACCATCGTGAACACTCGTGGCGCAAGTCGCCTCATAATGAAAGGAATCATCGCGCATGCTTGAGATACAGCTGGTTCCCCGTGAGTATATATAGCGAACAAGGACGAAGAGCAGTCGTCATGTCAGATTACAGCTGCTGCGTGTCCCAATGAATGTGTGACAAGAAGTCACAATACGTTTTGCTCAATCATGTTGAAAAGCTGTGGAAAAAGCGGCTTCAGCCAGCAAAGCGATTTTGGTGCCCACGGATCGTCGGGTCAACTTCATTCGCCATCAGATTCCCTTTATATCTGGCCATCCGATCATGGTGATTCCCAGTTTTATCCCATGCAACCTGTTTTTCAGGGTTATCCGCCTTACGGATCGCCACAATAGATTTATCCAGAAGACGTCCAGAGCAGATACACAGACACTCCCGGATTTTGCCACTCAAGCTACCCAGACAGCTATGACCCGAACGTCAATCAACCACTGGCCATATCATATACTAGTGGTATCAGTCGTAATAGCGCCGGTAGCGCACCCGGATGGGAGTCAAGCGGATATTCTGGCAGCTTTTATCGAAGGGATGCACAGTCAAACCCCATCAGTGCTATCAACAGGCATCAGACTCGATCTGGAGCAGAAATCGACCGAATCGAATCGTTTGGTGACGAAAAGCAGCAGTTCGAGGGTCTGGTCGAGTTGGCCTTGCGCGAGTGGTGCGAACGCATCCTCGAGAGGTTTCGCATGGTAGATTTGTTCGTGGTGAGTGAACAGAGTCGAACGTGGAGTTCCTGCGCCAAAGACCCTGAGTTCTGACGAAGCCAAAGTATAGTTCTTTGACAAGCTGATCGCAGAGGTAACTCGAACTCTCAGGCTTCTGTCTACCGAGTTAAAGTGTCTACGCGCTGACCATCTATGCTTTGCCCCATCTAGGAGGAAGGATACTGGAGAATCAAGAACGACTCAAATCAAGACACCTTGACGTGTCGAGTCAATAAATATGACTACTCCGTGAAGATGAGCAAAGAGTGCTCGGATGGTATCCAGAAGATACATCAAAATGATGGCCCGCAATCGAAGTATACGTCGCGCGCATTTCGCGTGGAAATCGAGGGCGGATGGGTTGAAATCGCAAATCCCTACAAGAGGAAGACGAGAGAACCCAGGTATCAATCCAGAACTCGAGCTGCCATTGCGGTCCAAATCAAGGACCATTCCGGACGACACTCCCCGTGCCAGGTCTATCCTGTACCTGACGTTGACGCCCAAGAACCTTCAAAAGCGGACTCCGCATATGCCGGTCCCCTTATTGTTGACGGTTCCGGTGGAGCGCAATGCAATAGAATTGAGAGATGATACTGCCACCGTGCTGTTCCTCTGTTCGCCGATTCCTTGCTACTCGCTCGAAATCCGATCCGGTTATAAGGAACGGAACGAGTCCAGTATAGAACGCATGGATACTAGAGCACCCCAGCCTATTGTTCTCTCCAAATCGTCTGTATGTTGTTGTAATATATCCTCCGCGTCAGATCATGCTTGTAAGATACAATAGAGTGGTGGTAAACAGTGTCTAATCCGAGATCGCTTCAAGGATCGATTCATGCGATGAAGAGATTGTTCAGAGTGGTATATAATGCGAAGAAATGTTGGAGGGTTGGCGGGGAAAGAGAAAGCACACAAAGAGGCACAGGGTTCCAAATCTAGACACGAGTCGCTAGATCTTGAATCCGTACCCCTTCATGCACTCTCGATGCCGTTCGATAAACTCCCTACAGTCCACCTGAGCCGTCGTCGGGTCTGAACGGAGGAAACAGTCATCTCGGACCGATTTTGTCTCGGGGCATGCGCAGCATCTATGGTGCGATGGAGAGATAGAGTTCAGGAGCGAAAATCGATTCGTAAGCGATCGGCTTGTAATGAGGATCGTAGTTGGAAAGGTTGAAGGGTATATCCAGGTGGGACGGAATGAGATACGGTGCTTACGGCTTGATACCCTTCGGGTTCAGCGGGTTGACCAGCGGATTTGAAGCCTGAGATGCAGTCAGCTCCTTGTTGGCCTCGGTCGGTGGGGTGACGATGGTAGTCATTGTCTGGTTTGAGGATATACATGATAATGTACCGGCGGTTGATTAGTAATGGTCGATCGATGTCAGGTGGATGCTCGATCGCTCGACTCACGGATGCGTTCGGGGTCCTGTCAATTGAGCGATATTAGGGTCTCGATTCAGCGTGTGTTATGGAAGGCCTATTGTCGAGTTGCAGCGATGTGGCGGGTTCGAGGTCGTTTTACATCGTAACCTTTTGTAACGATGGCGACATCTTTCGACATTTCACGACTTTCGGATCAACCCGAAAGCACCCGAAGATGAAGACGAGGTAGAAGCGCAGATGGGTCGATCTCGGCTGCGCTACGGCTCCGAGAGGGAGGAGGGGGATGTAGATGACGTAAGAGACGTTTCCCGAGCTTGGCGTTCGTCAGGACCAGACCTCGACTTCTCAATCTACTGTTTCGACTCGTCAATTGCACCGTGTCAAAGCTTTACAGGAATTGATAGTTTAGTGATAGAAGATTTTGAACTGATAGAAGTCTAGTAATGGCTCCTTTCAAGGTCAATCTGGCGAGCGGTCTCGCCGTGGCTAGCTACATGATCTATCGATACCCCAAAACCACCTTACCGGTACTCAAGGTGAGTCGCGTCGTCCCCGAACAATGTAGCTAAGCATAGGCCCGTCGTCTGAATTTCTACCTTGTCGTAGTACCTGGCTTACATCGGATCCACCGTCGTCGGTCTGACCGCGGCCGGGCTATGGTATTATCAACAAAGCATGCTCTACCCCGCTTCCTTCCCCGAAGGCTCGAGACGAGGTGAGCCTCCTTCACCTGTTTCTTTGACATCACATCATCTAACCTACAAGACTCTTCAATTTTGAGATGTTCCAAACCCTTACGAGGTCTTTGGGATGCCGTACACCGAAGTAACCCTCACGACCCCAGACAAGGTCTCTCTAGCTGCCTACCTCATCCCTGCTCGTCCGCCATTCGAAGCCAAGAGCCTGCTTGCTCTTCGCAGCGCTGCAAAGGCGAAGCTCGGCGTCAGAGGAAACAACGAGAAGGAGGTCATCGATCCGGCTGTTGCGGAGGGCAAGCTGGGTAAGGATGGGGAGGACTATGCGAAGAGTCGACCGACGGTTATCATGTACCACGCGAATGCAGGTGAGTCGGTCAAGCTGGGCCTGTCATCTGACGGAAGGTCTTATGCTGAACGTATTTCGGTATGATGTAGGTAACATGGGACACAGGTTACCGCTAGCACGAGTCTTTTGGGAATCGATCGGGTGCAACGTCTTTATGCTGTCCTATCGAGGGCAAGTGGAATTTCTCCTCTTCACCTTTCACAGCCGTATCCTACCAGGCTGATATCAGTGTCATGAAATCGTAGATACGGCAAGTCGGAAGGAACACCATCGGAAAAGGGCCTCCGCATCGATGCTCAGACGGCTCTGGATTATGTTCGACAACATCCCTTGTTGAGCAAGACCAAGGTCATCGTCTACGGGCAGAGTATCGGAGGTTGTGTTTCTGTCGACGTGGCCAGTCGGAACGGCGACAAGGTGAGCCTCATAGCCCTGCTCTCTTGCTTCTGTTCAGTGACATTGGGTTGATGGAACTGACCTGCTATTTACTTGGCAGGTCGATGCGGTCATCATAGAAAACGCACCCTTCTCCCTGAAATCCCTGATCCCCTTCGTGATGCCCCTCGCCGGCCCGTTCCTCCACATCCCCTTCCTTTTATCCGAGAAGTGGGACGCTCAACTTTCCGTCCCTTCGATCCCGCCGCAAACGCCGTTCTTGGCCCTTGTAGGAGGGAAAGACGAGATCGTGCATTCGACGCAGATGCCGATGTACAAGAAGTTGAGGGAGAAAGCCGGGGGAAAGATCACTTGGAAGCTGTTTCCCAACGGACAACATAGTGAGTCGGAGTCTCTCGCGCTTTTCTAATTCGCGAAGCACCATTGATCCGTCTTTGCAAACCCTGATATCGTCTGGTAGACGATACGTATGCCCAACCCGGATACTGGCAAGCCGTCAAAGACTTCATCGAGGAGGAAGTAACTAAGGGCGAGAAGAAATAACGATACATCTTAAAGACATACATGCCCTTGTATCGATCGCGTTTAGGTGGATAAGTTATAATAAGAATAATTTACCTGACGGTGGAGTCAGGCCTCAGCTGTCTTTACAGCTCCAACTTGTCTAAGGCTTTGCACTTCAACGCTTGAAAGGCTCGACCATTGCAAGCCGCATATCAGTTGCGGGTGGAGATTTGAAACGTCCGGGAATTCATCTTTGACTGTAATTTGACACGGTCCGATCCGAGTGGAAGCGCTGGGGCTGCCATCCGCACGGAGAAGAAAGACTGACAGAGATACAGGGACAGAGAACGCGCAGTGCAGCCAAGTGTCTCCTCCAGGCCATTGTAATCGCTCGCATGTTCCGACTGGGAGGAAGGGGATGACCAGAATGTTACGCTGTGACGGCATTGTACGGGCTCGTGTCTACGCTTGAACCTCTCAAGTGGCAAATGCCAATGACGAGGGCGGGGAACACCTTCGGCGGCTGAAACGTAACGCAAGAGCATGATCGACCCTCATCATCTAACAATCACACTCTCATCTCACTCTTGAGTGATCGAGAATTTTGTATCGCTCGCGCGTATTCCATCATCAGATCGCATGTCTCCGTCTACATGTCTTTCATAAACGTATACACTCGATCCAACGCCCAAAACCACCTCCCAACGACCATCAGCACGTCCCATCCAGCCATCGTATGCATGGACGACCCGCACCGACTCGACTCGAATTCCTTTATCGAATGAGTTTGATCGCTTAGTTGGCGGCACCGGGAACGTATCGCTTCCCTCGGGTGGGCTCGGGGCCGGTGACGGCGACGACGTTGGTGTTGATGGCACCGTCGAATCCGAGAGATCGGAGGAGGTCCTGCATGGATGAACAAGTTATACATCAGCTAACCGCGTTCCTAGCCGAGATGACGATAACCCCATCAAGCCGGCAACTCACCTTGGTGTCGGCGTCGATGTCCAAACCAGTCTCTCCAACCTCCAAAGCCGAGACGTCGGGAACGTACTGGTCCTTCCTCTCTCGCTCCTCCTCTTGCAATCGGAAAGAGATACCTCGGACGGGTCCCTTCTGGATTCGCTTCATCAAGTGGGTGGTGACTGTAGTATTCAAGCAAAAACGTTTGGAGTGAGCGGTCGAGTGCGTGTAACAGGGAGGTTTGCGAGGGTGAACGTACAACCGGAGATCTTGTTCCTCAGCCTCTTGGAGGGGACCATGGCGACCTCATCGAGGATTCGCTTGTTAGTGCTATATGCGCGGTGAAACTGTCAATCTACTACTGACTCCGCTGACGAGTCGAGTTGCATCGGACTCACTGGAAGTCCAAAGTCAACCTGGGGTAGTACTTCTCAATCAAAGCCCTGGAAGCCTTCTTGACGGTCTTAGTCCTGACACGACCCTGATTGAGACGAGCGGAGAGGCGAGATGATCAGTTGCAATTCAGCGGAACAAGGCCGAGGAGGAAGGGCGAAGCGATGAGAAGGGGGAGATTCGTCGACGAAGGACAGGACCAAGGGAGTCGAGAGAGGAGATGTGTGCGTGCATGCGCAAAGATGGGTGTCGGGCGTTTCGAGATCGGATGGTCCAGGTTCAGAGGTTCGTAGGTACGTGATTCGAAGAGGTTCGTGCAGTTGATGGATGAACGAGTTGACCGGGGGTCAGCCAGCTACCAAGCTGGTCAGGAATATGAGACCTATTGAGCTTCGTGCCGAGTGCGTAGGTTATGGCCAAGGCGTGCCATGTGTCGGTGTTCCAAGTTTGAGATCCCGCAAACCTTGCCGTTTGCCTATCGAAATGTATTGGCGCCGGAAACGAGACCAACGGTTCGCTTGTAGAATCGGTCTGGTCTATGGCCATCAAACGTTGTTGAAATGTCGAAATGTTGAACAGCTATCATAGTTCTGCTGAGCTGCCTGGCTGAATTGTATGCTTGATCATGTCGACTACGGCTTGCAACTTGATCGGCAGTTGCTTTCAAGCTATGTTGAATGTCGTGTGATTTCCGGCAGAATTAATCTCTGATATGTTTGTGCTGATAGTCCTTGCTTTCAGATGCTATCTCTGTCGTCCAAGTTGATCCTCTCCGAACCTCTTGCTGAACCATGCCGAACTGAACCATCTCGACCGACCGAATCCCCCGTCCCGCAACCCAATTCGCACACATCCCACTGCAACCTCGACTCCTCTCGTCATCTCCCATCCGACCGATCTCCATCTCCCCCCTCTTCTGCTATCCGGCCCTCCAGTCCTTCCTCCCGCGATCCTGCCGTCCGGATCGGCTCACCATTTTGCAAAGATGTCTATCTCTTTCTTTTTCTTGAGGGTTGGGTTGGGGGGTGGGTGACGAGTGAACAACAACAACGGGGAGGTCGAGATGTCTGGGCGAAGCGATGCAAATTCGAGTCGAGCAGGTGCTGTTCAGGTCACTCCTGGCTGTGAGGCTCGGACTGAACCCTGGCTGGCGGCTACCTGCTGCTGCTGCTGGCTGGGCTGGGCTGAGAGGGCGTGAGACGAGCGGAGACCGAGGGCTGTGGGCGAGGCTGCAGGCAAGGGGCTCTTGCGCGCCGATGGAAGGTTCAAAACCGGTCTGGCCCCCAAGTAGAAGCGCAACAGATAACCCCTCAAGCGCGTCACTTTCTTCCGCGAGGGGAGGAGAGAGGGTGGAGGTGGGGCGCGTCGGCGGTATCCCCGACGATGGCACGGGATTGCAGCACGCAAACGATGACAGGACGAGTCCTCTCGAACCTGCCTTGGAGCAAGATAGAAGATCTAGGGACGACTGTCAAGTTTCACCTTGCAATTGCAAATTCGTGCAATCTCGCCATCGCTTCCGGCTTCGAGATTCTCCTACATGAGACAAACTTGGACATGAGATGCATCGATACATCATGCGAACGAAACGCCGGCCCAACCTATGATTACAGAATGGCCCAGATGTATGAGTACCGTGATATTGGTAGCGTCGACGTCCCAGCATTCCAATCCAATCTGCATGTCGACATCCTGGCACACCAAACCCAACCTGACGACTTTGCTTCCGTGATCCCGGGGGCTTTGTTTACTTTGTGGCATTTTCAGCAATCAATCGTATCGTTATTCCACGTCACAGCTGTAACAGACTATGACTGGCGTCAAGCGTTATCAGCCATCGAGTAACTTGTCACTTTCTGAAACTTGTGGATCTGAACCGAAATACTGCCTTTTGGCGTCTTCACTTGATCTACCGACATGACTAGCTAGTTCCATTCTAGTGTAACACAAACCTAGACGTCAGCTGAAACATAATGCAATCCACCACCTCGCTTTTCCGGACGTCACTCCGACGGACAGCTCTCCCGCTCGTCCGAGCTCGACCTTATTCGGTCGGGACCGGATCGACCGACGCTCAAGCTCAAGCTTCTTCTTCGGGTTCGCCTTCCCCTGAAGCCTCATCTTCGGCTCAGCAAGCTACCGGCGACGCTTCTGCCTCGTCTTCCTCCACCTCTTCTTCCGGTCCCAAATCCGAGCCTTCTACCAGCTCAACAACTTCAACCTCAACCTCAACCCAAACCCGAACCAGATCTCAGAACCGCACGCCAAAGATCCCCTCGACCTCGTCTACCGCAGAATACGTCAGGGAGAACGGGATCCCAGGATTCTTGCCCCGTGAGAGTTTCGAAAATGTAGAGAAGTGGGTGGGGGGACATTGGGAGAGGTTGGAGGCGGAGATGCAATGTGAGTCTTCAAGGTGGTAGCCAATGGCGAGGGATCGGACTGACGGGCCTGATCGCACTTTCCGCTGTGGTTGCTGTTGCCCTTATCAACAACCCCATGACAACCACGACAACGATATCGTGAAATCAACTCGACAGCCAACGAGACCTTGCGTAATCTCCTGGCCAGTAAATCGAGTCGAGGATCCCGGTCGTCCACGGTGGACATTGTCACCCTGTTGAGCGAGACGGCAAGGGATCCGTCGTGTTCGGTCGCGTTCAACAGCGCGAGCTTGATTCTGAACACTAGTTTCTTCTTGGAAAAGCTGGTAGGTACCCGTTACATGCGATTTGGAATTGGGTCGCATCGAGACTGATCTGACTTGAATCGACACGATCAGACGAGGACTGGGGATGTTCAGAGGGTTGCGCAGGGGAGTAACATTCCGGCTCAGATGGAGCATTTGGAGGACCAGCTCGTCGGTCGAGCAAGAGGTATGGTCGGGGGTGGTTTCCTCTGGGTGAGTCTCACTGCGAGGCGTTACTTCGCCAGAACCATCTTCGTCAAAATCGATGGACGGCTCGTTGACCTTGGAACGATGCGCTACAGCTTGTGAAGATGAAGTCCGCATCAGGCAGCAAGAGCTTCCGATACCAGATCATGCCCACTCACGCTGCGGGAACCTTGCTGGTCCGAAATCGAATGATGCTCGGTCGAAACGCCCAGACCGATCTCTTCCGCTCGGCCGGTGCTTCGGATGAGTCACCTGACAACCACATCTCTGGGTATTCGGAACCCGCCTCGTCGGGTGTCACCAGCAACATCGACCTGGCCCACCTCACCGTCACGCCGTTGGCCTGTGTCAGCTTGTTCGAGCACGTCTACCTGCCCAAGTATGGTGTCAACGGAAAGGAGGATTACGTGAGGGATTGGATCAGGCATTTGGACTGGAGGTCAATCGAGAAGAACTCGAACTAGACTGCCACATAGTCTAAGGACAAGGAGATGATGGTTTTCGTGCATATATCCCAATTCATACCGACAAGTATCTTATCATAGCTACTTCGGAGGGCTGTCGAGCGTTGGCGCTGAAATGAATAGAGCAAACGTCCAGCGTAAACAGCCGCAATGAGTATGCCACTCGAGGTTTTTGTCCTGTGACTTGCGCCTCACTTCGTATTTGAAGTATCACGGGTGCCGAATCTCGGGACGAGTATTGGCCCGTACCATATACACAATTGGTTAACCTGCCAGCGAGCTCAGGTCCGGATTGCGCCTCCTGACAAGCGCGGGATCGTCAATCGTGCGCTACCTTGATCCGATCTCAATAACCTCCTCGCCCAGTATACTGTATGACCCTGATGCATGGCCAGAGTACTGTCTGCTACACCTTCGTCTTCGGACTGTGACGTTCATGACATTCCAAGCTGTACCACAAGGCAAATGACTAGTCTTATGTCGGTGACTAGCATAAAAGATACGACCCCGCTCGAATCCAATCTGCAAGATTTCGAACCCTAGCGTCGCCCAGGCGCAGGGGATCTGGACCAATGACAGGCTCAGACATTCATCTTGGTTGTATGTTGCGGTAGTACCGTACAGACGGACCGACGGAGGGAATACCGTGAAGAACCCGTCAGAGCATGCTACGAAACTCTTTCAGTACGATCTTGTTATTCGGTCTCTTCACACAAATCGTAGACATCATGGAGATCGAGGTTTAGGTACCACAGAAATCAGTGATTCCTGATGCAAGGTCCAGGTCGAGTGAGACTGGCGCGGATGAGTGACTTCACAGAATGTCACGACGGACCTGATCTGCGTGGATATGTCGAGTAAATGTTCCGGCCAGGTGTAGGACACACGTTTCCGCGATACCTCCAGTCAAGCCGCAAACTGAACAGCTCGTCGGCGGTGTATCGCAGGAGACAATTAGCGGATTTCTTCCCGTCATTTCCAGCCGGGGCGGTAACACATCAATCCCGCTGTGATTTTATTCTGACAATAGAAACACTCATATGAGTCGGGCAGCATCTGAATGGGTTGTGACTATTTCTCCCACTACAAAGATATCGCTACAAAACGGCAATTACCTCAAGGTGAAACAGGATAAAACGCGGACATCGTGACGAATGAATGCTTTGAAAAATGTGTTCATGTCCGTCGCGAGATTCGAATGTACCAGCGATCAACCTCGACGTCAAGATGTTGTCAATCAGACTGCAGCTCACCTATGTACTATGTTCAACAATTTAACGTCGAGTCATATCGAATCCACCCAAAAGGAAAGCATAGCTCATCGTCAAGATGAACGGTATGCCTTCGATGGTGCGTAATGCGCAACAGTTGACAATTCTGGATCTGCCGAATGGACTGGACTGATCATTCTCGTTCGCAACCTCTTAGCAACCCACGGTTGTCCTCTTGCGAGGTTGGTTCTGAGATGACTCGATCATGGAGATGCCGGAGCTGATAAGCCCCACTTCTCTCTTACCGTTTCTTTCGCGCAGAGGGCACCGACACTTCTCAGGGAACTGCCCAGTTGCTCAGCAACATCTCGGCATGTCTCGCTGTGGCTCAGACGATCGCTACCACTCTCGGACCCAGGGGAATGGACAAGTTGATTGTGAACGATAGGGGAGAGGCTACTATCTCTAGTCAGTCCGAACGGCAGTGGGATGTCCGCTCCTGATAACCAACCGCTAATCTCGCAATTGATTACCGCATACTTCGCCCCGTAGACGACGGTGCTACTCTGCTTCGATTGCTCGACATCGTTCACCCTGCCGCTAGGACCTTGGTCGATATCGCTCGTGCTCAGGATGCTGAGGTGGGAGACGGTACCACGTCGGTTACTCTCCTGGCTGCGGAGATCCTGAAGGAGATCAGGCCTTACGTGGAGGAGGGTGTCGGTGTTCACACTATCATCCAGGGATTGACCGAGGGACGGGCATTAGCCATCAAAAAGTTGGGGGAGATTGCTGTCACTATCGACAAGAGTGACCCTGCGTAAGTCAATCAGCTTGTACCCAGTGTCTATCGCTGATAGCTTATCGACCTTGACTCTGCGCAATGTCACAGCAAATTCCGAGATCTTCTTATGCAGTGTGCTGGTACTTCGATGTCGTCCAAACTCATCCACTCGCAGAAGCCCTTCTTCTCGAACATGGTTGTCGATGCCGTTATGTGTCTCGACCAGGAGGATTTGAACGAGGGATTGATCGGTGTCAAGAAGGTACCTGGAGGAGGAATGCAGGTGAGTGCAGGCGGCAGCAATGGCACTTTTAGTTTGGCTTTCTAACCCCGCGTCGACTGTATACCTACAGGATTCTCTCTTGATCCGAGGTGTCGCTTTCAAAAAGACGTTCTCCTACGCCGGGTTCGAGCAACAGCCCAAGAGCTTTGTCAACCCCAAGGTCTTGTGTCTGAACGTCGAGTTGGAGTTGAAGGCCGAGAAGGACAATGCCGAGGTCAGGGTGAATGAGGTTTCGGTGAGTCGCTCTAGCTAAAAACATCGCGTGATCGATAAGCCTAACTGTGAGGATCACCCCTCGGAATGCAGGAGTACCAAGCGATCGTCGACGCCGAGTGGCAGATCATCTACCGAAAACTCGATGCCATCGTCAAGACCGGTGCAAAAGTCGTGCTCTCGCGTCTCCCCATCGGCGACTTGGCTACTCAATACTTTGCCGACCGGGACATCTTCTGTGCTGGACGAGTAGCAAACGATGATTTGAAGCGAGTGGTCCAGGCTGTCGGAGGAGCCGTTCAATCGACGTGCTCGGACATCGAGGAGAAGCACTTGGGACGTTGTGGCAAGTTCGAGGAGAAGCAGGTCGGATCCGAGAGGTTCAATGTGTTCGAGGACTGCACCGCCGCCAAGACGTGTACGCTCTTGCTGCGCGGAGGAGCCGAGCAATTCATTGCCGAGGTCGAGCGATCGTTGCACGATTCGATCATGATCGTCAAGCGGGCGATCAAGAACAGCGAGATCGTCGCTGGAGGTGGAGCTGCCGAGATGGAGATCTCGCGATACCTTCGAGATCACTCGAGGACGATCATGGGCAAGCAACAGCTCATCATTGGCGCCATGGCCAAAGCGCTCGAGATTATCCCTCGACAGATCTGCGACAATGCCGGTTTCGACGCTACCGATTGCTTGAACAAGCTGAGGATGAGGCATGCTCAGGGAGACCTTTGGGCCGGTGTCGACGTAGAGAGCGAAAATGTCGCCGACAACATGGCAAAGTTCGTATGGGAACCCGCTCTCGTCAAGGTTAACGCGATCAGTAGTGCTGTCGAGGCTGCTTGTCTCATCTTGAGCGTGGACGAGACGGTTAGGAACCCGCAGAGCGAGCAGGTGAGTTACGGAACTGTCAAGGATTTTGTCCTAGACTATGAAGCTAACATGTACCGCTTGACCTTTCGACAGACCGACTTGGGCCCCCAGATGCCGCGAGGAGGAGCCGGACGAGCGATGAGGGGTCGCGGCCGAGGCAGGGGCCGATAGAGGCGTAGCTTGTAAATGAAGGCTTTCTCACCTGTGTTTTCCACATTTTAACGATCCATCATGCAACGAACAATTGCTCTCATCATGCCGATGGCAGACTAGCGAAAAACCAGCTGCGACGTACCTCAGGCCAACCGCAGCAGCCAAGGTTTCATGTCATCCACCCCGCGTATGCTGAACAAAGAGCATTGCCTAGGTGGCGCTTACTCTCAACAAATAGGTACTGCCCTTCAATTCGCATGCGCATGTGAAACACCAAGATAACCCACGTGAATTTACCATGACACATCGACCGGACCGCGATTGGCCAAATCATAATCGTGCAGTAAAAGACCCAATGATTCATTTCATACGAGTCGATCATCCCCGAAGAGGCAGGGACCAAGAGACGAGCCCTTGCCTCCTCGTTTGCGCCGCGAATACAACAACGACCTCTTCACAAAGAGACCGCCATCATCCTCCACAAACGCGCATCGTATCGTCCCCTCCATCCTCTCTTTCCCAAGACCCAATCCGATAAAAAACCCAACCAACAGAGATGTGTATGGTGAAATGTTGGTAAATGAGGCGTTTATCGGTTGCTCTTGGCTACACGCTCGAGCTCGTCCTTCTTCTTGATGGCGTACGAGTTGGAAGAACCCTTGGCGGCGTTGGCGAGCTCGTCGGCGAGACATTCCGAGATGGACTTGACGTTGTGGAAAGCGGATTCTCGGGTCTACGTGAGGGGCAAAGGTCGGATCCATGAGCTTGAGCGTCTTCCAGATTGCTCGGATAGCGGAATTCAGACTTACACCGATGGTCAAGAGGGCGATGGCCTGGTTGACCCTCCTGAGGGGAGAGACATCGACGGCCTGTCGCCTGACGGTTCCCTGGGAACCGATTCGGGTAGAGTCCTCTCGGGGACCGGTGTTGACGATGGCGTCAACCAAGACCTGCACGTATCACCCAAGTCAGCCAACTATGTTCCCGATCTCGTATCGTATGCCTTGACCCGAGGTCGCGCACCTGGATGGGGTTCTGGTCGGTCAACAAGTGGATGATCTCGAAAGCGTGGGCGACGATCCTGACGGCCAAGAGCTTCTTTCCGTTGTTCCTTCCGTTCATCATCAACGAGTTGACGAGACGCTCGACGATAGGCATACGGCCCTTGGCGAACTGCTTCTTGGCGTATCGGCCGGCGGTGTGGGCTAGAGGTCGGGGCGGTGATCAAACCGATCGATTGGGGGATCAGCCTCTCATCTACAGCAAGACGTATTTTCGATGGGATCCCGCCGAGTTGGGCAATGTATGACTTACGAACGTAGACGGCATGTTGAACGTTGATGTAGTCGACGAGGGAGATGTCCTTGACCTCGATACTATTGGGGGTCAAACGAGTAGGGGCAAGGGTTAGTTGACCGTTCCGGGCATATGGTGCGTTTCTGGTTGGAATGGCAAGGTTGGGCAAAGAGGGAGGGCAGACTTCAAGAGAGTTTGGGCGAGAGGCATGGGCAGAGAGCATGTCGGTGAGGCGGTGATCGAGCTGTCGAATATCGGAAGATTCGATCTTGCGGGGCCAGCGACGTTGAGATCCAACTTGATCGACCGCATCGGACGTGATGTTTCTGAGTTGTTGATCTGTTCCATCTCTCGTCCAGAATCCCCTCTTCTAGTTGTTAATCCGACAACCATCTTTCTTGCTTCACCGTGTCGTGTTCCTTCAAGGATATTAATCCGTCTCGTGTTCCTGTCCTCTCTCTTGCCCAAACCCTCGACTCCCGCCCAGAGCCATCCTGAATCCTCCTCTCCATGCCCCGACCTCTGTCCCTCCCACGATCTCGCCCCCGACACTCACTCGTTGGTGTTCCAACGTCCAAAGAGCTTGACGGTACCCTCCTGGGCGACCTTGTTAACATCCGAAGGCAGAGTAGCGGTAGCCATTTTTGTTGTTCCTTTTCCTGTTTGATGGATTAACGAGGGAGAAGGAGCCGAAGTACGGGAACGATCTAGGTCGAGAGAAGAAGTGGTTTGTCGAACGGAGAGCGAGGTCCGGGGCCAAGGGTGAGGGGGTTGCGGGTGAGGTTGGATTGACCGGGAGATCGATATCGTCGCTGTCGTCGTCGCCGGCACACGCTCACAGCACTGAGCCTGAGCGCCCCCGCCCGCAGAGAGCGAGAGCTCACACTGAACCGAGAGAGCAGGGAGATCGAGCGAGAGAGAGTCCCCTGGATACACGTCGCCCCATCTCTCCGCCTACACCCGCCCTCGCTCGATACTGTCAGCGCGCGCGAGAGCCAGATTGAATCGCTCGACCCGTCTAGAAGCGCAACTGCGCTTAGCACACATCTTCCTATCCTCCCCGCCTTTTCCCGCGCGACCCTCGTCGGCCAAAGTCCGAAAGACGCAAAGGACGAGTGAGCTAGTGATGACGCGTACAAACAACCAGAAGGACACCTCGGGCAATGAACCCGATCCCCGAGGTCGCACTTCGCCGCCTGCAGGTTGTGACCGTCTCGCATCTCGCCAATCGCAAATCGTTCGTCAGTCTATACAGCGGTCCTGCTCATCATCATGCCAGATCTCTGATCATTTCCATCACAGAGTCACTATCTACTCGATTCTCCACTGAAAGCGATGACCACTTCCTGTCTCTCACCCTCTTGCTCTCCCTGTTATCCGACGTCCAGCGATCGTACGTCGTTGTTGTCGAAATTGAATATGCTTCCGATCAGAAAGGTCAGCGTGGGTCTTGCTTCCGATCACAAAATAAACAAAGGGGGTGAGGATGGCCATCATCATGGACATCAGCTTATCAGCAATTCATGCTCGACATGCGACCGGGTTTGATGTCTCGGTACACGACAGCTAGGTTGGCAGCCTGTTCTGATGGCCATGACGACTTGATGACAATGAATCTTGTTTGTGTATCAAAGTGGCTACAAAGTTTGGGGGGCGTCTAGATGCGTGAAGGTGGTCGTGAATGGTCGTTGCGCGCCTGGGTCTGCTACAGTACTACAGTGCTTGTGCATGGTCCTCGTCGAGGTTCTGATTGGCACCGTTGTCGTTTGAGATTCGCGTCCAGCGATCGGGCACGGCTGGGAAATACTTTTCCATCGCGGTCCTGTATCGGACCTTGTCTGTGAGTCGTGATATTGAATTAGCTCCGGTCGTCTCTCGAGATAGATTCCGTACGTACATTGTTTAGGGGTCACGATCGTAGGCTCGCCTCGTCCGCCGCCACCGAGATCTTTTACCCATGATTCAAGCTTCTTGTCCCTGCCGGTCAGTCAAAGTCAGCACAATCGTATTGCCCATCGATGAGAGCCGGTATGAACCAACCATGTGAACGTCCTGATGTAGTCGACCACTCCCACTACGAGCTCCTTTCTTTCTATATCGACTCCCACGACCAACGAGTAATCCATGACGTTCAGCCCGGACAAGAATAGGGCTTGTAACGTGACCGAGTTTAGCCTAGGTCGACGCGATCGAGGATGTTGCATCTGCGCTTACTATCGTTCCACAGCGCGGTGCGCAAGATCTGTTTGCAATGATCTCGCATGTACAATGGTTGGCGATTGATCACTGGAGGCAGAGGGTAAGTGAGAATTGCTAGGGGGACTGTCCTAAACTGCCAACTCACCCTCCATAAGGTTTTCGTCCAAGCTGCAGGTTCGATATCTCAGCTCTCAAGTCCCTCATTGGTATGATGCGCTGTCTGCTTACAGTACTTGATTTTCCTTGCCAGTGGCTTGTACCAGCCGGTTTCGCACGCTACCCTTCAGGTCGTAAATCTTTGATACGTGCATCGATCACAGGTTGGTCAGCTTTAACATGCGCACGTCCGCAAGACTATGCGGGACCTACTCGATCGAAACGGCGCTCATAGAAGAGGTTCTCCATGATGACCACGTTCATGCGCATAGCTTTTCCCGTGGTGGTATTGTTGTATCCGATCTTGAAACAGCCATAGATCTTAGCCAGCGCCGTTGGCCGCTAGAGGAAGACAATAATGATCAAGTCTGTACGATTACCGCTCCCTTTCCGCCTGACGACCTACTTTGTGCTGGATGCTCTGCTTCATGTATTCGAAGTACGAAGGTGCGAACTTGGTCAATGCGTCCAACTCTAGTCTCGACACTTCCTTGGCGATGAAGCGGTCGTCTGATCGATAACCGAACTATCAGCCTTGACAGTGTTTGGTACCGTTCCTGCATTCGTTACGCACCTCTGGTTTTCAAGAATGCCGACCCAGACTTCCCTCCCGAGCTGTCAAACTTGATGCACCGGGCCAAAGAATCGATAAAGCGATCTTCGCAGCCACAACTTGATCGCAGCGCTGCGAAACGCTCAGCATAGAAGATACGGCATGAGATGGTAGAGCTACCGCTTTCAATGTCTGATAATGCGAATCCAAGATGAATGTGAGAACAGGTCTCTGCTCAATGCTCAATCAATACGACTACTGACCGTAGTTTATGTGGGTCCCGCCCTCTCTCTTGGAAGCGTCATCTGGATCCTGCACATCTTCGGGTGCAGCGCCAGATGAATACACAGAAGCAGCGTCATCGACCGAGCCGCCGGTAGTCGATGTTTCGGTTGTCCCGTCAGTCCGCCTAGTATCCCTTCTGTGATGTCCTACGCTGCGCAACCTGTCTCGATATGTCTTGGAAGCCAGAGTAAACGCGATGATCGACGTGGGCTCGTCTTCGCGAACAATAATTGTAGAGTCGGTAAAGACGTGTTCCGACGCGGACCTGACGAATATTGCAAAGCGTCAGTTTCTCAAGGCGCCTTCGGAGTGGTACAAAACCCATCAATACTAACAGAGGGTACTCTAATAGGGTCACATCGCCAGATCGATAAGCCCACAGATTAGAGAGCGTTTTGAGGATGGAATGCCTTTCCTGTCCAACTGAAACCTGTGCTTCGCTCTCAGATGCGTGCGATGCTGCATGGTGGGTATCAATTTGACCTGTGAGTAGCGGTGTCGGTGGGACACTGAGGAGTGGAGTAGAGGTATCGAAGGGAGGAAGGGTAATTTGTAGACGATCTTTGAACGAGACGTCGGTAGGAGCCTCTGAAGGGGTCACAGAAGAAGGTTCGAACAAGGGAGTAGAGGCTCCCGGTACCAAGCGGTCTGCATTCGGTGTGGCGATGGGCGGATGCGCTTCAGTCTTGTCTAGCGGACTGGTCTCAGTCTCCAGCGCAGGTAGAGATCCAGCAACTGCCGGTTTCAGCGCCAGCTTAGTCGGCTTGTTGATCTCCTTGTCGGAAAAGTCGTTCTCGGCTTCGTTATCTTCTTCGTCATCAGCTTCACTTGACGCCGAGTCGGTTTCGTCGTCTCGGAATGCGTCGCGAGCATTACTGAAGACGTGAATCTTAGCTCGGGTGACGCCGACAGGCCGAGCTCGTCTACCTCGAGCTTGATTCATCCTTCGAACGTGGTCACGCTCTGCCTCTTTCGAAAGGCGGTCGAAGTGACGAGCGATCGTGCTGACCCGATTACCACCATGACCGCCCCCACGCCGAGATGGAGCTCTGAGGCCGGGCGTACCTGGCCTCGGAATATCGCCTAAGGTATCCTGTTTGACGGCATGACGAACCGGGGCTTTGCCTTTCCCAACTTTACCGATCTCCGCCCTCTGCCGTTTGGTACGGTCTCTCTCGAGCGAGAGCTCAGTATTATTGCGACGAAGACGAGGTGAATGACTCCGTCGAAGAGGCACAGCTAGACTTGAATCAGGCCCTTCCTCGACGATCCCAGGCTCCTCCTCTTTTATTTCATGTCCAACCGAAAGATATCGATTCAAGGTGGGACGCCGCGTCGCAGACAGTGTGGGTATCCTCGAAGCGTTCAGAGCATAGCTTCCACCTCCATCGGACATCCCACTTGATTTAGTTACTCGGTTTCTTGAATGGTATCCTTCCGTTTTGCCTCTTTTCAGCCGAGGCCGTGTCTGCCGGTCCTGATCGCTATCGGATTCGCGTGCATCCTTGTCCAGCATGCTGACTGAAGGGGGAAGGCGGTATCCGAGCGATTCAATTGTTCTTTCCAGTTGCGTTGAATCCTGAAAACGCCGCACCAAGTCTGCCACCGTCGGAGCGGGGCGAGTGCGTCGGGGCAGCCTGGAGGCAAACACGACGGCGTCAGACTCCAAACCACTAGTGCTCGAGTCTGCTTGGCGAAATGCAGTCAAGGGACGGGTTTCAAGTATACCACGAGGCAGCGCCGAGATGGTCGATTCGCTATCATAGTCCCTTTCAGTAGGCGCATCTGCATCGACCGGGATCAAGTCATGGCAAGACGGCCGTTCGGCAAGAGGAGTCGCCAACGGGTCGTCGAAACTGTCCAGTACTAATGCGGGAACTTCGGCATCCGGACTCGAGCCACCTTTTTCTGCAGTGCTCGAGTCGATAGGCTCTTGTTTGTCACTAGCTTTGATTTCTTCTTCTTTGTTGGAAGGGTCCTCGGCCAGGTCCGTAACAGTTTGCCCACTGACCGTTCTGTCAGCACTGGGAAAGAAGTCTTGACCCGCAAACAGCCTTTTCAGATGTGCGGCTGTCATATGCCGAATGTCTTTTTCCGAAGGCAGGTACTTTTTGTCTAGATCCTGGAAATCCGTGTCCCATTGTACAACCCTCTCCTGCAGAGCCAAGTAGACGGAATTTAAGGCCAAAACGTCTGTCGCAGATGACAACTTGTAGGTCCGGTCGAGGCTGTCCTGCATGGAGTGGCGATCGGACATAGCGCGCTCCGACATTTTGGCGAGATCCTGCCTCAGATCCTCAACCTTCTCCGGTTTGACAAGCTGACAATCAAATGTTCTCAAGCGGAGCGAGACCGAGTCGAAGAAGCTCGCCGACTTCGTGCTGATCGTGGTGTACTCTTGGTTTTTGATTAGCACGCGACTCTCTTGGCGGACTTGCAAAGTCAAAGATGGTCTTTGTACTTCATAGATATCGATTTCTTCGTTATGAATCCGAATGGCCAGGTTTCGTAACGCAAAGTATCGAATTTGATCGCGGTATGCGTCATGTGGACAAGCGAACCCACCGCGCGTGGTTGGAGGGTAGAACGCGTGCTCAAGGTATTTTGACCAAGACATGTTCCATGTTTCCTCCTTGATCAAGGCCGTCGGAGAGGCTTCTTTGCATAGCTTGCAGTAGCTCCATGTGATAATCTTGTTCTCGTTTCCAGAAGATGGGCATGGGAACTGATCGATCGCGATTTGTAAACGCGTCGAGCCGTGTACGAGGACTTGAAAATGATGGAGCTGCAAACGAGAGCATTGTTTGTTGGGACAGGCTTGTGTCGCTTCTGTGCAGAGAGTCTCGAGGTATTGCCCGATTGTACGATCGTCTTGCATGTAAAAGTTCCGAGTGAGCATTTGCGGACCTACGCATGGCTTGTCGGAGCCTTCGCAGACCAAAGACGAGAGATAATTGATCCCCTGGTAAAGCTCCGGTCGAAGATCTGGAGGATGCCGACTGACATACCAGCTCCATAGCTTTAACTGTTCGCTGTGTTCGAATTCTGTCTGGGCGATATCGCTCTCGAGCCTAATCTCCTCGATTGCCAACATCACCGTGGCCTTGTGGCTCAGGGCAGTCTCGTCCGTCAGATTGGAAGCTTTGACTGTATCATTGCTATGGAAGGACTCTTGCGACTCGAGCGAAAGCTCTTGACCGTGTTTCCCATCATTCCCACGAGGGGTAGTGGCGCCGAGCCCTTCCTCGAGCAGTATTTGTTCAGCCTCGGCTTCATCTCGGGCCAGCCTGAGTTGTCTTAGTCGGAGATCAAGCTGGCTCATTCTCGCGATGGGAGCTGGAGGTGGATAAGCGATCGCGGCAGAGCTAGATAAGGCAGTATCCAAATACGGTCTCAGACTCTTCTCAATCTCGTCGCTTTGACGATCGGCTTGCTCTTGCTCTTCAGCTCGATCTTTCCGTGTCGAGGTTGTGCTGGCACGGCCCAAAGAGCCGAACGCAGAAGTTCCAGCAAGCGAAGGATGCCGGATGAATTTGGAAGCCTGGTTTCGTCGCTCCATCATGCTAGCTGGAGGCATGATGTTGAAGTCGTCGTAAAACAAGCAGACCTCCATACTCAGGTTGTTCATGACCAGGACCATAAAGTCGGTGATCCGTTTGATGACCTGTAATTGGTACACATCGCCACCCCGTAAGATGAGAGTGCAACCGAAGGCTGCGTGACATCCTTCGAAACGCATGAACGTTTTCCTAAAGCCCGGTATTAGTCGGTGTTCAAAAGTTTGAACTTTGAACTCCACGCAGCGGCCTAATCGCGGCTCCATAGCCAGACGGTCCATCGATCCGATGATATCCGCTTGAGTACACCGGGCGACCTGCTGAAGTGCAGAGGGTTTGACACCGCGTGCAACCGAGACTTTTGCGTTCATCAGGAAATCTAGCGCCAAACGCGAAACGTTTCGCTCAACCAGAACGATGTGAGGCCTTAAATCAGTGATCCGCCGAGTGAGGTGCTGGAGGTAGTTCCGTTCCTGCGCGAGCAGAGGCTCTAGCGAGACCAGCTGACTTTCGACCCGGTGGTAATCGATTGGAAAGGTCAGAAGCATGATTCGTGGGTTGAGCATGTGACGTGGCATCTGCTTGTGCTCCAAATTCTTGGTAATGACGGTACCATCCACATATTCGGACTGAGTGATCTTGCCGCCGGGGATTTTCTTGATCTTGACATACGTCCTCACGTCCATGGAATCCCCTGCATTGACCGACGACTTGATAGTCGAGGCGGTCTGCAACAGCAAACGAGTTAGGACGTTCTCCCAGTCGTCTATTTTTGTGATATTTTCCCGTTTCAAGGTCTGTCTGAGCATCAGGCGGAAGTAGGCAAGGGAGGCTGGAGGCAGAACGTCGTTATCTCCCCCCGCAGTTTCATTGTTACTGTTCCACATGTCGTTCGAGCCCAAATTATCGGAGAGTAACACGCCAGATAGACCCGAGGTCGAGACGCGACTAGAAAGTCTAGACCGCAGAGCACCCGGAGGTTTTGCGAGAGGAAATTCTGTCCTTGTGGTTTGCGGGGACAGAAGATGCGCAGGAAGGTCCAGACTCTTCTCGTCCGTAGGCGAATTCGATAGATTACTGGTAGGAAAGGCTATCAAAGGCTGCATCGTCCTTTCTGCTTCCGTGTGTGACGGGTCCATGCGCGGTGACCTTACTGCACTGCGGGTCACAGCTTCGTCAGGTGCCAACAGAGGGTCCGCGCCATTTGCCTTGGTTACGGAAGATCCGCTTCGATGCTCTTCAGTATGATCAATCTCAAGTTCGTGAGACTTGGGTGTCCCGTGATCGTCCGTTCCGGTGTCCTCTTCATTGATAGTGCGCCGGAATGGCGCGGACTCACCAGGAGCACGACTGGTATTTCTGGGTCTCACATGCAACAAAGGATGCTTCGTTCGGGCTTGAAGTAGAGAGTCTGATCGTCCACGCTCGTATAATGGTGTGCCTGGAGGTGATACCTCACCATCCGAGCGATCGTCAAGCGCGGAATTCCCACTCGTTCGCCTATAGCCATTTTCGCGAATAGCTCCTAGAGTATCCCCATGACTGACATGCCTGAAGAGTTGTGACGCGGCAAATGGTGATTGACTGTACCCAAAGGGCTGGTTGCTGTTCGGGGGTCTACCGTCTTCCCCTATATGGAACACCGGTCCAGCCGACAGGGGCATATGCGAAGTTCCGTTGGAAGTCACCGATCGGCGATCCTCTTCGTCGTCACATTCGTTCATCAACTCCAGGCACAGATTGCACACTCGAACAGTGCCCTCGACACCAAATCGATACCCTGTCAGAGGTAATGAAGGACCTCAGTATGGCAGATCGAGCATCCCGAAATCGCGTAGTGAAATACCTTTGATGATATTCGGAGCGCAGCGCGAACAGAAAATCTGACCGCATATCCGACAATGATGTTTCCTTCTCCAAGCCGAGAATACCTTCCGATGGCAGCTGCTGTCAGCTCAAGAAGCCATGTTCCAGAAACTATTGACACCCACTGATTTGCAATCGTAACACTCCTTGCACGTCTCGTCCGCCATCCAGTATGTTTTGCTGCATGCAAGCAGATATAAGCTTGACGGCAACGAGTTTTATTCTGTGAGGAAACCTACCTGAGCCCCTCCCCCCTGAGCCGCCTGATAATCTTGGCAACGCTCACTTGACCTTCTTTATTCTCTCTATTACGTCTCCCTTTCCCGTTCGCGCCCAACGACGAATTCATAGTATAGCCAACAGCAGTATCGATTGTATGGATACTCCGGGAATCATCCGCGATGGCGAAACCCGGTACTTGTGTATAGTCGAAGGGGATACCATCGCTCTGATACGACGACGCGAGGTTGGCAGAGCTAGGCGAGAATTGGAGTAGCGAGCCCGATATGGAAGGCTTGCGGAAACGGGTGAAAGACGAGGCTGAACCTGTATGCCGATGCCTAGGGACGAATGATCGGGAGTCTGACCTATCCCTAGTGCGTGTAGGCGTCGATGCACCATTTGCGGTCGTTGACAGATTATCGCTTGATCCAGTAGCATTCTGATGCAGATAGTGTGCGAAATCCTGCGTACGGATAACCGGAGTAGTAGATATGAGGGGAGGTGCAGGCCCGGGTGCAGGACGACTAGATAGGGACCGAGGCAAGGCAGGTGGTCGGACTATAGACTTGATCGAGGTTGGCTTGCTAGACTCTCCAGAAGGCAGGCGTAATGATGGCGGTCTATGTAACGAGTCACCCGCCTCCGAGATTGATTCTGGACGGCCGAAGGAGAACGATTGGAGATCTTGGTTAGAAGGCCTCGAGCCTCGAGCTTTCTGACTCCCTAACAGCGAAGCTGGACGTCGATCGAACCCATCCCTTTCTTCCGAGATCACAGCCTGTTCATGTCCATGCGATTGAGCGCTCGTTGAACCTGAGCTGCCCCCTGGAGTCGGAGGAGCAAACCGCGATCGAACTTTGCTGAACAAAGAAGATATAACCTGATTGACCTGGTTCTTCTCCTCCTCTTCGGGAAACGCAACAGGAAAGGTGGTCAACCGGTGTGGCGAAGCGTCGACGCCTTGCATGGCGGTCCGGTCAAACGACTATGTCATCAAGGATAGCTGGTTCCACCGCGAGAGTTGCGCATCAGCGACAAAAGAGGGACAGCTATGGCCTGCAGTCTGTACTATGTCTCCAGCTGGTATATATTCGTGCAGATAGTGTAGATGCTAGAGGTATGCCTGTTGCCTGTTGACAACGAGACGTCACTGAAAGCTGAGTGATCTGCTCATCTGCTGCTGCTGCTGCTGCTGCTACTAGCGGTTCGGTCACCGAACGGAACCGGATTGCTTCCGGATGACGAAACCTTCCGGCCTGTGATTCTCCAATGGGCCGTTCATATGGGCTTGAATACTTATTACCTGACATTACAGCATGAATAGCAGGTGTTGCCCTCGTATATACAACCAAGAATGTCTGTCGTACATCGGAGTTGCCGAGATTGAGCGAATATGCGAAGCCGAAAGGATACAAGTAATGGGTATAGGGGTATATGTCGTGGGTTGTTGCAGACGCAATTCGTCAGTGTTCGAAATTCGGGGGCCCTGTCCGTTCAGCTTGCTTGGCCACGACCCGAATCCTCTCCATAATTCGGAAGAGGCTCAAGACCATGTTGGCAACGTAGCTGACCGTAGTGAGGAGGACGAAAGCGACCAGCACAGCTTGACGCTTGCAGACGTCGTCCGTGTCTCGCGAAGTCGTCACGCTGGTAGGGAGTTCGAATTGAGGTATACTTGACCACCAAGGTGAAGATGAAGTGCACAGGAGGGGTGTGGACATGTAGTCTGAGATGGTGAGAGACAAATCAGATGACCTGAGTTGAAGGAGATGGTCGAGTTAGCGTGGCCCCCGAGGTTTTGTATTCTCGTAGCTCAGCTCACCAGAGGGCAATGAAGAACAGATCACCGCAGACCCAGACGATTTTGCTTCTCAGTCCCCACAGTCCGATAGGACGACCAAAAGACTCGCGCCACAACGCTACGATCTGGTGCACGATTGTGATCGAAGCATAACCGATAGTCAAAAGAGGAGACGAGCCGACGATGCCCGCGGTACCGATCCTCTGTTCGAAGCGATAGTTGAGGATGGAGAGGACTGCGAATAGCTCAATACTTGTCAGGAATAGAGCGAAAGTATGCGTAAGCCAAGACGGCAACCCTCGTCTCACCCAAAGCGATGATGACGCATGCACTGCCGAACAGACGCATATAGAGTGCACTCCTCGCGTCGAAGATCAAGAACTTTCTCGCTCTCTGCCTCAACGTGCCTCCGGAACCTTCTTCGATCAACTTTCGTCTCAAAGCGCTCCATCCGGTAGCCTGCGCCGCCTTGCCCTTCATCTTCTTCCGGCGGTTGTGCCACTTGCCATCTTTTTCCCGGTAACGATAATCGTCTCGCTCTCGGCTATTGACGAGCGTATCCCCAGAAAAGGTAGGTTCGTTATCGTCAGGTCCATGTCCTCGGAAGCCATAATCGGCGGACTGGTAGGGCTGGCTCCAGGGACTAGGAGGTGGGTGAGCAGCACCCGCGGTACTGCCTTTCTGAGCGGTGCGGGATGCTTGAGCAGGGCTACCGTGATAATCGCTGTACGGCCTATCCCAAGCGTCCGGGGTTGGGGGAGAAAGAGCTTGGAAAGGCGGTCGGTAACCGAATCCAGGAGGTCCCGCGGCAAATATCGGCGGAGGAATGGCTATGTTTAATGTCGGCCTTTCTGGTGTCCTGGGGACTGGCATCTCGGTATCGACAGGGGAAGCAGACGCGGCGACACCTTCGATGATCGGACCGTTCAGTGGGTTGGGCATGTCGTCGTGCAGTGATGTCGGGGTCGACTTGGACCTGTTCGGGGCTCTACTTGGGAGGAAAGAGTACTTTTTCCCGCTCGATAGGAGAGATCCCTTGATAGGGGGTCCTAGCGTGAACGCCCGATCATGTGTCTGCGTGCCGGGTCGCCCTATGTTGTCGGTCGAAGCTCTCCGGGAGCCAGGCAGAGAGAGCGTATTGAACCTCATCCGTTTCTCCTTGTTATTGACCCCCATCTCTAGCCTGCCAGGCGTCATCGTGCCGTCCATCTCGTAGGCATCCCCATCCTCTCCTGCGATCGTGCTCAACCTTCGCCTTGCTCGAACAGACTGCGCCTCTGTGTCCGCACTCGACCTCCTCCGTTTATTGGCAAAATAATCCTTGCCCAGATGCTCCGATTCGGCCCTCAACCGGTCGTTGGCCTGTACGGTCTCATGCCAAGCCGCTTGCAACCCGTGGAAAGCCTTGTACCGGCCAGGGATAGCAAACGTCCACCATGACGCTGGGACGTTGGGGTCGTCCGCCTCGAAAGATCCACCATATGGGCTCTGGGAACGTGATGGATCAAAGGAAGAGTTGCTTATTGTGGGTTCGAGGGATGTTATCGATAATCCTGGGTTGTGGCTAGGGCCCGTCGGCGATGTTGGTTGTAGCCGGGGAGAGGTTGGGGGTGAAGGAGGATCATGGCGTGCAAAGGCTAGCGATGATGGGCAGCCGTCATTAGCTTCGACATTATATAGACGACACTTTGGCAGCTGCCATCCAGTAAAGAAAACTCACGAGGTACCGTCGTCACTTTCTTCCGGCTGACCACCGTGGAACCCGATATCACCGACTCTGTCTGCCTATGACCGGAAGGGTTGGAGCCATGTGCGGACGAGACCGACTTCTTGCCTCGCTGATGCTGGCCGACCGAGCTTCCAGAGGAGAGTGAGAGCTTGTGTTTCGATTGATTAGACCCCGAACGATCTCTGGACATTGCTGACCCAACGACGAATGGCCGTCGGGGTGACAGGAGAGGAGTATCGCCTGTTCAATAGAGGTCGAGCGAAGGCTGTATGGTGACGGGCCTGACGTATCGACTCGGGCAACGCCTACCAGCTAGTAGTACCTGGTATAGCTGGACGACTAGATGGTTCGGTGAGGTGAGGTGAGCAAGTACCTGGGTGCAACTTTTCAGCACCTTGGAGGTAGAGCAAAGGTCGATTGCTTCCTTTGTCACACGGCGTTTGTCGTCAACAGACATCATCGATCTATCGCTCGCTAGGGTGCCGTCGGTCGCAATCCTCGGCTCCCGACGACCCCCACCTGTATCGCCGCACATCCCGTCGGGTTACCAATCTACGTGCTACCTTACAAACATCAACAGCCCTCGAGCTCTAATGACCCTGCCCCTCCTTGCCCAACGTATCAACCCGGTAACCCCTAGCGACCCCGACCCGACCATCAACCAGTTCGCTAGGCGCCAACGTCCCATTCGCATCGTATCCCTCGTACGCGTCCAGTCCCTTGAACGCTCGACCGGCCAGATGGACCGCTAAGAAGCATCGCAGGCAAGTCAGTGGATGTTCATCATGCCAATCAGGCCAATTCAATGTCGAGACTCACCTGCGACTCGTCCCGCCTCGCTCCGCTTGATCAACGCCCCTCCCTCTGGCCGTTTGATCAACGCGCCCTCGCCCGCAGGTGTTTCCTCGTCCGCCTTTTCCTCATCGTTCTTGCCACCGTATCTTCTGGTCATATGATAAGACCCATCGGCCAATGAAAAGATCGGTCGGTCGTCATCGACGTCTCCGCCCGAACCTTCTTCGGCGTTTTCTGCGAGGGCGCGATCACGTTTGATATCTATATCACAGAATGTGATGTTATATGAGCCAAGGTTCCAGACGTTCCGACCGAGCGGAGCTAGACTCGACTCACCTCGCAAGACGGACTCCAAATCCAACGTCCAATCCTCCGGTTTCCAACTCTCCATCTCCCCCTGAAGCGCCAACCTCAACTCGTGTGGCGTGACGATCGGCCTCCAATACTCTTTCCCATCGATCAACCCCCCTTCCTTGCACCCTACCAAGACCCATCCTCCGATAGCTTCAAAGTTGGCCAGCTTTTCAGGTCGAACACGTCCGACGCTAATGGTATAGCTCTTTCTGCCCTTTTCTCTGATGAGCTTGCGGAGATCTTTGACGAGCGAGTGGGACGAGCGGAGTCCGACGTTGTGGACGAGGATCCCGATTGTCGTCGTCTGGTACATCCGGTGTAGCGCGAGCAGACGTTTTTGCAAGAGTCGAGGCGTTCGAGTGTGCAGCGGGATGGCCGAACCAGAAGAAGGGTCGTATTGGTAGACCTGCACAATACGTGTCGGAGATTCTGTTAGCGAACTCTGTTCCGTGCATGCGCTATGATTCGGAGCTCTCACCTTGTTCCCGCTATTCTCCATCATCAGGTTGATGACTCCCCTAGACTCTTCCCCGATATAGAATATCGTACAATCCTTCATCCCCACCCCGTCTGGGAAATCAAACGATCTCAGGCTGGAGAACGATCCTTGTTCGTGCTCTTCGGGCTCCTCGGGATTGTCCGCTGTTCTCGCTTGAGCATCCAATTCCGGTTTCGAATGCGCCGTCACGTCAACCTGGATCCCACCCTGGTTGACAAGTCCCGGTTGCTGCACTTCTCCGTCCACCCCTGCCGTTGTCCCGGTACAATCGCAAGCCTTCTGCTTGCCCTTTCCATTGTCGTTATCCCTAGACTGTTTGTCCTGGCAACACGACCCCGACCTCGATCCGGCAGCCGATTCAGAACAACAGCCCGATTGAGCCTGAGTTGGGCGACGCGAAGATGACGATGAAGCGGTGGACGAGGGGTCAGAGTTGATGCGTGAGAAGATCACATTTTTTATCCCTTCTGGTCGGACGGGGCAGTTTGTCAGGGCTTCAACAATCTGGTCTATTGAACAAGAAGATGACGTTAACACTTTACAGACGAGAGAGGACAGCCACTTAACAGATAAGCAGGGCAGAAGTGTGGCTTACCTCGTAACCAGTCATAAGCGACGTCCCATAGTACAATGACATTCTCCCCGATCGCCTCTCCGTCTGCATCAGCTGTTATTGCGCTAAAAAGCTCTTGCGCGGCGGATTTTGCGTCTAGTTCGCGTTTGGGAAAGACGTAGAGGACTGGTAGTGCTTCGGTCCTGCATTGCATATAGCAGACAACGGTGAGTTTGTAAATCTCAAAGCGAGGGGAAAAGCGGGATTCACCTAGTCAAGCATGCATGTCCGTAATGAATCAATATATCCGCCGGTAGATGCAAGGAGGACAAGACGTCCGGACAGCAACTTCCATATGTGCTGTCCCCCAAGACGTAACATTGCCTCTCTACCACCTCGACTCCATCTGCCCGTCTCCGCCGCTCATCCTCCTTGAACCCCTTCATCAGCATCCGATAAACGAGCACGCTCTCATGCAACAGCTCATCGGGGAACTGCAGAGCTATGACCCGGTAGGCATCGTTGGCGAGGATATGGGAGAGGGTGGATTCGATCGAGTAGCGGGAAGAGAGGGAGAGTGCCGTGGTGGAGGTCGAGAGGGTTTGAGAAGGGTCGGTGTCCAGATCTTGGGCCTCAAAGGCGTGCTCGGCCGGGGTCGAAAAGTCGGGCATGTCGATATTACCGACTATGATGTCTAAGGCGACGTAGAAAGGAGATACGTCGAGGTTGATACAACGAAAGTTGCAAGATGCAAGAATTTCTAAGAGGTCGGCCCAACATTTCTCGAGGTCATGGCTGCTACTTGCGCGGAAGCAAATTATTTCAGAAATCCTTGAATCCCGAGCCTCTGAGCAAAGGTCATCTTGCACCTTTGAACATCTAGCTTCCAATCACCCGCAACTGCCCATCACTAACGCTACCCATATACAACAGCCAACTACTATGTCCACTCTGATCTCATCGGTAATCTGGGTACCACGAGGTCGGGCTTCGGCTCGACCCACCAACTACACCCTGGACGAAAACGAACTCGAACGGGTCGGCAAGATGGGTGGGGAAGGAGCTCTCGAAAAGCTCAAGGCTGAGATGGAGAGGATGGAACTCGGTGGTGGAGAGCACCAAGCGGCAGGGAGCGATGATGATGAGTGGGCCGAGTAAGTTTGTGATGTGATCTTTATGAAGACCGGGCCGGTCTGCTGGCGACGTGAGACGATGTAAAGTGTACTCATCTGACATGCATGTTTTCGCACATGTCTATTTGATGTCTGCAGTGAATCTGACTCGGGCGAATCCTCAACCTCATCAAAAGAAGGCAAAGAAGGTGCTGACGCTGATGCCGACATGGACGTCGAGGACGACGAGGACAAGCCTACGGGACCTTCTGACCCCAACGACCTGTCCGCTTACAACTTGGACAACTACGACGAGGAAGTCAGTCGAGGGACAGGTGAGCTAGGCGATACATGGGAACGAGGATGGTCAGTCATAGAAGATTGACCTGGACTGTTCTGGGGTTGTGATCAGCGATGGGAGCTTTCTCGAATCTCGGAGGATTGAAGGTGCATCAGGATATCAATGACGACCCTTATATCACGCTCAAGGAAGATGTGAGTGCCCGAAGCTTTCTCCTACCTCTATTGATTTACTCGTTGCTGATCACAATCCTTCATTCAACCTCGGCAGCCTGAAGAGCAAAACGTCGACCGCGAAGCCCTCGAAATCCTCCCTTCCGACTCTATCCTCATCACTGCCCGAACCTCTTCCGACCTCTCTTCCCTGGACTACCACGTCTACGACGAACCTAACGACAACCTCTACGTACACCATGATCTCATGCTCGGTGGCTGGCCTCTCTGCGTCGAATGGCTCGATTTTCCCGCACACGGCTCGACAGGAAAGGGAGCGTCCGAGGGTGAACCTTCCGGGTTCGGAAACTATATCGCTGTGGGTACGATGGACCCGACAATCGAAATCTGGGACATGGACATGTTGGACCCGATCTACCCTACTGCGATGCTCGGTCCCGCTCCTGGGTCCTTGACGGATCCGATCCCGAAAGCCAAGGGGACAGGCAAGAAGAAGAAGAAGCTTCTCCAGACCAACTCTGAGCACCACGTGTCTAGCGTGACCTCGCTCTCTTGGTCCGGGTTCCACCGAAATTTGTTGTTGTCCTCTTCGGCGGACGCGACGGTGAAACTTTGGGACCTCTCCCGTCCGACCCCTCAGGCTGCGATCAGGTCGTGGGACAACATTCACCCCAACGAAAAGGTTCTCGCCGTCGAGTGGAACAAGCACAAGAGTGGGGAGAACAAGACGGTCGTCTTGAGTGCTGGGGAGAGATCGGTCAAGGTCTGGGATACGAGAGCGAGCGAAGAGGCTTTGGGTACGGGCAAGTTGGGAAGCGATGTTGAGGCCATCAAGTGGGATCCTTGGACCGGGATGGATTTCTTTGTGAGTTCCGCCAGGCGATGAAATCCTTGTGGAAGGCTAATGGATCTCTCTTCTTCTCTTCTTTCAGGTCTCGCTGGAGAACGGTCTCATCCTCGCTTACGACGCGCGAACGCTCTCCTCGCAAGCTCAGCAAGGATCCGGACCCGTGCCTCAGCCCAAGTATACCATCTCTGCACACGACGGTCCGGCTTCCGCATTGGATATCAACCCGCATATTAGAGGATGTATCGCTACGGGAGGGATGGATGGAAAGGTCAAGATCTGGAACGTCAACGAGGAGGACGGCGGCAAGAGGGATGTCTCGTTGGCTGTCAGCCGAGATTTGGGTGTAGTAAGCATGAGCGGGTTGCAAGGCACAAGCGAACTTTGAAACTGATAGGCTCTTCTATTGTTCTCCTTCTTTACAGGGCAAGGTCTTCACCGTCGGCTTCTCGCCAGACTCGCCGCTCACGCTCGCGGCCGCCGGATCTGCTGCCAAGGTCAACATCTGGGAGATCGGTGGGAACAACTCGGCGAGGTCCGTCTTTGGGCCTAAGCTTCGGGCTGCGGGGCGAGAGTTGAGGGACAAGCCGGTTGCGAATGGGGGTATCATCGGCGTGGAGGATGACGATGAGGACAGTGACGAAGAGTAGATCAGAAGATGAAAGGGGAAGGGAGGGAAGGAGTGAGGGGGTTTGAGCGTCGATAGAGTTTGGATTTGGATTGTAAAACATGTGGAGGCATACCCGTCAAACGCCCTTCATTCAGTGAGAGAGCGCCGAGACGAACAGAGCCATGCTGTCTGTACCGAAGGACGTAGAGCTACAGGTCGGGGCGTTTCGAGGGTTCTGCTCTTCTGCTCACAGGATCACACGGCCATGAGACGAACAAAAGAAACTTTCCAGTCTTTCGAGGACGAAACGTCTCGCGTACGCGCGTCGACAAAACAAAAGGATCCGCGTCGAGTTTCGTTTTCTCTTTTGTGCGACCTGAAACGACGTGCCTGCAGCCATTCAGACCTCGGCACGGCTCCACAGCTCCATGACAAGACTGTCAGTGTGAAACAGCCAGGATACTGCGGCAAACACGCAAGACGCCATCCCGGAGCTCGGTTGGCCGCCGGACCTGATTTACGGTGTGGCGCTTTCCTGCGGAGCGAACAATAAAATCCCGGTCCGAAGCGTTTCAAGTCGAGACGCTGTGTTACAACGGGCATGCTTGTTTTTCGTAGGTTGCTCTCTTGTTCTCAACATCCTATGTCTATATAGAAAGAGGTGTTGCGTTTACGGATCGAGGGAATCGACCTCAAAATATCCTGCTGCATCATTCACCTCGACTCAACCATAACCCTCGCCTGGATCGTCTTATACACCTACACTCTTTCACCACCCACACTCTTTTACCCATAGAACGGTTCTATACCCTTATACCCATACCTCCACGCTCCATATCCAAACAACAAGAAAGACTTCGAAACCACAACAACAAACATGCGTTTCTCTACTATCTTCGTCGCCGCCCTTTCTTCCGCTGGATTCGCTATGGCGACCACCTCCAAGAACGGAATCGTACAGAACGGAGCTTTCAACTGTGGGTTCCGGGATCGCTTCGTCTTTCTCGTCTGACAATCTACTTTCGTCCACTTACGCCTACAATCGTTCCATGGGCAGCCGATGCATACGGCTGGGACGTGAACACCTATAGGGAAGGTGTCGTCGGTTGGGGTCCCGACATCTCGCAGCCTCACGGTTCTCCTCCCTTGGTCTTGGGGTAAGTCGAGAAGTGATTTTGAAGTCGAATTACTTCACTAAAATTGGCGGACATTACGGTGACATGCAGATGGCACTGGGACTACAAACACGTCAAAGACGGAACTATCGCCCCTCACTTCGGTATCCTCTCTCAGCAGATCAACAACTTGATTCCCAATGGCTACTATACCCTAAGCTTCGCCGCTTACAACGACAACACCAACACCGACTCCGACTACTTCCTTCGAGTCAAGATTGATGATAACCAGATAAGCGAGGGTAGTTCGCTGGGCTTGACAAACCTGGTGACTACGTTCGAGATCACCTTCCAAGCGCCCGCTTCGGCCGCCCAGGGAGTCAAACTCTCTTTCGAGAGCCAGAACAATGCCGGAAGCGTATTCGTAAGCCTCCCACTTCCTGGATTTCCGCTTCGACTCTTGCTGACCTCTAAACAACCCCTTGACGCCCTGGCGATCACAGCTCGACGAGATCGGCATCACCGCCAAACTTACCGCCTCCCAATCCGTTGTCCAAGCTCGTCGTCGTCGATTGGCCGAAAAGAGGGATACGCTCTGTTCCCGTCCGAGCGAGAAGGCTTGTCCGATTGGGGGGTGGCCTTATAGGGTCGATCTGGCGGAGAACGCTGGTGAGTGTAGATAGCGAGGATGGGTTTGGCTTACAACAGTGGAGACTGATGGTATGAGTTACCGTTCGTAGCTGTTTTGAAGAAGGTCGGCTGGGAATGTATCGACACCGCACAAGAGCTTGTGAGTTACAGACCTCTTCCCGAAGCAATTCAGCATACACAAAGGGTAGTCGGACTGACCCGTTCTGTCTTACGGTCTTGCTAGGAATCGTGTGGTGGATGCGCTTCCGTACCTGGCGATGGGGTCAACTGTCTCGCGATCCCTGGAGTTGACGCTTATGGAGTGTCGTGCACGACGGGTCAATGTGTGATCGGTCAGTAGCAGATCGATATTCATATGCTGCGCCGCATCTCGGAAACTGACGGTTTCACTCTATTGACTGATATCTAGATGCTTGTGAGGAAGGATACACGGTCTCGGCAGATCAGTCCACCTGTGTCCCCAACTGAGGCAGCTTGAGTTACTTCGGCCGAGCGAACCTCCCGGATACGATATCCATGGACAATTTCCTATATCCTAGTGACTGCGGATCAGCAGCTGTACGACCTATGTAATCCCTTGACTACCCCCAAACAACCCTATAGACTTTGTGTGGTGTGTGTGTGGTTGTGTGTGTTGTGTGTGTGACGTGACGGCTGCCGTGGTTCACGTCGAGTCTGAGCTTCGGCGATCATCATCCCTCCCCTTCCCTCCCGCGTCGTCATGACACTCGTTGAGGGTGCGAGGTTGCGATGGATGGTGGACGATGTATGGGCCTTGAGCGATCAGGCGACGATGAAGCATAGGCATCTGGTGGGAACTAGAAGCGATCAGGTGTGCTTCGGGATATGATTAGGTATGATCGATGATTTGAGACGGAGCTGGGGTAAATGTCACGACGGATCGGTCGTGCCGGACGTGCCGGGGAGATTTGATGACCCCGATCTCTTCCTCTCCTTCCCCATCAGTTGCGTTAAGTTACCTCCTCGTTCATCAAATTCCATCGCACTATCACATCCGTCACCATCACATGTCAATCATCATATCTTCCCATCCACATACAAACAGATAGCACACATATACTTACGGATTCACTACAGACTAGAGCTACGACCACCAACTTGCTACTTGATTTGTCGCTGAGAGGGACATTTTACGACCGCCTCGAATCCTGAATCTCATCACGCCCTTTGACGACCTTGCCCCCCGACTCTCGCCTTTTCCGATCCTCAATCGACCTTATCAACCTCCTACCGTTCTTAGCACGATACCTACGACCACAAGAGTCTCCTTTATAAGCGTTCAGTTACCTCGTATTTACGGACATTCCGACAATCAACGCTTGACACCCGTGTTGAACGAACAAAGCTAGAAGAGACACACACAAGTTCCTGCGATTTGACGAAAGATGGCTCAACCTCCTCGAAGCATCAAGTGTAAGTACGGCTGTCTAGTAGTACAACCCATACGCCGTCTGATCAATAGGATCGTACATCTATCTTGTGAGAATCCAGGTGTGGTCGTAGGAGATGGAGCTGTTGGCAAGGTGAGCCAATCTCTGCAGCAATACGCTGCACTCAGGCAATCACGAACTTACTCATTCCGTATCTCTCTTCTTCGCTCTTCCTCTCGATCCACAACTCGGTGGCGCTGGCTGCGACCTTACGATCGATACCGTAGACCTGTCTCTTGATATCATATACCACCAACGCTTTCCCCGGAGAATACGTTCCTACCGTCTTCGACAACTACTCTGCCCAGGTCGGTGCCCGGTGTCAGCAACGCTCGGGTAGTCGGATCTTGAGGCTGATTGCGGTGTGTGCTCGCTGGCTCGCTTTTGTACGAGGATAGGTCATGGTCGACGGGACCACCGTCAACCTCGGACTCTGGGATACCGCCGGTCAAGAAGATTACGAGTCAGTACTTCGTACCTTTTCAGAAACGCCTCCGATGTTCCTCGACACCTGCACCTGTACTGATGTCGTTCATGTCCGCTGGTGTAGCCGACTGCGTCCCCTTTCTTACCCCCAGACCGACATCTTCCTGGTCTGCTTCTCGGTCGTCAGTCCAGCGAGCTTTGAAAACATCAAGACCAAGTGGTTGCCCGAGTGAGTCCGAATCCGTCTTGCAGCAACGCACCTCGACATGCAGAGGGTTTCGTCAAGCTGATACGACGATCCGCTTTTTTTGCAGGATCGCGCACCATTGTCCTCAGACGCCCAAGATCCTCGTCGGCACCAAGCTGGATATGAGGAAAGATCCGCAGACTTTGGACAAGATGAGGGAGAGGAAGCAACAGCCGATTGAGTACAGTCAAGTGAGGCCAGCGTTTGAAGTCCGCTAGCGTGACGGAAGCCGCAGGATCGCTAATGCTTTCGAGGTTCGATGGGCTCATCCAGGGTGTCAGCATGGCCAACCAGATCCAAGCGGCCAAGGTAGGTTGTCATAACGTATTCGGGAATGGATAGAAAAGCATCTGACCTAGTATTGTTGCTGTCCTTGTGAATAGTACCTCGAATGCTCTGCCTTGACGCAACTCGGACTGAAGACGGTCTTTGATGAGGCCATCCGGGTCGTCCGTGAGTATCCTCGATTCCGGAACAGCTATGAATAATGTTTGGGGTACTGACCAGGTAGTCGACTGCGATACCCAGTCACGCCCAACCGACGAACGACAAAGGCAAAGAAGTCGGGATGCGTCACCATGTGATCACTGCATCCTTGAACGAACTCAGCCTCATACACGATGCTATCTCTGTCTGTTCGACGAACAACTTCCCCTCTTCCTCAATCGCTGCGCCCGGTCAACTATGTGCGCCAATGCTTCCCCCTCCTCGCTCTGCCTACTGTGGTCCCGTTTCATCTTGACGATCCTCCGCCCGCGCTTTTGTAATGACGTCCTATGACTCGCTTAGAGTGGTCTGTCGACCCGCTTATATTTGATGCAGATGGTTTGATTCCCTTTTATGATATCCTACGGGTCTGACGGCAACGAGGCGACATTACAGTCCTGTCGCGGTGGTCTCACTTGACGTCTTGGTTCTGCGCCCCTCACTATCACGGAAGCAGATGTGAAACCATGCGGGTACGTCATCTGATATGCAAGTGATAGAGACTGTAGCTGCACCTCGACAAGCTTCCCCAGCTACGCTCATACGTAGGGTCAGTGTGATCGGGACGGCTCTTATTGGTCCGACACCGCACTTCAGAGAAGAATTCGGGTGCCAACGAAAAGGTTAGTGACTTTCACGTCATGTAGCAGCAAAGCACATCCTACCCAACCATTCAGGGGATTATAAGCATGCTTGGTGAACGATGTCGGGGTGTCCAGTGTAAGTGATGATGAGGCCATCGAGTCAAAGCTCTCTACCATGCCCTCCAGCGATGAAGCGGACTGCTATGCTGCTTGCGTTTCAGGACTCGTCTACAAAGTATTGTTTTGGCAATTATGGGCGGGCTCGGCTGCTGAATGCTAGCGATGTCAGAGTAGGATTCCTTGATCTCCCCTCGTGCTTGTCCAGGATCCGATCCATTCAACCGCTTGACCCTCAACGCACAATGCCCTTTCTACACTGACAAGAAGACTCGCTTGATCCTTGACATCGTTGATGGTACGATCCTCAGTCCTTCTTACCAGGACTGCTTCATAACAAGGACATAGTAAACCCATCGAAAGTCTTGTTAAACGAATCGATAATCCCAGCCAGATGAGGGGACCGGTAGTGATTAGTGTTTCGCCCCGACATACCATCCGGGATGCAAACCTTCCGTGGTTTTGTGTTGCCTCTCATGCTCGACGTACGATCTCGCCGCCGCAGGGTTGAGCATCATTCTATCACCGTAATACAGCGTCTCGAATTCTGCTTGGTATGTTCTGGTACATTTCTGACCGGAACACGCCGGGCCATGCAAAGCCGTCGTTTCAGCGCATTGTTTTGGCGCCAGGTCGCGCGCCACCAAAGCTTTCGTAGACTTACTTACATATCGACGAAAGGCTTGATTTTCCCCAGTCATCCCGCAACTCAAGTGATTCTTTACCCGCAGTGTGTAAATGCCGAGGTAACATTTCAAGGCGACATCTCTCTCTGATAGGACTGGCGTCTACCAGGAGTGATAGACCCCGGGCCTTTACATGAAATTACCCGCATTCGCGAGACAACAAGCCATTCAGTGGTTTCTGCCAGGATCTGCTTTGACATCCTTGTCTCATCTTGTGCGGAGGGAGACCCTTATATTGCTATGCTGAAGTCATAGACCTTAGCAGACGTCTCTGCATTGACGCAATCAGGCGATGTTCGGTGGCACAAGTCGATCGTCTCTTCGCACTCTTATGCCTTGCAAAATGGTCACATCCACTCATATAGCCCTCCGGATTGTGGCAACGCCGCTTTCAAGAAGCCTAATAGATCGCTCATCGCTGAAATTCCGGCGTAAACGAAAGACGGTGCGAAGTCTGGCTTTCAGAACATGATCAATCGATAATCGAGGATATGCGCGCAAAACCCGGAAATCGAAAGTGGGGTCTTTTTCGTAACCCATTTCCCATGCACACGGGTCATCATAGCCGGAGGGCTTGCAACATGCCGTATCCGACGAACTCAGAACGGTTCGCAAAGATCCCATTCATCATGAGTGGAAAGCAAGCGACATGTATGGAGGAAGGGATTACTAACTGGATGTATAGTATGATATTGTGTCAATTGAATTCTTACATTGAAGTGGCACTAGTATAGTGGTTAGTACTTCTCGTTGTGGCGTTCCGGCGTTCCGAGAGGACCCAGATTCGATTTCTGGGTGCCACATTCTTTTTTCCCTTTTTACGCAATTGATTTCGGCCCACTCCGTTACCGAGGCTTTCCCCAAACACTTTCCCCACAACCTCATCAACTCGGATAAGCACAGCTCGCTTCGACAACATGTTCAACTCGTTTATTGGCAGCACGGATCATCGACCATGGACTGCTCCTTCTAGCTTCTAGAGACCCCTTCCTCGCTCTCGCTGCTTTCACGCATACGTGTCCATCCTCCGACTGCTAGGTGCCCTTCTCTCATGCAACACATCGACATCGCTACTCTTTGTGATCACGGATCACCATGAACGCCCTTAAATCCCTCGACGCCTATCTCTCTCGGACATCAAACTCTCGACCACCATCGAATGTCAACACTCCGACCAGGACGAGCATCCGGCTCCGGGAACCTGTCGATATTCCGGAGAGCATCCTCAATGTCACCGAGCCGGTACCCGTTGCGCCGACAGGCGATTCCGATTCGTCACTGGCGAACCAGGCTAGGGGCCGTATGAGGCGGAGGGTTACACCATCACCTCCAAGCTCTTCCAACGGATCCCAGAAACGCAAGAGACGTCGGAAGACGGGTGCGACCTCTACGGACGGAGAGAAACGGAGAAAGAAGCGAAGAAGAGTGCCCAGCTCGGAGGGCTGGTTAGGGGGTGCCTATGTAGCTGTCCTTGCGCTCTGGGTGTCTCTCTGGAGCACCGTCTTTGGCGACACGGAAAGATTCCTCAAGGATGTGAGGAACATGCAACCAGACTCTGCGCTGGCTCTCAAGCCAGAAGGTGAAGGCGAGAAGGCAGCAGCATCCGAGAAGGAGGTCAGGGAAGGCTCGGGATCGGAAAGTGAGATGAGCGACAAGAACGCGGACGAAGGCCCGGACCCCTCGTCTGGATGGGTGGACCCAGTGACCAGAGCGCCGGCAAACGAGGAAGAGCTGTTGGAACAAGCTGAATCTGCCGACGTACCGCCGCCTGTACAGGCCAAAGAAAGAGCTGCCAGCGTCTCGAGGGAGAGAACACTACCCGACGCAGTATCGTTCCAGCTGCGGTCTTCATCTCGAGGAGATGCGCTTGCCTTGCAAAAGTATGAAGGCGTCACGAAAGGGGCCACCATCAGTATCTTGACGAATCCGACGCCTGCCGACGACGGGCCCATTGATGCATCTACGTCCTCATCACGTCGGACCAAGCTTTTGCCGAATCCTCTCGCTCCGACGCTCCTTACCACTCGACGAAAGGGCGAGGTGGACACCTCTCAGACGAAAGTCATCGCGGCACCCCCGTTCGCCAACCGGCCCGTCTCAATCCCGAGAGTTCCCCTGATGACGCCTTTCCACCTCCAAAAGACGCTCATCTTGGATCTGGACGAAACTCTGATCCACTCGACGTCCAGAGCCATGACCATACAGTCGAGCGGCGTGGGAGGAGGAAGTGGTCTGGTCGGGATCAACCTTTCCGGGTTATTTGGTAGTCAGCGAAGAGGTGGCGGCGGAGCACGAGGCGAAGGTCATACCGTTGAAGTGGTCCTGGGCGGGAGGAGCACGCTGTATCACGTATACAAGAGGCCGTTTGTTGATCATTTCTTGAAAAAGGTTAGTCCATCTCTAATCAGAATGGCCGGTACCTCGAGCTGACCGTTGCGTGTTTGACAGGTCTCCTCTTGGTACACCCTAGTCATCTTCACTGCATCGATGCAGGAGTATGCGGACCCTGTCATAGACTGGCTCGATGGTGGTAGGGGATTGTTTGGCAAGAAGCTTTATCGCGATGTAAGGCCTGACTTCGAAGTTTTCGCGTCCCACGGGTGCTGACGGGTAGCTGGCTGCTTCAGTCTTGCTCTCTCCAGCCGAACGGGTCTTATATCAAGGATCTTACCCTCGTCGAACCGGATCTGAGTCGAGTATGCTTCATGGACAACTCGCCCGTCAGCTATAATTGGAACAAAGGTACGTCCCCGCTTACCTTGCTGACCGAGTCGAACGCTAATACCGAATATGCCTATAGCAAACGCCCTTCCGATCGAAGGCTGGACATCCGATCCGAACGACAAGGCGCTTTTAGATGCGCTGCCTGTCCTGGACAGCCTACGCTTCACGAGCGATGTCCGTAAAGTCCTTGGTATACGAGGATTCTGAGCGAAATCCCTGGAGGATGAAACGAGGACGCAAGAGGACCCTGCATAGTTCAACCAAAGTTGTAATAGGTCCAGCTAGGACATACGAATTTCAAAGCATGGCGATGGATATCTCATTGTGCATCGAGGACATCCACGTCACCAACTTTCTTCCCCGCCTCGCTTGCCGCTTTCGAACATATCCTCGACGTAGCGCTGTGCGTCTTCCAAGCAAGTGATGCCCAGTTCTTGCATATCTTGTATCGTTTCGGCGATCGCTTTCCTAACCGCCTTGGGCATGGCATTTGACGACCTGATCAAAATGCCATCAGCCATTGCGAGTGATAATATCGATGAGACTGGTCGAGGCTCACCCTGAAATATACACGTTGCCCTTACGTCTGACGATCCAATCCTTGATCAGGGCCGCATCCTCTTTGATCAAAGTTTGAACGTAGATCTTCTCCTCCTGGAGAAGCAAGTGACGTTTTGTTCATTTCAAAGCGCGATTGAAATCGCCGTTTGAAACAATTTTTGCACTGACCTGATCTCGAGAGCAGGCAACCCGCACGTGTACGCCATGCTTTCTCCACGTCTCCATCTCCTGAGCAAAATACATGTCCTGGTCCTTACTTCGGCATCCGAAATACAGAGCGGTCTCTGAAGAAGGAGGAGCGATGAACTTGAGTGTCGACAGACTTGACTCGTGCTTACTCCTTCTTAATCTCCACTCACCTTTTGCCTCGCCATTTGCGATGCGCTCCTCTACAAAAGCTCGCATCGGTGCGACACCGGTACCAGGGCCGACCAGGATTGCCGGCGTATTTCGTGCTTCTGGCAAGAAAAGAGTCGGCGGTTCTATCCGTAGGGGCACCCGTGAGTCCAGCTTCAGGTCTCGCAACCAAGAAGACAGCAGTCCTCGTCTTCTGACTTTCAGATTCGTTTTGTAATCCACTAATGCTACGAGCAGCTGGATTTCTCCAGGATGTGCCTGTTGACGCAAGCGAGTCAGCAGGGGGTTTAACCTCATTACCAGGAGAATTCGGACCTTTGAGCTAGAAGCTATCGAAAACTGCCTACGCCGCAGAGGTGCTAGGACTTCCAATACATGACTAAGAGGTATTTTGGTGTTTCGAAACTCTGCCATTGTTTCTAGGACGCTTCTCCTTGATCGAGTCGCATACTCATGGATTTCATCCTGTAACGAGGGCTTCAGATAGTGCATCTGGATTCCTATACTGATGGCACTTACTGGATCAGCAATGAATTCGTCTAAGCGATCTACCTCCAGTTCTTCTGTGCTGAATCTTCGAAGCCATTCAAAGAAGGATTTTCTGGGAGGGGCTCGCAGATCTAGGTGACGCTGCAATACCCTTCTGAGAGTTGTGACTGTCTGTCGGGGGAGATGGCGTGGCAGCGGTTGGTCTGCGATATTTGCGACACGATGTGAGAACGGCAAGCAGTCGATACGAGAAGACAAGCGGAACGTACCGTGATTCAGGTTATCGATGATCATGGGCCGATCTGCTTCACCCTCGAGCTTGTTTAATTTGAGAAAAGTGTCCACCTCTTCTGCTGATGTTTTCGGCCTCAGTGAGCAAATCGACCCGGGTGCATAACTGACCAGCGCAGGTGAGCATAGAACACACCAGTCCTCTTGTCATTACAGAACTGACTCTGTTTTCGATTCCAATGTCAAGTCTATCTCCCTCACATCTTGCCACCAATTTCCCCCTGTTGCCCTGAAGTTCCGCTTCAGAGTGGCCCATTCCCAACCGGGTTCCAAAGCATCCACTTCGCCTTCTAGCTGCGCTGTCGCAGTTGAGCTTTCAGCTTCCTGGTCGATGAACCGGATAGCATATAATGGTGGCGGAAGGTCTGTTCTTGAGTATTCAACGAAAGCCGGGGATGGAGGTGGTAAGAAGGGCAAGATGATGTCCATTGTCCGAGCCAACCAGGGTAGGAAGGTCTCTTCGAGACTAAGAAGCACATGGGTTAGCGATCATACTCCACAACTGCGCGTTTTCAAGCCGCTCACCCATCCGGCGCTCTCTCGTCTCCCCATGCCAGGCAGTCATGTTGCTTCTCCTCGTCTTCTGCAGTACCGTTGACATCCATTTGACGCATCTCTTCGACAATGGCGTCAGATGACGGTTTATCCTCCTCATCTTCGTCATCACTGCCTAGCAATCGTGCTCCGAGGCTCAGCATCCGTCTAGCAAGGATCTTGCCGGCGTAGCAGAATTTCTCATATGAAGAGTCTCCCAGGCCATAGAGAGCAAAATTGACATCTGTTAGAGATGACAGACAACGGGTTAGCCGGGGTAAAACGGGAATTTCGAAGATCCGTGTTGCACCAACCTTCCAGGATATGATCGGGAAGGCCGCTTCGAAGCAGTGCAGTCCATAACGGAATCATAGCCGGAGGTGGATGACCTCGTCCATGCGTCGAAGTGATAAGGATCAATAGAGGGACATGAGGAAGTTCGGACTATAGCAACACCGATCGTCAGCTCCTATCGATTCCAACGGACGCTCAACCGGGTTTACATACGATGTCAAAGTCCTCCATGCTTTGTACCGTACACCGACCTCTTCGCCTTCTGATCTCCCTGCCGACCCGTTCTGCGGTGTCCTGAGCATTTCCGGTCTCTGAGGCGAAGAGGACGAGCACTTTCTCTGGGTTCAGTCCGTCCTCATCGCTATGTTCGGCAAGGTCTGTGTGCATCTTCGGTGGTGTCTCGTCGCCCGTGGACCTGACCTGTTTCCCGACGAGTAACGAGCAGGCCAGCGTTCGTATATATCCAGTTCCGATTGTCACCAAGTTATCGATGTTCGATAATGGTAAGGCCTCTTGTGAGAAGGGTGATGAAGGGAACCCTGTGACATTTTGGCCAACTCAGGTGAGAGACGCCTCGGGCGATCTGACGATCGACCTCCACTTTTTCGGATCAGCAAGCTGCAAGCTGTATCTGATAAAGCGAGTCTGCTCAACCTCGCAACATCTCTTCCTGTTACCACACATCCATCCACTTTGTCCCTCGCTTGATACTGCTCAGAGATTGATACAGGCCGTCTGAGGTAGAAGGGAATCTTCGACAATGGCAGATCTCTTGGCCGAGGCTACACAGGAACCTACCGCGCAAGATGGCCGCAGACGGAATCGGGTCGTAGAATCCTCTGATGAGGATGATGATCAACCTCAGTCTAAGCGGAGTAAAAGACGAAGAGCAGCTAGGGACGCCGAGAACGAGGAAGAACATGAAGAACAGGAAGAAGGGGAACATGAGGACGGCGGACAAGAAGCGTTGGACGATCTGAATGGTTGGACCATAGCCACCTTCGCTGACAAGCCGGTCGGCAATTCCTCGTATACACACAAAGCTGTAAGCTACAATATTCCGAGGCTTTTCAAGGCAATACCAAAGACAATTCTGAGCACGATCTGGATAGCTCGATGCCCAGAGGAGCCAGATCAAGATGACTATAGACACCTTGGAATTACACGTCAAGACCCTCATCGAAGTTGGGATCGCTATCGAGGACGCACGGGTCACAAAGAAGGGCGGATCGAACGGAGCAGAAGAGCAGCAAAGTCAGATGGTCAGTCTCGAATACGCGACAACAACAGATATAGCATCTTAAATGGTACTGCTACCCTGATATCAGATGTTTGAGGGAATCGACGACCAGGTCAAGAAAAGCCTAGATCATATCAACCTTCTTAAGATCGAAGACGTTGTGTTGAAAGCGATCACAGAGAAGGTGAAAGATGATGGGCAGATCGTGAGTTAGTCTCGCGACTGTATTATTGTGCTCGTGTAGCGGTAGGCTGATGCCAAGCGGATCCTCCAGGACGATATCAAGGAATACTATAAACAGCAATGCGAGCAACGCCGGGAGAAGTATATGGCTCAGTCTGAATGGAGCAAGTGTGAGTCATAAACTTATCGAACCGCGATTTATGCAGAGCACATACCGATCCCATCGTTGTGTATATTCCGCTGCTTCGATAGTCAAGAGCGATGAGCTGTATTGCGAGTTCCGCAGCTCGACGTGGGACGTCAACAACCACGATCGACCTCAGCCGTTGATGTCAGACATCCTCGATAAGGGTAAGCATCTGGTTTATCATATCCCCGTGGATCCTTGAGGTTGATGTTCGCTCTCTGGTCTGCAGGAGACGACGAAGACGACTCGGACATCGAGACGGGACAGGCGACCCAGAGTTACAAATGTCCTCTCACGATGGTCGATTTCAAAGACGCTCATACCAGGTCAGCTTGCTTTGGGTCGAATCAGCCAACTTCCGTCGCTGACACATCTTCTCCTTGGTTCTACCTCAACAGTCGATCATGCAAACATACCTATGAAGGTTACGCGATCAAGGAGCACATCTTGTCAGCCCCTGGAAACGCTAGGGATGTCGACAAGGCTACCGTATGCCCAATCTCGGGTTGCAACCAGATGCTCAAGCTGGCAGATATCTTCGTAAGCTCCGCTTCGAAAGCGTCAGAGCAGCTCGACGACTACTGATATCGCTCGCGTTTCGTACTGGAAATCCCGTTTCGCGCATGCAGCCCAACCATGCATTCCAAAAGAAGGTCGACAGACACCTTGCGCGACAGGAGGAGAGAGGCCAGGAGATAGCTGGGGATCGGACGGTCCACGAGATCATCTAGACCTCAAGGTCTGCTGACACTTACTTCAAACACTTACTTCAATTTGACGACCCTTTTGACGACTCTTTTCTGAGATTGCAAGTTTATCTCCACATCATGATGACCCATCACCAGTCGATGTATACCAAATAACGAAATTCTATCTATACCGACTCTGCGAGCACTAGAGTGTTGGACCACATGTACTTGGAAGCTCCGACGTACAACCACCTGAACCAGACCAACTGGCTCTTATGCCTCATCATCGCTTCTAGCGCCAGCTTGTAGCCTTCGACGGTGGAAGTGATCGTCAAAGTCGAGCCCTTCCCCATACCGACATTCCAGTTACCAGCCAAGAATGGGACTTGTGACAAAAGATGTATTGTCTTTAACCCTAGAGGATAGAGTGGGCCGGTGAACTTGATGTGCTTGGGGACGGTCTCCAGGAGAACAAGTCGGATCGGGTGGGACGATTGCGATAGGGCTCGGACGCCAGCGGCGAGGGGGATATGGTTCGGGTGTTGCGTGATCCCATTGGCATCAAAGGTTATGATCTGCAAAAGTATCAGCGTAGACGGTTCAGATGTCGGGAGCTTGTTGTTTGCGGTAATTATGTGGACTTGCGGTGTTAATATTAGAGATGTTGAGGTATTGACGTAGAGCTTCTGCGATATGTACTGGCTCCCAATATCGGTCCATGCCGTCTTGCAGCTGCCTACTCGTCACACAAATGACTGTCAGCACCAACGTATCGACTTCTTTGAGAAGAATCAGAACGGCATATATCCCGCTTACTCGGTCTCGAGAGACTGCACGAGTTGGGGTTCTACCCCTAGCACCGAATAGCTTTCGAATAGCTCTGTTCGACGTATATCGCCTAGTCCGCTGGAGTTCCCTAAAGGGCAAGTGAGGGTTCGAATCAGGGAGAGATGAAGAGATGATGGGCAAGAGTCACTCACCTGTAGACAAACTCAACGCTCTGACCGGGATACCTTGTGCGGCCAGCGCGAGGATGACAGGAGCGAAGAACATGCACTCGTCGTCCGGATGAGCCGTCAGGATCAAGACATTGGGCGAGCTGACTCCTAGCCATTGTGTGAGATCAGATGGCGGCAGTGAGACTTTTGAAATGACCGAGACGATGCACAGCAGTAGTGCGAGTCGGATCAAAATCTGCCATGGTGAAGATCGTGTGGGCGAGGCTTTTTGTTGTGAGAGGCGATGTTGTTGGCTCGGGACCTGTGATACCTTTGAGGCAGGCATGTTGACGAGCCGTACAGACAAAGCCTTTACCGTGAGTAACGCATCTATTCAGTCTGAAATATCCAGTCCTAGCCGCGAAGGGTACTGACGTCTTTCTCGATTTTGAGGTGCAGAAGAAACGGTATGCATGTATGAAAGTTAGACGTTCAGCAGGATTTAGGAGATCAGGAGCAAGTTGCTTCTTCGGAGAGAGCCGAACCCGGTGCGGAAGCTAATATGATCATACCGTTACGACATCACTTCTGGTTCTCTCAGAGTCTCAGCCCTGCTAGAAGCTAGATGACGCGACTGAACGCGCTCTGCATCTTCTGCATCTCCCTCACGAGCACGACGCGCAGCGAGTTGGACCTTGGACATTCTCTCTCTGATCTCTGATCTTTGCAAAGTTGCCATCCTCTCGATCGCTGATGAAACCATCTCAACGTCCACACATCTGACCATACACTTCAAATCAAATCTACACGACGCAATCATGGCAGAAGAAATCTCTCAGGGCGCCGTTCACAACCTCTACTACAGCGACCCCGCTCCGGAGAGCGGCGTGTTCCAGCCGACCTTGCAGGCGTTGAGCGTCAAGAGGATCCAGACACCCGCTGGTAACACGACCGAGCGATACAGGTGCGTTCGAACTCTTTATGGATGCTGTTTTGGAAACGGAGTCGATGAAGGAGCTCTACTCAAAGCTAACGCCCGGGCTTCCGAACAATCAGGGTCATCTTGTCGGACGGGCAACATTACCTACAATCGATGCTCGCCACCCAGCTCAACCCCCTGATCGAGTCGAAACAGATCGACAAGAACAGTCTTCTCAAACTGACTGGGTACTCGATGAACTATGTGCAAGGTCGAAGGTGAGCCTAGAAACTCGCTGCTTTGTCCATAAGCATTGCTCTGGGGCTGACTGACGAGGATCTTCTTGCTACACACCAGACTGTTGATCCTCCTCGCGGCTGATATCGTTCAAGCTCAGGTAGATCAAAAGTTCGGTAACCCTTCCGCTATCGACAATCTTGGTGCACCGGGCGCCAACAACAACTCGCCGGCTGGAGGGTCCGCCCCGAAAGCGGAGAACAGCAACAATACGAAACCTGCTGTACAGGAGACCAAGCCTGCACAGACGGGTCCTGCTCGAGGTGGAGCGGCGGGTGCGAGGGGAGGTCGAGGAGGAGCTGCCGGACGAGGTGGAGCAGGTGGAGCGGGTGCGTCGAGAGGTGGTGGGGGTGGAGCGCCGATGGGGCCGTTGTACCCTATCGAAGGGTTGAGTCCTTACCAGAACAAGTGAGTTGCAGAGACGGGACAGAGACGGGAAATGAAAGTGTACGATTCGGGACGGAGACCAAGGTGTTGATAGTGCGCTTCTGGCGTCATAACTTAGGTGGACGATCAAGGCTCGGGTGACTCAGAAGTCGGATATCAAGCATTGGTCGAATCAACGTGGAGAGGGTAAACTGTTCAGCGTTACCTTGATGGACGAGACGGTGCGTCTATTTCCCCATACATACTACTGTATCCCACAAAGCATGGGCTGATTTGATCTCGATCCTGTTGTCTGTCTAGGCCGAGATCAAAGCTACCGGGTTCAACGAGGCCGTCGACAACTTCTACGAAAAGCTGCAAGAAGGAAAAGTCTACTATGTCTCGAGGGCCAGGGTGAATATCGCCAAGAAGCAGTTTAGCAACATCAACAACGAGTACGAGATCATGTTTGAGAACAACACCGAGATCGAGCCGGTAAGTCCGGGCTGGGCGGGATGGCATGTGGACGACATGCTGATTTCGATGTGGCTGGGTGTAGTGTGATGATGACAACGTGCCGCAAGTACAATACAAGTTTGTGCCCATCTCGGAGATTGCCAATGTCGAGAAAGACCAGACCGTCGGTGAGAAATAACAGCGAATATACTGATATCGAAAGAATGCAGGCTGATCAACGGGCTTGTGAAGATATCCTCGCCGTGGTCAAAGAGGTCGGGGAACTCGGTTCAATCACCTCGAAAGCGACTCAGAAGCCGGTCAGTCAGGCCCGCCGTAGTTGAATCAAGCTATTAGTCATTCTGAAATTGGACTGTTTGGATTCCGGGAAATAGTTTGCGAAGCGAGATTTGACGCTGGTTGACCAGTCGCAACATAGCATCCGACTGACTCTGTGGGGAAAACAAGCCGAGAACTTCAAGGGGGATGAGCAACCGGTCATCGCTGCCAAGGGGGTCAAGGTTGGCGATTTCGGAGGTTAGCCAGTCAAGGGTTAGGGCCGGCATCGTGTCCTTTCGGCAGCTGATAAAGGCTATTGTGGAATGTAGGTCGATCCTTGTCCATGTTCAGTTCGAGCACCATGTCTTTGCACCCTGACATTGACCAGGCTCACGCATTGAAGGGATGGTAAGCTACTTCACCTTCCGTATAAGCTAGTTGTGCTGTGTGTTGATGCGCAGTTTTGTTCCAGGTTCGACGCCGAAGGCATGAGTGTGCAGTACCAGACTTACTCAAACTCTGGCATGGGAGGTGGAGCTGGAGGGGCTCAAGCGATCCGACCGGACGAGATCAAGACGATCGGGCAGGTCAAGGACGACAACATCGGCACATCGGACAAGACCGAGTACTTTTCGACGAGGGCCACCATCAACTTTGTCAAGCACGAGACGTTTAGTTACCCGGCTTGTCCGACTGAAGGGTGCAACAAGAAGGTCGTGGAAGAGGGCGATGGGTGGAGGTGCGAGAAGTGTGATCGAACTTACCCGGCGCCTCTGCATCGGTGAGTGACGGTTCTGGGGAACGAAGGAGATGCAATGTGCTCAACAACGGGGAAACACTTGGTGAAATAGTTACATCCTGAGCTTGAGTATCATGGACCACTCGGGACATATCTGGGTCACGGCTTTCAACGACGTTGGCGAGCAGCTACTGGGGAAGACCGCCAACGAGCTAATCGAGCTGAAGGTGAGTTGTGTTCGGGATAGGTTCGAGGAGATCGTTCGAGTCTAAATGACCTTTTTCGCTGTTCACGACAGGACATGGACGAAGCTGCCTTCTCTGCTGCGTTCACCAAGGCTCAAGCGAGGTCGCTTACCTTCAGCTGTTCAGCTCGACAAGATACCTTCAACGTGAGCGTTCAGGTGCAAAGCATCTTCATCGTCGAAGAGGGATACTGACAAGCGACTTGTAATTATCGCAGGACCAAACCCGTGTTCGATATAGCATCCGACGAGCCATCCCGATCGATTACAAGACGGAGGCGATGAATCTCGCCAAGTTGATCGAGGCCATGTGAGCGGGCCATCCGAGACAGGGGATTGGGATGTTTTGCGGATCTGCAAGAGATAACACTATAGTCGGTTCTCCATCTTGTATACATGTAGGTAAATATGTATTGGCTATGTCTTTGACTTCAAGGCGTCGCAGGGCTGGGAATGGTCTTGCGACTGTTCTCGAAGGTATGAATCAGATGTGCAGGGACGAGGCTGAAATCTAGTTGAGAAGGCTCTTGCTAATGCAAGCGGATCCTTCCTTGGCCGGTGATTCCCCATCTGGCACAGCCAACCTACCTTCTACGCATGCTACGCACCGAGTGCGAGTACGGAGAAGCTGGACCAAGGGAAGCGACAATTTTCGGGTATCACTCGTGATTAAGATTTCCGCGTGCGCGCGCCAAGCGGGGGCAACCAAAGATCAGATCAGGTGGGACGAGATCTCGGGGATCGAATTTGCCACTACTTGACAGCTGGGACAGCTGGTCAAGACTTTGCAAGTCTGTTCGAGTATATCAGTAAGATGTGTACATCTCGACGGAGTCAAGGGTGAGGTGAATCGCGAATGTTCGTGCGATCCGGGTCTCATCCGGAGTTTTCGGACAAGAGGAAATACCAAATCTCCCCGGCTCTCTCCCTTTTGCTTATCAGATTGCGAGCCCACTTCCCACCTCTAGGTCGATCAGTCTCACCTCTGTACACTGACGGTGACCTTGCCTATCCCTGACCCTGAATACACATATACACACGCTCATCATCATCGTCTCCCATTCTCGAATCGCACCGACCAGTCCTTTCGCCTCATTCGATAGACCTACCGACTCGTAATCTCAGTACCCTGCACCCTGATCATGGCTGCCAACCGCGAGACTTCCTCGTCAACGGGGATCGTATTCGCAAAGGCCAAATCGGAATGGGTCATCCCGCAACGGGCGAAACCGGGTAGGAAATCCAGCAAGGTGGCCGTCGAGCCTCAAGCCGTAAGCGTCACCGTTCTCTATAGATCGTGAACATGAATAGAACTGAGATGACCCGACACACTGAATCGTTCCTGCCTGATGCTCGTCGCAGAAGCAACCCACCCCATCCGCAACGGCGTCTGGCAGTCGAGATGCTCAACGAGCCTTTCGAGAACGCAAGACCGAATACGTCGCCTCCCTTGAAGCCCGTATCGAATCCTTCGAGAAGGGAGAGATTCAACGAAATGTCGCCCTTCAATCGACGGCCCGGGCGATGAAGGATGAGAATACCAAGATCAAGGTCGAGCTCTCTCTGGTCAGAAGGGAGTTGACCGCAAAGGAGAAAGAGGTTGGGCTCAAGGACCTGGAGGTGAAGAGGTTGGAAGGGGCTCTCGTGGAGATGAGGAATAAGTTGGGAAGGATGGAGAGGTTGGTTGGACAGGCGGAGACGAAAGGGTATGAGAGGGGGAGGAAGGATGGGATGGTAATAGCTTCGGGTCAGGCTTCAGGCACTTCGACTGTGACACAGGGATCTATGCGAGGGAGCGGATCTCCCGTTTCTGTCGCGGCAGGACAAGACAATGAAGACGAAGAGCTCGGACGGGAAGGCCAACAGGCCCATCGCACTAGTATGATGAATGTGGATTCGATGCCCCCGGTCGGCGTCCACGCGGATCTCCCCTCCCCTCCAGCTCTCAACCGATCTCGATCTTCTCAACAACGCATGACCTCTCTCCCCAGTGACGATGACGAGAACTCTATCTCTCGCCAAGTCGCCATGGACATGGCTTGCGGCTTTTGCGAAGGTATCGAATCCGTCTGCGTCTGCAGGATCGTCAGGGAGACCGAACGCAACAGCAGGAACAATAGCAATAATCACAGCGACAACGACCATATGGATGACATGTCGGCACAATTCGCCCCTGGACAGGTCATGGGGATTGTCAACCCCGTGACCAAACAGTTGAGCCCGACTTATCACGCCGAGATCGCCGCCGCCGTCAAGTCCACTTCGATCCTGGACAACCTTCCTCCGGTCGAGGCTGCTGTGCCACTTAGGCGGCGACAACGCCAGAACAACGGCACTGGCAACGGACAAGGCAATACGGTATTCGGAGTGAAGAAAGCTCCGATCTTCGCCGTCTCTCCTGCAGTGCTGCAAGATGGTCAAGGTTCACCGTTGTACATTCCTCCGGCAGAGTGCAGTGGAGATCCTCGAAACTGTCCGGCTTGCAAGGACGACGACTTTGGTGAGCTCCCTTTGTTCTCGGCCCTGCTCTTCGTGTTGGACCGCCGCTGACCTGTTGCGGTATTTTCTAGGTCGGGAATTCTGTGAAAGTCTTTCGAAATCGATGTGTAACAATGAACCGGGACATCGGTGTGAAAACTGCCCAAGCGAACAAGCCGCCAAGGCGGAGGCCTTGGCTCAGACTTCGGTCCCGCTGGCGATCAACCGCACTCGATCTTCCGTTACTTCAGCCTCTTCGGCTGCCGGACCCGCTCGCTCTCAATCTCAATCGGGCTCGGATAAGATCTCTAGCAGCCCGACGGATATAGAGGCCGAATATCTGGATATCAAGTGTTGTGGGAATTCCAAATTGTGCGGGACGCTCGACAAGAACTGTGGGGACGATGAGGCTCAGCCGGGGCACGCTCATACACATGCGTATGATGGGGTGCAGGGTGAGGGCGTTGCTGGGTCTGCAATGCCTACGGGGACGTGGGAAGAAAAGATATCACAGCTGGCTCCGCACGGGCACGAGGTGGATGTGACACTCAGTGCAGACGAAGCTTGGAGGACTCTGAAGGTGAGTTGTTATCTAGGACAGGCTCGAGCCTGGACCTTGTGCTAACTTGCGCTCCATATATGCGCTCAGGCCCATCCGAATGCAAAGTTCGCTTCTTTAGCGATGCTGGCGGATGTCGTAGCTAGGGGAACCAAGTGTCTTGGACAACCCGCCCCTCCAACCCCTTCGCCCCGTACCGAGAAACCCGATCCATTCGCAACCGCATCGATACCGAAACCCCGGCCGATCGAGGTGAGTTGAGCCAGTCGTCCTGAGTCTATGTACTTTCAGCTTAGACGCATCTTTGCATCACTTTACAGCAAACCGTCTCCGCGGGGAGCAAGCGCAGGCGATTCGAGGTGCACGAGTATGCGGTCAAACAGGCTCTTGCAGTGCTCGACGCTCATCCGAATCACCCTCTGAAGAAGCGAAGGCTATCGGACCTTCGAGGCACCTAGTGCTTCGGGACTCGACGGTCATGGTGAATGATGGACTTCCCCCTTTTTGTACTACTGCCAGTATTTTGGGCAATATAGTCGTTGAATACCGCTAGAAAAAATCAGTTTTGGGTATATGATCTTATGCTACATATCGGATCGTTTCTACAGATCGAGCATCTCCAATGTGCCCCTCATACTATTCACAATCGTGGCCCTCCATCGAAAGTCTGCGTTGCCTCCATCATCCTGTTCGGAGCCGCTCTTCTGATCGACTTCATCCTCGAGCGCTGACAAGTCCGTCTCACTTTCCTCGACCGGCGGATCAAACGTCTCGGAGAGCAATCCGGACTGCTTTTCCGCCCACGATAGAATTCGCTCGCGAAGCGATAGGATAGAGGAACGTAGACGAATCCTGGAGGGTCGAGAATCCGTACAAGTAGGTCATCGTTCAGGCTTGCCCGTCGCCAACAGCAACCTGGACTTACTTGTCTGTGACCGACACTAATTTCTTGGACGAGCCACTTGCACTAGCCTCTTGAACAGCGACATCCTCTTCCTTCACCTCCGGCTTTTCATCCAGGGTCGTTGTGTTTCCGTTCAAGCTTTGTCCGCTCAATACCGCCTGCCAGGCAAGGTCCAGCCGTTCGATAAAGCCCAACAGCTTCGTCAAGCTATTCCGAGAAGCCGCCACCGTCGCTTTAGAGCTGCCCCTCACGACCTTCTTTTGAGCTCCCGACTTGCTCTCCAGTACGCCTTGTCCCGTCACGCTATACCCCGATAGCCATTCTCGTAAACCCGAAGTGAACCTGAGCAGGTATTGGATCCGGATATACCCCGTCGGTTCGTAAGGCGGGATGGACATGATCAGATTCATGATTGGTGTCAAGCGATCGATCAGGATGACCAGAGATGGAATCGGAGAGTCCGGATCTGTTCTATACGCAAACGAAGCTTGTCTTCAGCGAGAGAGATAGTATGTACATTCGGTGACGTTATGGCTGACCGTTTGTTGACGTCCCTCTCGACGGTCAATAGCTCGTCATCCAGGTATTGCGTCAGCCTGACCTGTTGGGAGGTCGTCAATTTCCGTATCGCCATGGCGACGAGTGCTGACTGATGGGATCAGCGGGTTCTGAGTGTCCTCAGTTCGGCTAGAGAAGTCTTTTGAACGATCACCTCAAGAGCTCAAGAGTTGCTGCTTAAGCTGCTTACTTACAAATGTCCGTCGTGCCGGTCAGCCTAGCTACCTCGGCCATGTTCGGAAGCATATGACGGAATCTATTTTAACGAAGCCCCTTCAGCTATGTCATCGATTGAAGACGGATCATGGCTCTAAGATCTAAGATCTAATATCTAATACAGCATCGTTGCAGGGCTTGTGATTTTCTCAGTATCGTGTATATCATGAGATTCTGATGGGCCATTTCCGCAGTACTAGGATCTGAGGCGTATCGAGGACACCGTAGTGAAAGGGAGAGCGTACAGCAATTCACCTCAACTTCACAGGTCCTACACCCTAGATGCACTCGATGCCCTGACGTTCTAGTTCACAAAATCACCAAGTTTCAGTCTATCAACTTCTGGGTTCTTCGTGTGCATCGTATCATGTATCATGCGCCCTGCGTCATCGATCGCCATGTAACCATAGCTACGGATGGCGCGTATTCATTCGGTTTGAGCTCTGAGAGATTCTCAAATTCCAGACCTGATCACCAATTACGCCAATCATCCTTGCGTCCTTGTTGCTAGCGTTTCATCGAGACCTCCGCTCCGTCCGCGTTTTTCCGGACATGTGCCCATGTCCGGTCGTCAAAGGAACTTCCTTTGCACGTTGTCACGGGATGACCCGGTCGCGCTTCGGGAGGTTTTATGTTACAACGAGGACCGTGCGCTCGAAAGGACCCCAAGCCACCAGAAACGAGGTGGATCGAGGTTGTCCGAGGGCGACAATGGCGAGAACCCGCTATCCGGTCGCTTAGCCAGCCGGAACACAAAAGGAAACCAGAAAGAAGGCCGTGAGGGATACCTGTGATCCTGCGACGATCATCGTTGGTGGCGTAGAGGGGCGTTTCTCGATGCGACACGGATCAGGAACCACGCCATCCAAAGGAAGATCAAACGGTGAAATTCTGGGGTTGTCGACAACAGTACGCGATAGGTGGATCGTTGTCGTCGTTGTGATGCGCCAAGCTCGATCAGCATCGTCTTTCATTACCTAGCCACCTTGTTGTGCTCGCTCATGGCGGCCGGATGCCGAGATTCCACTTTTGATCATGAATTCGGCGTTGGAGCAATGACATGACCGAATGTTTCCCCCAAACCATCGACAACAGATATAAGAAGCAACTCGACGCTCGTCTCTCAACTCCCCTCATCCCTTCCCCACTCTTTGCTCTTTCTCAAATCCGAAGAACCCTACGTAGAAAGGTAGGTTGAGGAAAACAGGACAATCACAACTCATAATAGTCGGAAACAATTCTAGTTTGATCAGCTCAACGTGGCCGACTGCGCCAAAAGAGGAGCCCCACCCCGCTACTCCAAAGATGTCAATCCAACTGCCTACTTCCCCGCTCTACAACAATACGAACCCTACGGACAATCTTCTCTTCATCTTCCTCAAAACATCTCCTCGAACACTTGTCACTGCCAGCTTGATCGGATCGGTGCTTCAAGCATTCATCTGCGGCGTCTTGACGGTCCAGGTTAGCGACACCTTGCTTGCTGATGCAACGGCAACGAGGACTCGCTGATAGCCGTGAGACCTATGTACATCTAGTTCATCAAGTACCTCCGCAAGTTCTGGAAAGAAGATAGCCTGACCGGGAAGATCCAGATCATAATCCTCTACCTGCTCGCTCTGCAAGTCGGCCTTCTTTTAGCCCTCCTACTGTATCCTGTCTTACCTCTGCCATCTTTCCGCCAATAGCGCCTCCTTCGTCGTCCTCCAGACCCAGACTTACAAGGTCGTCCTTTACATCAACCCTTCCACCGGAGTCGGCATCCAGAAGCTCTTCGAACTCGATTGGAAGTTGGTTTACACGGACGCTTTCCTGCTAGCTTTCGCTCAGGCGGCCAGTTTCTGGTACTTTTGTTCGAGATCATGGAATGTAAGAAGAGTCTTATATACAATTGAGGGAACCTTCTGTTGATAAGGTTACGCCCTACGCAGTTGTGGGATAGGAACAGGTATTTGGGGATCGCTATGATCATCGCCAACTGCCTCGTTCTCGGCGTCGGACTCGCGTGAGTCGATCCCGTCTGTGCCTCTGTGTCTGTGTCGCTCAACGTTTTCACCGCTTACCTTTATGGATTGTTTCTCAGGGCAATATCAGTTAGTATAGATTGACCTCCCTCACATGAATATCGCTAACCGCAAAGAAACGCCTATCGCCAGTATTCTTACGCGGCACCTCCAGATTTCCGCCATGGCAGAGAACTAGTAACTCATCGCGCCCATATTCCTGCTCACGACATGCGATATACTGACCTTGTGGTCCAGACGATGACAGAGCTCCTCAAACTCGTACCGGTGCTGCAAGAATATGGGGATACGACATTCTCCATCGTTATTGCCTGGGCTGTCACTACTCTCGGTAAGAAAGCCCACACTTTAGACCCTTTATGAACACATTCTTGTGCTAAGATCACCCCATCCCATGATTGCCGGATTCGCTCAGTCGTCGAGAGCTTCACCACTCTCTCACTCCTGTTGGGCATCTACCGACATCGTCGCGCTGCGCAAAGCTTCAAGAACTTGCACGACGCGCTTGGGAGAGGGATGGTCTACTTGGTTGAAGCCATGTAAGCTCGAGCTCGGCATGGACTTGCATGGTGGCTGTAGTGTCGCGCTTACCCGTACGTTTGACCTATTCGGCAGGGTACTGCCCCTCGCCCTTCAGGTCATGTTCACAGTCTTTTTCCTGCAGCATCTCGGCATGGGATCTTGGCAAGTCGTTTCAAATCATTGTGTGCCCGACCAGTGTATTGACTGATTCATCGAGTACATCAGGCTTCGTGCTTTCGTCCCTCTGCAATGTCCTCTTTACGCTTTCGCCGTTGTTCACTCGATGCTGTCGTAAGTCCGTTCGTATCCGATGCGACATCAAGTCCTGAAGCAGACTTTCTGCTTCCAGTCGCACTAAGCTCCGGGAGATGCTCGGCAACGAAAACGTCCACCTGTACAACAGCGGCGATTCTGATGGTGGTCAAATCGTCCGACGCCGTTCGACAACGCGCGACTCGCTTCCTGCGGTCTACCTTCGAAATCGCAATGAGATTTGCGAAAGCATGGGGCCATACGCATCTTCTCGGAGCCTTGTCAATGGTCGCAAAGCTTTCGGGTCGGCGCATGTGGATCACCAGGGATTCTACCTAGACGAAAGCAAGGATATGCGCGATTGCGAGGATCCCAGTCTCGGACGTTTCAGGCGGGTTAGGGATGCCAGTCATCCAGAGTCGATCATCGTGCTCATGGACGAGCTTCCAACCGTCTCGCACCGAGAAGTCTGGAGTCCTGCATCGCCTTACTGTCTTGCGAGTCCGGTCGGTTCACCCGACGCCAATCAAACCAAGGACTTCGACACTGAACAAAAACTCTCGCACAAAAGTTCCTTCGTAAGTACGCACTTTGCTTACTCGCTTGTCGAGATCCCGCTCACCTCGCCTGGTTGATTTATTAGCGTTCCGGAAATAGCTCGAACCCCAACAGGACTGTACTCGAGCGAGTCGACGAACAAGCATTGTCGTGCTCTGCTATCGACGTGTATCAACCCACCTTACCGGAACTGAAATAGAAGCGATCGCGAACAAGGTCCAGATCCCTGGCCGGATAACCGAATATAGCCTGATCAGAACACGTATCGTATAGCTACCACGGGTGGTGATAACGGGGATTTATTGAGCGTAGGAAATATATATTGCTTGAATACTTGTATACCATAGAGATCTTCGTCATCGTTTGATGTATATATGACAAGTTCTCATACCTCCTCTAGAATCTTCCGCGACCGCCGAAACCATGTGGTCCGAGACCGAGTCCGGGACCCATCGGCATGTTGTTACCAAGTCCAGCATGCGGGATATTTGCTCGCCCTAGAACATCCATAAGGTCTTCCGGTTTGAAAATCGGTCCTACAAAATGCCGTAACAGAATTAGCTGAAACTCTTTTCGCGCGGATCTCAGGGAAGAGCCCTTACCATCAAACAGCCTAGCCCGAGGGAGGTTGCCCATGAACCAAACGACAGCCCTCGGAAGACCTGAAGGATCCCGTTCCAGGCCTGGTGGTACAACTGGCAATTGTTGAACAGGTGGCATATCGCGACGAGGTCCCGGTGGCGGCGAGAAATCTCGTCGTCTACGATCATCCTCTTGCGGTCCTGCACGCCCGTTCCGTCGGGGTGGTGAAAAGCCTCTCTGGCGCTTGGGTGGTGGCTCCCGAACAGGCGGAAGAGGCTGACGATCATCGCGATCCCTGAATCGGGGCTCGGGTATTCTTGGTGATCGCATCGGTGAATCCTCCGGTCGTGTCCGCTTGGGCAAGGGTGCTGCTTCTCGCTTGACGCCGAAGCCGAGGTCACGACTAGCAATTTCGTCAATCCCGTTGTAAACGAACCGCGAAGCGAAACGTCTTAAGGGTGCGTCTGTCAATCGATTCAATTCATATAAGAAAAGATGCGAAAAGACTTTGAGCAGGACGACTGACCGTTCGGGTAAGTCTCCTTCAGACGCGCTTCCAGTTTCCGAGATGCGGCCAAATCTCCGTAGAGATATTCGTGCTTGGCCCACGCATCCCAGATCGGTCGTGCCCTGTCGGCCGGGAACTTGAGGACTAGTCGCTCAAACAGAGCACGGGCATCTGTATGATGATATCGCTCTGATCAATACACCAAAGCACGGAAGAGGGAGTGGTATGTTACTCACTGCTGTCATCGTTAATCTGGATAAGGAATTCCAAAAATTTGACGGCAAAAGCTACATCCTCCGGGAAGGCTTTCAATCCGAGTTCGAAGATTTTGGTAGCAATGTTGGCATCCGTGTTACAGTGATACTCCATTTGCGCTGCGATCGGTTCTTGTAAGTATCCTAAACATACGTGTTATGGTCGCCTATAACGTACCTGCTGATTCAAAGACGTGCCATGACACGTATGGTGACTTGCGCGCAGCAGAGAATATGCCCCTGGCAGACCTCAAACCCTGCACAACAGAGTCTGAGCAATTAATCGAACAGATTGACAAGACTCGACTGACCTCTGTACGTCTTGCAAACCTCATGTACATGACCCAGATGACACCAGCAGCTGTGACAAGATCATCCAGCTCCTTCTGGCGCCGATCGATCACCGCCTTTCCTCTGGCTTCCCGCTCCGCCTTGCGTTTCTGAGTCTCGGACAGCTCTGCCCCATCCATATCCTCGTCGTCTGCACGCAGGAACTCAACCTCGTCATCTTCAATCTCGGGGCCCTTTGCCTCGTCGACCTCTTCGCTGATCGACCTTTTCAGCTTGTCAATTTCGGCTCCGTGGTTCTTGATCAAGTTGTCGTATACTTCCCGAGCAGCCGCCTTGTTTTGTCGAATCTCCTCTTGCTCGGCCAGCGCAAAAGTCAACAAGAAGCTGCGAACCAACCGTGAATCAGCTGGAATCACACGCCTGCCAGTCGAAACACGCAGCGAACCTGGACTGGTTGGCCTCGAGACCCGTTTTGAGGTAGGATAAGACCTCTTCTGGTTTCTCTTGACCTTCATAGAAGACTGCTGCCTGATGCCTGTACCAGTGTCCCGATTCGATGAACGACCGGAAGGGAATCAGGAAGGGCATCGATGGACGTGTTTGTACTGGCGCGGACGACCTACCACAACTCGGGGAAGAACCTCATCTGGGTCAAGCACTTGCGCAGCGCATACCCAACTCGAGCCTGCAGCGCCGCGGGCTCTTCGATATCGAGAGGATTGCTTTCCTCCCACTTGAGGTACTTTTTCCAATTGATTACCAAAGCTCGATCGGCTTCTGACCGTGTCGGCCGGGGTGGAATCGGCATGGCAACCAGGGGTTCTGTCTGGAGTTTCAGATCCCGCAGAACGGTTCGAGCGGTCATGTAGAGCGGAGAACGCTCGGCAAGGAATTTCTTGGCCTGCACGATCGTGATGGGCAAGTTGAGACCAAAAAGATGGGCAAGAAGGTTTTTGTGCGATGTTGGTTGGCAAGAGCGATCGATCGGTTCGTTTTTTTTGGTCGTACGCGTGTGACGCAAGTTTTATGCCCATCGCAATTCATCAGGCAGATTACACAGACCAGTATAGTTCCGATCGCACGCAAAGGTTGTGCAGGCAGCAAGACCGAGCGTCGAGAGGAATTGAGGTCGAATGGAGTTGTCGTGATACTTGAGTCTCGTCTCATCATCGGCAACACTACCTTCACCGTGCTTACCGTCATCTTGTTCAACTTGTTCTCGAACCCGTCGTACTCCCTCCAGATCTGTTCCACATCCATCAAGGGGATCGCTACGGCCCGGTGGTAGACCTTTCGGATCGCATCCGTTTGAGTCTGGGCTTCCCACGTGTTTGTGCACTAACATCGAGCCCACCCATTTCAGCCCGTGAATCACCTTCTCTGTCCGATGAGGGCCGATATGCTCACCTCCTTTTCGCCCAAAAAGGCGATATACTCCCTCCAGACGTGCCCCGCGGCGATATCCATCCCAGCTTCTTTGAGCGCGAGTTCGTAGGCCCTAACAACCGTCTCCCTAACCGCATCCGCAGAACTAGCATTTGCAGATCCGGGAGCAGGGATCGGGTTCTGCCTCCGGATGTAATGCAGATATGAACCTGTAACGTCGATGATTGCTTGACTTTAGTATGAGCAGAATGCAGTCGCAAGTCCTGGTTTGGGCCTACGCCAGATGTCAACGCCGGGAACGGCACCGACGCTTCCTCCCAAACCCCGAAGAGCCTTTTCGTAAAGCGCAACGACTTGGGGGAAATTCCCATGTGCGAGTTCAAAGTTGATCATGTCCAACATTGGTCCGACCTGTCCTCAACTCCAGTTTTATCAGTCTCTCTTTTGCTGTTGATTATGTTGGCATGCAAGTCGAGGCTCACCGCTGTCGGATTGTCTTTAGAGAAGGCCTGATACCATGACCTGGCACCTTCGACGTCTCCGTCCGACCGCGCCGCCTCAAACATGGCTAAAGAAGCCTGAGCGTTGGCCGCCTTGTTCTCTTTGCCTGGATGGTCGCGACCACAGATCGTCAGCCTTTCAAGCTTTCCAAACAACACATCTACAATTGTTAAGATGTACTCACTCTCGACCCAGCTGGAAGCCAGCGCCTGATGCGCCATCACGCTCGGACTCGATACCTGAATCCCTTCCGGAAACTCGACCCCCTCGAAACTGAATCTTGGTGCGTAATGCCTCGGCTCAGTCCTCCTCCCTGACGATGGGGGTGTTGGCCCCGTTACGGGTTTCACTGGCAATCCCGCCCTCGAACCGGGGGCTACGATCGGGTTGTGCGAAGTGGAAGCAGGTGTAGGAATGGGGTTGGGAGCAGCAGGAGCGGCGTCGAGGGAGTATGAGGGGGATCGGCGTTGTTGGCCTGGCCGACGACGAGTAGGAGCGGGACGAGCGGGGGATGCAGATCGGTTGTCACGTTGACGCTGTTCAGGCTGAGTAGGGGTGTTGCTCGTCGATGTCGATTCGGGTGCAACGGGGATAGGTGTCGAAGTGTTTGACGCCGAAGCCGCCGTAGCGGTAGCCTGCGGGATTGGGAACGAAGGCGGAGCCGCTGGTACTTCTGCATCCATTCCCAGTAGAGCAGGATCGATGTTGGGGTCGTCGTAGTTGCTGGGGTACGTGTTCGAAGCGACCGGTAGAGGCTGCTCGCTCTCGTCATCGTCCCCCAAATCCATGTCGATCTCGCCCTCGGCATCTGCATCCTCACTCGATCCTCCCGTCTGCGTGTACTGGCCGGCAGCCTCTCCCATCAAGCTCGTCGCAGCCGCATCAGGCAACTGGGCGATCTCTTGCTCCAACTCGGCCTCTTGAGCGGTAGCATCGTGGAAAACCTCTTGTTCCGAAGAAGATTGTCCCCCCGTCTGATGGTCCGCATGCACTCCCTCTAAGCCTAAAACGGCCGACGCAGCTTCGTCCAACCCGGATTCGATTTGATCGATGTGCTCCAGATTGTCAATGGCATCCTGCACGTCTGCCTGAAGGTCGGTCGGCTCCTCCTCCTCGTCCGGCAGTTCCGGCATCGCAGGACTTGATGGTGAGTATCGTCCGCTGTCCATGTCGAGGATATTTCTGGAGCAAGCAAGATGACTAGTCTAGAGCTTGCTAATCTTGACTTGATGATCGAGAGGAATGACCAGGATGCATCCAGACTTCAGGGAGATAAAGGGCAGACAGACCGGTCGAGGTCGATAAATCGGGGAAATACAGACAGACTAGTGAAACTATTCCACGTCATAAGAACCTGAACGATCAGGATATAAATTGATAACACCTAGCCCGCTCAACCCCCTTACGTTATCCTCGACCGGAAGCAAACTCCCATCTCCTGTGTGAGGTCACCGACCTTTGGAACACAAACATGCGGATATCTCGGAAACCGCAAGGCCACATGCCATCGACACTTCTCCTGTTCCACAACCCTTGCAAAGCGACATTGCAACCGAATTCTACCAACATGCTCCGTCGACGTCTCTCTTCGGGTCTCCTCCGAGCTCAGCTCACTCCCATCACCAACCACACCGCCATCCCCGCCGTCCCCGCGCTCCCAGCTCGATATGCTACCTCGAACCGTGGTCTGGCTTCCGCCGTTCTGCTCAGCAGTAGAGAGAACTGGGCCAGCAAGACGGTCAAGAACTTGAAGGAAGCTCTTGCACAGCGGGGTTTGAGCCAGTGAGTGTGCCCCTGTCTAGCTTGGAGGTTTCGTTGGTTCTTGTCGCGTTTAATCGGGCGAAAGTGGGATTACGATTCTGGAAACGATTAATGCTGATCTACGACAATTCTTTTCCCTACAAACCTTCGCAAGGTCCGGCAAGAAGACGACCCTCGTCGAACGTCTGAAGGAGTACGAGACCGCTCAATCCTCCAGCTCGGGGTCTCGGGGAATCTCCTCTTCCGCGATCGCCTTCAACTCGTCTTCATCCTCGTCGACCAAGACCGAGGACCAGACCCCGGTCCCCGAAGCTCCCAAGATCGAGATCGCCAGCGGTGTCAAGGCCAACGTCAACACGTTGTCCGAGATCGAGATTCCCGATGTTGAACCCGCTCTCGCGCCTGGTCTGCCAGAGGCCAAGACCGACTTGCAAGAGGCGCCGCCTACGCTCGATATCAAGATGCCCGACTTTGATGATCATGTGGTAGAGAACGTCATTCCCGTAGGTCCTACCCATATCTGCTATGAATCTTACGTCACGTACGAGCAACCGTACTCACCAAGTCCCACCGTCCTCTGCAGCCCTTTGAGCCGGACAACTTTGAGAGCAAGGCCGAAGACTCGCTCTCTCCCCCCGCCGAGGTAGAATCCACCACACCCAAGGTCATGACCGTCGATCCTTCCCAAGACACCACTCGTCATTCCTTGCACGAGACCGTGGCTTCCGACAGCATCGAGACCCCCTCTGCCGACACCGTCGTTGAATCCTCCAAAGATGGCGTGGACTCCCTTCCTCCCCTTACCGACTTGTTCAGCTCGATCTCGCTGCCTTCCCTCGGTGGGCTGGGTGACCGACTGAACGAACTCGTCAAGCTCCCTGAGGGCAAGAACTCGCAGGCGGAGTTCAAGCCGATCGACCGTGGGTTGAACTCGGAGGAGAAGACAGGAGCTTACATCTTGGCTGCTACCATCGCTTTGGGGTTGTTCTTTGGAGGTGGAAAGAAGGCCGAGGAGGATGACAAGGACGTCAAGGAGCACGTCAACGAGGCCGCTCAGGCTGCCGCTCATTAGGGCCGAGAAGAAAATGGAGAAAAGAGGGAGAGCAGTTTTGTAGACGCGAGATACCCCCCACAGATGAAACAAGTGATCTAGTTGATGCGTCGACCTTGTAGTGCGACATGCGATGAGCTGAGGGATCGCTGTCTCGTCGGTTCCGGAAGGCTTCCGCTTGGTGGCTACCCGCTCTCGAACTTCCTCTAAAGTCTCCAACCCGAAACGCTTCAGGCACTTGCTTTAAGAGGTAGCTCTTCAGGTTCGCACACCAAACGCTTGCCTGCGCTTCACCCGGGGAGTCTTCCAGGAATGTTGCGAGGCCCTCGAATGCCGTTTCATGGGTTCAGAGGTCTTTCGGACCAAAGACACTGAATTGCTTGTCGACGTCATTATTATTATTGAAGTCACCCTTGAGGAAGTCGACGTCATCCCCCTGGGATTTGCTGAACCCCTCGAATGACTGTTTCAGCGATCAACTTGCTGGTAGTCTTTACACAGGTCGAGATTGTTCCCCTCTACCTAGGCATTTTCTGAGCGCGAATCACCATACTATCGCAACCAAACAACATAGAGACAAGCTTTGCACATCAAAAGGTTGATCACGATTAGAGGTAACCAATAACATGGCTTGCAGAGCAGGAATCACCAAGCTGTTCGGCAACGTACCTCGACACTTACTCGTCTACAGCGCAGGGTTTCGCACAGCGAGAGCGACGCGAACCGGTAGTTACGCTGAGCGGTGTGCGAACCCTCCCCGAGCACAAACTCGTTTCGCCTGCTCACAGTAGTGTGACCGCCAGGATCCCGCTCGGAGGTATGTGAAACCTAGTGCGTTGACGCCTGATCGCGAAGCGAGGAAGAATTTGGAAAAGGCGAAGGCGGCGGTCCAAGAAAGGAAGAAGGATTTGGAGGAGGCGAAGGCAGAGAAAGCGGTCTTCCACAGTGCCATCTTTGATGTTATCTAGTTACGGACAAGTCTCTGTTGTCCTGTTTGATGGCGAACTTGTATATCACTCCATATCAAAACACGTTCTTTCGCCTTGGATGCGCTTGTCGTCGTGGAGTACTGCTGGAACCTCCACCTCGGCCATCACCTCTCGATCTCTCGATCAAAAGACCATTACACCGTGTTGTCGCGACCAGTCATCGTCCTTCCCAAGGAAATTTCCCGCGATGCATGGCCACAGGAATTCTGACAATTGGACAACAAGGGATCACTAGCCGGGTTGAACGCTTTGTGAGGTCTGTGATGTTTTGTCGAGTGTCCATAGGGAGCCCAGATCGTCAGCGACGGTTCACGTACGCCGAGGTCGTCGTCGGGGGGGAAAGCGCGATCCGCGATGACGTTTTTGTGTGTTTCGACCTTCATTCCGTCAGCAAGCAGCGTTCCTCCACATTCTCCCTGGCGAGGACCCCCTTAGCTACAAGTACGTCACAGCCGTTCTGCGACCTGTGACCTGCCACGGACGGTGACATGTCAGCCTCACTCCTCCACGTCAGGCTACCTATAAGCTATATATATTCTAGCACTCGACATGTCACTCCGGATCGCTCGACCTACCCTTGCCAGACAAACACTTCTCAACCTCACATCTCGCACACCCAGATCTTCTCTCCCTTGCATCACCTCATCTGCTCTTCGTACGCAGAAGTATCAAGCACAAGCAAGACCTTTGCATCAACAGCAACAACGAACGTTTATAACGACCTCGATTAGGGCCCACGAAATGTCTCAAGGATCTCACCCTCACCTCAAGATTGCCGAGTTGTTCGACGTCAGCGGACTCACCGTCGCCGTCACCGTGAGTTCGACGACTTCCTGGTCTGATCTCCGACCTAGTCCTGTTTGCGTGTGAGCTAACCCCTATCCAAATTCTCATGTTGTGATGATGAATATCGCAGGGCGCCGGGACCGGGATCGGCCTGATGATCACCCTCGCCATGATCGAAAACGGCGCCAAGGTCTTTGCGATCGGTCGACACCGTGAAAACTTGGACGAGATCGTCAAGCGTTACGGAGGCGATGGAAAGGAGCGTGGGCTGATCGTACCCGTCGTCGGAGATGTTACGGACAAGGAGTCTTTGGGCAAGGTTGTCAAGGAGATCGAAGGGCAGGCCGAGGGTGGGATTCAGATTTTGTGAGTCTCGTAATGCCTGCCGCATAGCTTGACATGTGAGCTGATGCGTTTATGCCATGGGTGAAAGGTTCAATAACGCCGGCGTTGCTGGAGAAGGATCGAGGGAAGGTTGGGAGGACGTCGATTCCAAGGACCCGAATGCCATCTCGAAGAAGATGCTTGAGAGCTCTTACCAAGAGTGAGTTGTTGAACGATATCGAGACCTCGGGAAATGCTCTGAGCAATAATCGTCTTTCGTTATAGGTGGGAGGATATCCTCAGGACCAACACTACGGCCGCTTACGTATGCCACAACATACTCACAGGCAGTTTAGCGTGCGCAATGCTGATTCTCCACAATGGGACCTTTCTTATCTCAGTTCACCGCAGCCGCCTTCTTGCCCCTCTTGTCCAAGGGCAAGAACAGCGTTAAGGGTTATGCCAGCCAGGTGAGACTTCTACCGCGAACTATTCATGTCTGCAGACACTCTGCTCATCTGCATCGTTTTCCTTCTCGTGCTCGTACGACAGATCGTCAACACCACCTCGATCTCGGGTGTCATGAAGCGAGCTTCCGGCGGACAGTTTGCCTATGCCGCGAGCAAGGCTGCCACTTTCCAGATGACCAAGGTGCTCGCTACCGAGCTCATGGAGACTGGGATCAGGTGCAACCAAATCGCCCCCGGTAAGCCTTCTCCTTGTCAAAGCTTCGAGAGGTGACGCATCGACGCGGCAAAATCACGGTGGACTAACAATGTAACATGTCTCCCGACGCACATACAGGTGTCTTCCCTTCGGGCATGACCGCTGGATCGGTCGAGAAGGACCAAAAGTCCGACTTGTCGGGTACCGGCAAGGGGGAGAGCAACCCCGCCGGAAGGCCTGGAAGCGAGAAGGATATGGCTGGTTGCGCCTTGTTCTTGGCTAGCAGGGCGGCGATTTACATGAACGGGCAGGTGCGCGCGATCTGAGGTTGCAGCGTGTTTAGAGGCGTCGATCACTGATATGGTTCCGATCCTTTGTAGGCGATCATCCCTGATGGAGGAGCGACATTGTCCGGAAACTCTAGCTTGTGAGCGGGTGAGGTTGAACGGGATGTTGTGCGGCAAAGCAAATGTATCTAAGAAACCGAAAGTCAAAGTCGATGTATCAAACATGAAACGATATGAAACGACATTGAAGGAGCGCGCTGAGGTAATTTTGTATGCTATCCTCTCGGTTCTCGCTCTGGTCTGCGTCATATTGGGCGCAGTCTTCGGGATACTTAATTTCCAGCAACTGCCGCTTGACTGAAAATATGCTGCATCAAGTGGGCTTGACCTGACGTGCTATATTGCACGTCATTCAAATTCTGATGGTTTTGTGTTGCATGACTCTAGCAAGCTGACAAGTTCCCCGGAGAACATGTGATTGGAGTGATTGGGCTGTCTAAATCCCAGACCGAAGGTCAGCCTCGAGGGAAAAACACTAGACCTTCTCTCAATCCGGACGTCTAGGATTATCGATTATATGTCCTGGCGGAAGTCGATTACTCCATGTATATTTCTGAGATCTTCGCACTTGAGAATCAACATGTGCGATCAAGTAATAGCGTCAAAGCGTCCTGCCATCAAGGTCAAGCGGCACAGTCATGGTATTCTTGTGTTGTCATATTCTCGAGTGGTACAAATACGGCTGATGGAAAGCCCATCCCGTAACGACGTGTCCCACTTGTCCGAACTCGCCACCTATATATACCGAATCAGGCGCAGAGTGAGGCGTTTTGAAGGCTGTCATCGGTACAGCGCCGATGTTGTCGCCGCAAGGTGCTAGACTCGTCGAAAAGGTCAATATCAGTATAATCAACGACTCGCAGTCGTTCGTGCTGTCAGCGTTTAATGCCTCTCCATATGCAGCCTACGTAAACATAAGCCGATCCCCAGGATATGGCGCTATCCTCTTTCGCATTTACCTGGTCGTTGTTGGTGTTCCGAGCCGATCGTAATAGAGCTGGAACACTCCAAGCTGAAGTTATCGCCAGGCTTGATCATTCGACTTGAACTTGAAGAGCTTCATTTCTCTCTTGATACAGCGTAGGGTTCATGAAATAGAAAATCTTGCATATGTTCACGTAGGATGGATATTCTTCCCGCTCAGATCGCTTGTTCTCGAAATATCACCGCCGTTCTTTTCTGTCTCTGATCTTCTTTTTCCGTATCGTATTCAAGCTTGACAAGAGGGGAGGCGAGGTGATTTTTGGGCTTGTCCAGTAGCAAGAGAAAGCGAGTACTCTTCTAGTACCTGGCATCGGCAGGAGGGGGGACGTCGTCGTAAGCGGCCCTGCTTCCGGCACGAGGGTCCCTGTCACGGTCCTTGCGGTCGTCACGGGGTTCGGGCGAGCCCGAGTATCGCCTAGGAGCACGCTGGGCGTCGCTGCTGCAGGGTGGCCGGTTACGAAGTGAGCACAGCAAGATCTGGGCATCTTAACAGGATATATCCCACTCACTCGTAGTACTCTCTCCTCCTAGGGGGGCTCCTGTCACGACGGTCGTACCTGTCCCTGTGAGAAGAGACATCAACAGCGAGTCCACATCGATCAGCAAGGTCCGCCCAATCATTTCCTAAACGCATGATTAGTTTGGATCCCCCACCTATCCCTTCTGTCATAGTAGCTCGAGTAGTAACGGTCATCGTAGCCGTACCTGTCATCACGACCTCCTCGCCTATCATAGTCGTCTCCGCCTCGACGGTCGTATCGGTCGTAGTCGTCGTATCGGCGTCGATCATCGTATCCGCCGCCACCTCGAGAATATCCGCCGCCGCCTCGAGAGTAGCCGCCACCGTATCCATCACCTCGGTCTGGCGGGAAAACATCAGCGGAAACAGCAATTAGCGCACCAGCCTGTGAATAACTCTACCGAGGTACAACATACCAGGCCTCTTGTAACCCATGTAAGCACCAGGAGTGGGATCATGGGGCCTCTGAGTGGTAGAGTAGTCGACTCGCATGTTTCGTTCGTGGAGGTTGACACCGTTCAGCTTTTCGATGCACAAGGTGGCCTCTTCGGTAGTGGCCATCTGGATGAATCCGAAACAACGCGATCGGCCGGTCTGTCGTGTACGAGAGAAAGGGAGTATTGAGTCGGGCATCAGCTAGCCGTTTGAGCGGGGTTGTCGTAGGGTGTCGAGCGGGACTGACCTTTTGGTCGTAAACGATGGTAACGCTCTCGACAGTCCCGTACTGCTTGAACTCGTGGTCGAGATCGGCCTCCCTAGTCCTCAAAGACAAGCCGAAGACTCCCAAGCAGTTCGAAGGTTCAGGCCTAGCAACGGGTCCACGGGGTCCACCGCTGATGCAAGCGTTGAAGATGAAGGGTCAGCGACCTCGACCAGGAATGCCGAACGCAGAATTTCAGTCTTGGACTTACTGAGATCGACCGCCACCTTCGTATCCCCCCCTGGGGGCGGAGCTGTAACCGCGTCCACCATCTCGATCTCCCCTGGGAGGGTAGTCCCTAGGCTCTTCCTTGGGACCGTCGTATTGACCTCGGCTGGGCTCACGGACGTCACGGTCTCGACCAGAGTCGCTGTAGTTGCCATGAGGAGCAGCGTCTTCGGCGTACCTGGCGGCTGTGTGAGGAAACAGAGTGAACGAGTCAGTTGTGGAAAGAGGTACCGTATAATCCTGGTCCAGACTCACGCTCGATAGATCCAGCTGCGGCGGGAGGAGCGTCGTAAGAAGATTCGTAAGACTACAATTCGACGAAGAAGGCCGGAAAATGAGCGATTGAAGCTGGACCTGCGCAGATCGAGTGAACAATGTCGCTTACCATGATTGCTAGAAGTAGATCGTGGGCCTTTTGATGTCAATGTAGCGAATGACAGACTTGGTTGTTAGAAATGGTCGAAGGTTCAAGGAAGGTTGTCAAGAAGCTCTAGGTCGCACAAAGGGTGGACCCATCCTCGGTCTCGATCGCTTTCTCACGCGTCATGCACCGATTTAAGGAGGGGAAGTGACCTTCCTCTCTCGCCCGGGCCAATCCTCGAACCCATAATCAGTCGACGACAACGACATCTCGACTTGAAATGACGCATCGGTCGGCCTTGAAAGAACCATAATCAACCTGGACATAGCCTCTGTCAGTGTACTTTCCCGTCAAAATGGCTCCCCACCCGCTCCTCCCTCCTCTGCCGACCCCTCAGGCCTCGTCGTCGGGATCGACAACCACCGCCTACAAGCCCTCAGCATTCTTCATCCACGCTCCCAATGAGCCCGTCTTCCAGTCACACCCTGCCCTCTCCACTGCCGCCAAGGTGACCGTGATCAGCGCAGGAGTCGGTTTGCTTGTCAGTTCCGTGCAGAACGCGTTGGACAAGCACGATAGGGGAGCGATGGGTATCTTTACCAGGACAGGAGGGACTATCAGCTTTTTCGGTCAGTCTCGCTCGTTGTCATGGAGGAATGGGTCATTTTGAAGGGATAGGCTGATGACGGATGTGATATACTAGCTGGGATGGGATTCACCTACGCTTTTAGTCAAGCCGTGGCTGCCAACGTGCGAGAGGTGTGTCAATGCAGCTTAATTAAAGCGCTGCTGTATCTTCAGCTGACGTACCGCAATCACCTTAACTTTGCAGACTGATGATGCCCTGAACTCTGCTGCGGGAGGATGTGCCGCTGGTTTCTTTGCCGGAGCTCGAGGTACGTTTGAGTCACAGGCTGAGATGGGAAATGCCAATCGTCTCTGGCTGACATCGACTATTTCTACTTTACTTGTGGTTGGACTTCGATATATCAGCGGGATCCTTCCCCATCGGTGTCGCTTCATGTGTCGCCATCGGTACCCTTCTGGGAACATTCGACGCCGCCGGAAAGGTTCGTCAGAGACCCCTGGAGCTCCCCTTGCTACCATAGCAATCTGACTAACCTCCAAATCACCCCGCCTTTGAAACAACTATACTATCTATTCCTCTTGGGAATACCAGTCCTTGACCGGTACGGACCGTCTTTCTATTCCCCGACCTGAGCGGGAACAACGTCGGTTGGAGTTCTTCAAGAAGCCCAAGAAGATCATGGGAGAGGGGGATGCCGAGGTCGTCATCTAAGCTCTGTTCCACTCTGGGCTCGACGCTAGGATGGATCAAATTGGGATGATATGATCCAGAGAGGAGGAAGAGTCAAGAAGATGACTTGCCCGAACCGGTACCGACTTAGATCCGGTGCGCGGCCTGAATATACGGGACGATGGGACGGGAAGGAGGGACGGGCGATGGCGAAACGATCGACAGCGACTGGACGATTGTTGTAACGACTAGAAAAAGAACGATGGTGCTGGCTACATGACGAAACAACTATGCCACATCCTATTACGGGAACGAAGGCTGTCTCCCAAAGCAGGATGAGTCTTTGGGCGAGCGGATGAGCTGTGACGGGTTGGGCAGAAGGCGGTACGAAGAAGCGATGCAAGGTAGCCTTGAAAACCTGGTCCTGGCGGATACTCAGTATGCTCGTGCTGTGATCTAGTCATCATAGCTGTCAGGCTTGCGCTTACAACATCAGGATCAATAACATGCCGGTCAGTATCAACCGATATTCGAAAGTCAAGCTTCTCCCTTCCGCAGGCGAGACAGTAATTTGGCCGTTGTGGGGATGCGAAAAAGCAGGATTTGAATGCAAGAAAGTTGGGATTCTTGGTTCAACTGATTTTTGGCGATATGAGAAGCTGCGGTGCAGCCTTGTACTCGGTCAGTTATCCGATTTGCGTTCATTTGGCTACACGTTTGCTCAGATATAGCAATGTGACATTTTCCGGTTCATCATACAATATTCACGGTCGTGGTAACGGTCACGCATCTATTTGAAGCTGAAGAAGAGTGTGCTTGAGAAGATAAAAGAGTCCATTGGGGTACTGGCGAGGATGTCAACATTAGTCGACTGTTCAGTTGTCGTGGTCGACCACTCCCTCGGCCGCGACTTCAGCGTAAGAGGCATGCTCTCCATGATCTTGAGCGCTCTCTTGGGATGGCGGCGCATGGTGATGTTCGGCCCGAGTTGAAGCAGGGTGATCGTGATGATGCTCCTCGTCTCCTTCAACGACCACTTGAGCGTAAGAAGGGTGCCCTTCCCCGTCGTTCGCCCCCTCGGCCATACCCGCGGTTGCAGACGCCATCGATCTGTGAGGCTCGTCCCCCATCTTCTTGTCATTCAACCTTTTGTCTGCGTGTCCGTCCTGCTTGCCTGCGTCGCCCTCCTTGACGACCTCTGCGAAAGACGCATGATCCTGAACGGCCAGATTGTGCGGTTTCTGTACGGCCGCTCCGGTAGCGTGGACGGTCGACGCCGAGGTCGTGGCTGGGGTAGACGAAGAGGGTTGGAAAGGAGCTCGACCCGCGGTCCTGTTCTTGATGGACGAGGCTGGGCTTTGAGGTAAGGCGGTGGTCAGGTTGTTGTAGGCACTCGAGACGGAAGATTGAGCCGAGTGCGCAGATCTCTTGACGCTCTTGGAGTAGGTGCTGGGTTGAGCGAGGCTCTGTCAGCTCGGCTTTTATGTATACCCGCATACTGACCAGGCTCACTCGGTATGGTAGACCATCTGAGGATGTTTCGAACTGAGCTCGGCCAAGATGATATCCCTCGCCTCGATCACAAACGTAACGATGGCGGCGATGATAAATTTGAAGATTCCGTCCGACAAAGGGTGAGTGTGAACAAAGTGTCGAGTGCCAGCCAGGAGAAGGATGATCAGGGTGGTCATAGGTCGCAAGAACGAGCGGTGTCTAGTGCACTCAGACGGAAAAAGGGGTTAGCGGTTTTGAAAAGATGACGACACTCTTCTCCTGCCGTTGACCCAAAGACCCACAGCTTGTTGACGGTCTTGCCTCCAAATCCGATGACCGCATCTAGCGGCCCCTTTTCTTCCCACTTGGTGATAACGAACGTCTTCTGATTTTCCTCGCCTCCTGACGACGCAATCTCCGACCTGGTCCTCGCCTCATCTTGACCGACACTCTCGAAATCGTCATCTTCATTCATGTTCAAGTGTAGAGTGAGCGAAGTAGGGAAAGTGAAGGAGACGTCGACGAGAGGCAAGGCGAAAGGGGGTCCGTACGTCGTCAACGTCGGGACGAAATAGACTTGCGAGCTAGAGACATACGACAGGCACAGATTTGATCAGGTTTACAGTTCATCGTAGTGATTCTTCAGACCTACTTGTCATCCCATTTGGAACCTCCTCCAGGAGATCTCGATGTGGGCCTCTTGTCCACCTTGATAGACCTAACGAACAGTTTCTCGAGGGCGACAATATTCTTGATCCTCGAAGCTCCGTGTGTCGAGATCAAGCTCGAGCAATAGCTCGCTTGAGGCTGCAGTTCGAGGTTCAGAAGGGATTGTGATTCGGATTCAGCATGCGGCGCGTGCGAGAGGCAAGGTTGAAGGCAAGGCATGGCTCGGCGGACTGACCTCGACGTAAAGGTTGATAGCAGCATTGTATTCAACACTATGATAGAGCATGTACGTCCAGTTGAGAGTCGCTAATATCACTGTAAGATTAAAGTTGCTCACGGATCCTTGGAGAAGATACCCGCCTGGAAATCTAGCGAATCGACGACATTCAGGTCAGGCTCAATCCTGGAGATGTAACATTCCGGACAAAAGCGCCGGCTTAGAGACTCACCTTCGAGGGCGGCTTGCGGATGATCAGCTTGCATTTCGAAGGCCTTTTACAGAGTTGTTCGTTTGTATGTAATGTTTGCGAAAGGTGATAGCGCTGAAAAATCGAAGCGTTGGGATGTAGGTTGTATAGGTATAGATATAGGTGTAGTTAGCTAGATGGACAACTCCATCTGGGAACCTCCCCGTGCCTGGTTGACCTCGAGGCTGATGTCATCATCAAAGGAGACGGATTCGCGAATCACGTGACGATAGGAACTGAAACACGACAGAGTCATGATGGTGGTGTATTTGGTGCATGGGGTATTATAACACAAACCTGACAACCTCTAATCGTATATATCTACACCTCCCCTTCATCTTCACTCGACCTTCTTTTCGCTCTCGATCGTCCGCTCGGCCTTGTCCTTGATCTGCATGACCGCCCTGGTCAGGTCGACCACCTCGGCAGCGCTCAACCCGAACGTCTCTCTCAGCCTAGGCAGGTTCTCCATCGTCAACAAGGCCTCGTCCGAAGTACTCGCGTCAATTTGATTGCCGGATGACCGGTCAGAGTCGAAGCTAGGGCTGTAGATCTGGCTGGAGGGTGTACCGGTAGCGTCAGGAGCGACGTCTTGGTTCTCGGGATCCGGCACGCTGCTCGACCCGGCGGCACTTGCTGAATTTCCTCCCGTCTGTTGGCGATCCTCCATAGTCGATGACCCGGTCGAAGAGGCGCCATCCTTCAAGAGGTTGGTCGTCTGCTGAATCGCGTTCTCGCCCTTGACCTCCTTCGAACCTTCTTTTCCTGCGATCATTCCTTCTGGCGTACTCGTCTCATCCGGCGCGTGATCCTCCTTCTCCGCCGCACTAGATTTTCTCGGTTCACTTCCTTCGATAGCTTTCTGTACCGGTGCAAGGACCTCCTGCAACGTTTCATCCACCTTCACCTCGATCCTACCCTCCTTGACGAGCCTCTGCAACCATTCCGCTCCCTTCCAGGCCCGATAATGAGAGAAACACCTCCATGCCGCGATCAAAAAGGGAAAGTTGGGGATGACCGGTAAGAGTCCAAAGGGAAGCATGACGGGCGTAAGGGCGGCGGCTTGCTTCATGTACTTTTTGTGGTAGGGAATTCGGGAGGCCAAGTAGGCCTCTAGTTGAGGGAGAACGGTCGAAGGGTCTATGGATGGATGAGAGGGGATCAAGAGCGGTATCTGCGAGTAAGAGGGATTCGGTCGAGGTTGAATTAGATTGATAGCTGTCTTCTGACGGGAACAAGAAGATAATGGGACTTACTCTTGGAGTGTGGTCCTTGGCAGGATGAACGGATTTCACGCCGACATCATCCGTGGTTACGACCTCTTCTCCGACCTTGACGCTTGGGTTGATGCTTTTCAGTGCCCATCTGCGGTTTGGTACCGAAACCATGTGATGAACATCCCCTCTTGCTCATCCATGAACCCCTGCCGCGACTCACTCTTCCCACTCGACCCGATCCATCAAGCCCTCCCCCTTCGTCCACGTCCAGTACTTCCACTCGGTCGCCCGTTCCTTCAATGACTTTTTCCCTTCTACCTCGTAAGTCGGTTTAGTACCCCACGACAACCACAGATCTGAAGCCTTGGCCACAGACTCGGACGGCCATGTCGAAGGTGGAGGCCATGTCGAAGGTTTCTTCCAGTCGACCGCTTTGCTGACCGTCTTGGGACCGTCCGAACGGTCGGTCGAGGTGGATATGGAGGACTGGACGTTTTGAGAGACGTGCCAGTAGAGGATAGGCGGGAGGGATTTTGATTTCGAAGATCGAGTGAGGGGAAGAGCGAATATCCGGATGGGAGAGGGGGCCATGATGAGGGGGAGAGAGAGGCGTAGGGGTTGGCGAAGCGAAGATCTAGTACCGGAATGAACACGAATTTAATCCCAGAGACCCAGAGAGATGACTATTTCTTATATCTGAAGCTATCGAGCTAGAAGCTAGTTGCTAGAAGCTAGAAGTGCGATGCGAATCGATCCTTTCAAGCTTTGCAAGCTTGCAAGTGGGTGCGTCATATTTCGGCATCGCAACGCCTCGGAGGCAAATACACAACTGGCGCTGGCTAGCTATGAAAGAAGTCGATGATCGATTTGGGGACCGTCATTTCAAGTTACGAAGTCATCCAGAGCAGATTCAGGTGCGAGCCGACCGTCGTATTGGTAGCCGGTAGTCTGGTTTGAAAGTTGAAAAGCCGAGAAGGCACGGCCTGGTCAAAGTCTTGAAGCTCGTCTCGATTCGTCGCGGCCGCGACTGACAGGCTTAGAATCATCGATCAAGTCCTTTTTCTGCTTCTGGACAAGAATGATCATTCATGTGGATGAACGAGATTCTACCTTCTTCTGATCAGATCAGCAGCATGTGTTGTACCGTAGGATGTGGCAGTATCACGTCTCCTTGTCCCCTCGAGTATGGCTGGCGAGGGTCCTGGTCCCTTGCTTTGGTCGCTCTCGCGCGTTCCGTTTTGGCTCAAAAGCGCAAAAGCTGGTTGGACGGGCATCAGGGGACAAGGTCATCATCCCAAGCATATGCTCGACATCGTTTGTCATATCCGGTCATTCAGCTTCAATAGCCATACCCAGACATTCGCCCTACCACGGAGCAAAGCTTACGGATATTACCTTGAAGAGAAGCAAGGATGGCTACGTTCAGGAGCGGTAAGTCCGGCCAACGAGCTTTCGGTGACAGGCAGGCAAGCTCATTTCCTTGTAATCGACTACCCATGCAGCTTCTTCAATCCGTGCTGGGTTGACCACACCAGCGGCTACTCCCAGCCGGGTGTCCAAGAGGGTAAGCTCCTTCTCGTCCCAGCGTCATCGGATCAATCAGCTGATCCCACTCCTATACACCTCCTCTGACTTCATCCAACCCAAACTCAATTTCAACAACCCAATTCATCTTCGACATCGACATCAACCCCGACCTGCCGAGCAGTTCGCCCACGACCTCCTCATTACCGGCAATAAAGCCTCCAACAACATCAAGCCTATCATCAAGCACGGTCCTCCTACCGGAGGTCGATCGGCCGCTTCGGGGCATACCGTGACCGTCTTTGGATGTACCGGGTTCTTGGGTCGTTATCTCGTACACAAGCTCGGTAAGCCCGGCAGCCCTATCCGTACCTGCTACGATGGCTCGGCGAAAGTCGAGCAGATCTCAATAAGACAAGGATAAGAGGGGCTGAAGAGTATACATGACACGATCATGTTTCGTGTGAACAGGTAAATCGGGATCGAGGGTCATCGTACCTTACCGGGACGAGGATGACAAGCGACACTTGAAGATCATGGGCGATCTCGGTCAGATCATTCCTCTTGTATGTATTCTCGGCGCTCCTGCTCCTCTTTTACGAGATACAATACGCAAAGCAAGTTTGGAGCTGAGCTAACGGCATCTGTGAATCTATCTTACAAACAACGTCGTAGGAATGGGACTTGAGGAAACCTGAACAGATCGAAGAGTGTTTGCGGCATTCGGATGTTGTTTACAACTTGACCGGTCGGGATTACGAGACCAGGTGGGAACGCTTTCAATGTGATTTGGGGTTGCTCTGGGTCGGTAGCTGATGAAGGGAGGTTTTCTGATCGAACAGAAACTACAAGTACGAGGATGTCAACGTTACGTGAGTCGTACTGCTCCTGTCTGGTATGGGTCAAACTTTCGAGGGGAAACCTGTGCTGAATCATTTCTTCATCCTTGCTGCCCCTCTATAGTGGAGCTTCTCAGATCGCCAAGATCGCTCACGAGAATGGCGTCTCGCGGTTGATCCACGTCTCTCACCTCAATGCCAAGGCGGATTCCGAATCGGCCTTTTACAGGACCAAGTACGAAGGAGAGGTCGCTGTCAGGGAGGCTTTCGCCGGAGCCACCATCGCTAGGCCCGGTCCGCTGTTTGGAGGAGAGGATTGGTTGTTGAATGCCGTGGCATGTGAGTCGGGTTGTGCATGAGCGGATTAAGAGGACTTCCCTGTTGACGATTCGTGATGCTCTCGCTCTGTAGCATACCCCACGTTGTTCCACTTGAACAACGGTCAAACTCGAACTCGTCCCGCCCATGTGCTGGACGTCGCTGAGTCTCTGGCTGTGATGCTCGGTGCGCCCAAGACATCGGTTGGAGCCACGTTTGCCCTTCCCGGACCCCGAACCTACACCTACTCGAACCTCATCAAGCTCGTCGAGGCCTTTACCCTGAAATCTCACGCCGCTCCCGTCCTCCCTAAACCCATCGCCATGCTCATCTCCAACATTATCAACCGGGCACTCTGGTGGCCTACCGTCAGCCCCGACGAGGTCGTCCGAAAGTTCATTGACGACGCCTCGGCCTCGCCCAAGTCGGCCGCTCAGGACGTTCCTGCCGGCTGGGAGCAGCCCGAGGCTACCGGTCTCGAGGCTATGGTCGGTGTCAACGGCGAGCGTGTCAAGACGTGGGCAGACCTGAACATGGAGCCCGAGACGATCGAGGAGCACGCCATCAAGTACTTGCGAAGGTACCGAAGCGCGTAAGTAGCAAGCGAGATCGAAACACTTCCTTTAACAAGATTCACCGGGTACTGACGTCAGACCCATCTGCGTCCCCCTTTCTTTTGCCTCGTAGTTCTACCTTCGACGCTCCCGTTGAGATGGGAAGCTTCAAGGCGCCTCGAACTTATCACGTTGTAGAGTAAAAATAGACGTGGTGTAGAGTTCTCCATCTCTACCTCGTTCAATTGAGGTTCAAGAGGTTCTTGTCGTTGTTTATCCTATCGATCGAAAGCTATCTATCACAAACCGGACTGAGCAAAGAAGCTGCCAAGAAATCACCTGGCTGTTCCATGAGGATGGTGCGATTTCGAGGTATGCATGGTCAGCGCAACTGTCTCTACCTCAAAAGGTGTGACTATGACCACATCCACATTCTCAAAATCGTCGTTCTGATGTGGCAGAGCGATCTGGCGCGACCAGTGGTTCGGCCAGGAAATGAGACCACAGGCCACAGGCCACAGATCCAGAGAGTAGATGTTTGGATCGACTAGCGCTCGGTTTGTTTGCTTACCTAAGCCAAATTTGGTCCGCGCAGCGAGAGTGTTGACGGTTCGAGGCTTCTACTTTCTACATCCTACAAAGTCTAAAGAGCTTCATCCTTGTAAGCCTTATAGATCCTAGCTATCACTTCTACACCTGACTGCTCAGACCTGAAACATAGCTCTCTTTCTCTGATCGGACGGTCTCCGAAGCAGCGCGGCAGACGAAGGGCAATCTACAGAGCAGGCGCATCGTTGCGAAGATGGTCGCTGTAAGCACTTCTGTCTCGCTTGTTCAGGAATACTATATCAATACCGATGTTTTGATGGCTGCAGGTTCAAGAGATCGACCAGCACTACAAGGTCAGCGCATAATGGACAGGCTCGCTTTTCGAGCCTTGACTGAAATGTCGGTTGTTCTCGATTCAGAGCTATCTCGAGGGGAGATATAAGAACGTAGGGACGAGTCGCTTTGCGGTGCTAGTACGCTACGTCTTCCTCTGGGCTGGAGTCGTGCTCGGCTCCTGGACTTGGATCGACTGGTGTGCGTATCTCGTCGGGACATAAAAAACGATTCGTGGTATCTCGATACTGATCGATGCTGCTTGGATGCTGTTTTAGGTTATCCGGATGCTCGGACGCTATGGACGGTAGTTGGGGCTCTCGTCATAGCCTTGACATGTATCTGGCCCATTCTACAGTTGAGGGAAAGGTCGTTGAGAAGTGAGTCGTCTCAACCGGTAGACATCGGATCAGCTCGAGTTGAGCTCATCGAACCCCCTGCGTGTGCAGCTGTCGCTCAAACACCACCTTCCGCTGCGTCGAGCTCATTGATGAGCTTGATCTTGAGGCCGTTTGCTGGACCGCCCACCAGGAGGATCTTGGCTTGGTACGCTATGGTCTCGGTCATCTCTACGATCATGTTCTCTCTTTTGTGGGAGGCTAGGCACACGGAAGTCGAGTTGGGCCTTTTCAAGAGTACTGTGTAAGCCCCGCCGGTTTGGTTTCTTTCTCACGTGGGATAGACTGCTCAAGGCGATTCGCAAAATCGTCGATAGCAAGCTTCCTCACCACCTCAATGAACGCTTGGTCTTTCTGGTCATCGGCAACATCTGGTTCTCCTTGCTACTTGGAGTGTGGGACATCTACACCGGCCGATGGAATCGACCCAAATGGGCCAGAGACGGAGTGAGTAGAAATCGGTTTTGAGCCCCAATCGCCATTCTCCTAAGACCAGTATGACTTGCAGGAAACACGCGGCATGCGTTTTGAACGTGAAGCCAAGAGGATTGTCAAGACTGTCCCGTTGCTCGCCGCGGCCTTTTCTGTGGTCTTCACCCTCGGTTGGGTGGGAACTCGTGTGCAATTCTCCAGGTGGATCATTCAACTCTCAGCCGGTCTCTTGAGGTAAGCGCAGCAATCCGTGTGCTTGGGGAACTTTTTGTTGATGCTGGATTTTCTGGACAGGCCCTTCCTCATTCGATTCGCTCAATGGCGTTTCGACCTCGACTTGATGCTCTTCATCCGCCTACTGACACTCTTCATCAATACTGCTGTCATTTTGCGACTACCGAAAGTGTTCTTCGAGATCAATGCTACCCAGGTATGTCTCGGTGTGGTCACTCGCCATCAACCAGGAGGATTGATTCCGGTCGTTAGCCCTTGGACTTTTCGCCAGTCACTAGCGGGATGAAAGGCATCGACGGCGAGAGATATCTCACCACTGCGTTGAGCTCGAATGACGATTATCTCCTTGTGAGTACTGCCTCAATCTCCATCGTTTCATGTATCTAATCAAGCCGTCCGCTGTTCCTTTCAAGAATTTCACTGCCTTCGAATGGGCCGACCGCGGATTGCAGTCTTCCCGACGAAAGGCTGTCCTAGAGGACCTGAGCGACAAGCCGACCGCATGGAACAGCCTGTGGAATGGTTTGATTTCGCAGATAGGCAAGAGCCTCCAAATCCTGCAAACCAGGAACGGGAAGCTCAGCTCGACTGCTCCCGCTGCCCCTGTCAGCGTTCCTGCCTCGATTCCGACGTTGACCACAAACAGGGAACGCGCCCCGGCTGTGCGCTCTTTGGCTGGTCCGGGAATTGTCAAACAAGTGAGCGGCACGACAGAAAAGGCTGAACAGGCCGCCATCACCGTCTCCAACGCTGTGGCATCCTCATGGACCGCCGCTCAACCCAGCATCGATTCACTAGTCAAACGTACCACTTCCGTCATCTCGCCCTATACTGAAAACCTGATCGAGAACAACCCGACCGCTCAGGCCATCGTCAAGCGCGCGGAAGATGTCAAGGCCGGTGTCGAGGGTGTCAAGCAGCAGATCCAAACGCTTCAAGGGAAAGCGTCCGAGGCGAACGAAAAGGCCAAGACGATGATGGAGGGCAAGACATGGTGGAGACGACAGTGGAACGAGAACAAGTCGGCCTGGAGGGCGAAGAACTTGATGGGCAAGGTCGCTGTTGATACGGGTGATTGGGTCGAGAGGGTGTTTGCGAGGCGATGGGCGGAAGAGGAGATCGAGAGCGTCTTGCCGAGGCGCAAGATAGATGAATGCCTAATCCGAAGTGAGTCGTGGATTTTCCCTGTCGAATCGTGCTGTTGCTGGCCGGGACGCTAACGCCAACTCGTTTGATGAATAGCACTATCGGCCTTCATCGTAGGGTCCTATACCGAGGATCCGTACGGTCAAGTGCAACACAATGTACCTGCTGCCCTGTCCTATTTTGCACAGTATCACTCGGCTCTGATCGGGTTCAAGAATGAGCTCAAGAACGAGGCAGCCCAGACCGAGAGTGAGATCTGGCAACAAGCGGTCGAGCTCGTCATCAACGAGACGGTCGATCCCGTAAGATCAAGTGAGTCCTGGTTGACGAGTCGATCGATTCTGGTTATTATGCGATAGTTTCCCCTGTCATCACGTCTGACGGGAGGCTGACCGAGTCCTGGGAATCGTTGTCTTTTTCAGCAATCGAAAATGCCGTGCGGGCGATCCAGGCTACCTTTGGCAAGAGTATGAAGGCGTTTGAACTGTCACCCGGTCTGACAAGTTGGATCGAGGCTATCAAACAGGAATGAACGGAAATAATGAACGATACACCGGGAAAAGGCTGTGCTGAAGCAGACGGCACAAGTACCAGTGGTGGATGTTGTTCTGTTTGCATCGGTGTCTGTTTCCTAAGCATATTATTGAATAACAAGGACCGGTTGGAAAGGCTTCCGGACGATTTTGATCATATCTGTCACGATTCGTTACGTTCGCATGACTGATCGGACACATGACCCCGGAAGCTTTTGGAACCAGGCAGAAGAAGGAGAGGGGAGGGATGACCGGGGTCTCGGTTATTTGCATCCGGTCAACGTGATTGTCAAGCGATGCCCGATCAATCCTGGATGATCAAAATATATAAAACACGCAAAGAGACAGGATCGAGAAGGGACATCATCTCTTTCGACCTCGACTCGCAACTCATCACCACAGCAATAAGCACCACAATACCTCATATATCTCTTCCTCCAGAGCCTTCTTATCCTCACCCGATCGCCTTCTCAAACATGCTCAACGTCGTTATCATCGGAGCCTCGACCGCCGGTCACATCATCGCCTCCCAACTCGCACCCAAGCTTCCTGCCAGCCACCGTATCGTGATCATCGACCCGGCCCCAACCTCTTACTGGCCCATCGCCAGTCTTCGAGCCGCCGTTGTTCCCGGCTTCGAATCCAAGGTCTACCATAAGCTCGAGCAGAAGAACTTTTTCCCGGCCAACAGCAAGAACGTCTTGGTGCGACAAAGGGTGGTCAGCGTCGAGCCCGCTTCGATCGTCCTCGATGGCGAGTTTGAGGGTTCCAGCCAGGTTCCTTTCGATGTGAGTCGATCGAGGCGCTTTTCAAAGTCAAAGTCTATCTTCCTGACGGAATAATATCTTGTTACTAGGCCCTTGTGTTCGCGACTGGTGCCTCCCAGCCTTTCCCTATGCGACCCAAGCAGGAGTGGTCTGCCGAGGAGATCGAGCGACACTTCAAGGTCATGCAGCAAGAGATCGCCGCGTCCAAGAACATCATCGTCATGGGTGGCGGTCCTACCGGTATCGAGTTTGTTGGAGTGAGTGCCCGAAAAAATCGATGGACCCACCTCATCTGCTAAATTCACTCCTCACCTCGTATCTAGGAAATCCTGGGCAAATTCACCGGCGCTGAAGCCAAGAATATCACCCTCATCCACCGACCTCAACAACTGATCGATGCTCGTGCTTACAAGAAACTCGCTACGACGCTCGAACAGAAACTCCGAAAGGCCGGGGTCAACCTCGTTCTCGGTGACGAGCACGTTGCCGGACCCGAGTTCAAGGTCGGCAAGCAGGATGCCGGGGCAGTCGTCAGGACCAAGCAGGGCAAAGAAATCCCGGCCGATTATGTCTTTGTCGCTGTGGGGAACTCGCCGAACACTCAGCTGCTGGAGCAGGTCGACCCCTCGGCCGTGTCCGCCAACAAGTTGATCAAGGTCAACGATCATTTGCAGGTTAGTGAGGGGCTTTGGTTCGTTGAGCAATCAAAAGGCCAAGCAAGTCTGACGTCATTGCTATCCCCTATGCAACAGGTCAAATCCACCTTTTTCACCAACCCTAACGTTTTCGCCGCCGGAGACTGTGCCGACGCACCCGGTTGGAGGTCATTCGTCTCGAGCGAGACCGAGGCCGGAACGGTCACTACCAATCTGTTGGCCGCGATCAAGAAGAGCTCGTTGAAGGTTCACAAGGCGGGGCCGCGGGCGATGGTCGTTCCTCTCGGCACGACTGACGGGGTGAGTCTCTCTTAACGTTGTGTATGTAAATATGCGAACGCTAACGATCAATTGCGGGCTTCCCAGGCCGGGTTCGCCCAACTTCCTCTTTTGGGGGACTCGATGCTCCCAGAATTCCTTATCCCCACGGTCAAGGGAAAAGACCTCTTCACGGCCAAGTTCCACGGCCGGTTCTTGGCCTAGAGCGATTCGATCAGTACGGGCCTTTCTCTGCGTTGTATATTTATCCTTTAGATTTCGTTCTTTGCATGTCTAGTTTCTAGACTTCTTGAATATAATAATATCATTCACACGATGGGTAGCAGGATTCGGCATGGATCATCCTGATCCGTCGCAACAACCTTGCAGAACGTGCAGTCCGAGGGGCCTCTCGGCAAACCCCGACCGTTGCCAAGCAGTGGAAAGCCGATTGGAGTCTCATACAATAATGCCAGGCGGCGCTCAAGCGACGGCGAGGAAACACCACAGCTGTAACCTGTCTTGACCTGAAAGCTGTCTATACTACATCACCGAATAGGACAAAAGAGCGGCTGCGATGCAACAAACCCCATCCCACGATTGACGAGGTACTCACCGTATTGGTCTGTTCTGATTTCTGCTTCTTGCCTCCATGTTTGTGCGAGCGTCGTCGGAATCGAGCTGTCTCATCAACACACCTTCCTGCTTAAAGAATCGAAACAGAGATGCTGCATTCAAATTCTCACAGGGGACAAATCATCAACGTTTGCAGCTGTGGACTAAGCCCTGTTACCTGACCGGATGAATTGGCTACTTGTTCCATCCGTACTATTGGTGTCAGGAGCATCCTGATACAGTACCAACCAGTGGGTCGCGTGTTGTTGTCTTATTGTGTCCCACCTGGATTAACCAAATCTAATTCTGCAGGTTGAAACAGACATCAATCCTCCACGTCGTCCCGGCTCAAACCAAGTCTCGTTGTAGGATAGACCCTCAACAACCGGAATTATGCTGCGCAGGCTCTGAATGAACCGTAGTCCGACGATTCGGTCGTCAAATGCTGAGGTGTATCATGATATGCACGGTACACGCGTGACGTTCGATCGTGAAGAAAGCCGGATTTAGTACTCTTTGAGCTCGATACTCGGGCCTTGTGTCGACCCTAGAGAGACACGGGTGATCGAAGGGCCTGTGAGATGAGTATCGACAAATATAAGAAGATATGGTTGATCAGCACGAGGTATGACATCACAATAAGCCCCAAGGGCGAAAAGTGTCATCAAGAAGGTAGAAAGATAAGACTGCCAGACCGACCTTTTTGGGGTTTAGAAGTTTCTGAAGCGTTCCGCGATTGCGTCTGTCGGACTTCTTTGATGAAATGCTTGATGTTGGCTTCTACGTCTTGGGTGGGGAAATGTATCTGCGAAAGAAGAGAGCGGGATAACTTTCTTTAGCGAGGAACGATCGATAGAGGTGGAGAGTGAGGTTCACTTACTCGGCCGATGGCTAAGAACAAGGAGATGAAAATCGACGTAAGAAGGTGATTATAAGCCTCCTGTCATCTCGATGATCTGCGAGAGGACGCAAGAATTCACCCGCCCGAACGTGTCCCTGTCGATCCTCTCTCCAGTCCATCAACCCTTTCGCCTCCTGAACCGCCACATCCATATCCTCCCTGACCGTCCCCCTCTTCGGGTTAGGCATCAACCCTTTCGGTCCCAAAAACCTCCCCACCTTTGGCGTGATCGTGGACAACAACGATGGCGTACAGATCACCTTCGTAGGCTGGATCTCCCCGGAGAGGACTTGTGCGCAGAGTTCTTCCCCGCCTACGTGGGTCGCACCGGCGGAGAGGGCGAGGGTAGCAAGGTCGCCTTCGGCAAATACGAGGACGACTTCTTCTTTACGCCGTACGTCCCTGGGTAGAGAGACTCGGCCTCGAAGGGGAGGGGCGGATTTGTCGACCCGGGTGATGATCTCGATCTCGAATGCGTTGTCTGGGCGGTCGGATTCTAGTGCCTGCGTCGGTTTTGAGAGAGGATCGGTTAGTCGTCCTGCTGCACGGTGAGAGTTCGCGTCTATGAAAGACGACTTGCTTTCAGTACGGAGGCTGCATCGCGGATCGGCATGGCATCCGGGTTGATGATGGGGCCTTTCACACGTTTAGCCAGTGTCACTGAAGAGCTGGTGAATGTCCGTCGAACGGTTTGCTGTTGGTACGCAGAGAGTTGAGGTAATCAGTCTCCGAAATTGAATAAGAACTTCGAGATGTGCAACTCACGATGCGAGCCGAGCTGGTGCTCGAGATGGCTGTGCGACATGATCCGACGAGGAATGTGGGCAGTGACATGGCGAGTCGGGGTCCTATGGGATGTTTTGAGCAGCTAAGATGATATGTACGCCGATGATATACTCATCCTCATGAAAGAGTTGAACTTGGTCGAACTCTTGGAACTTGTGATCCTCTGAGAGATGAATGGACCGAGGGACGCGCTTGCACCGCGGATGATGAAATAAGCCCGGCATCACCTATAACTAGCCTGGATCAAGAGGGTGATCACTAGATCACTCAACGTTCATCCATCCATCCATCCATCTACATTAAACACCTCAAACTCGCACTCGAATGTACAAACGACACCCTCAATACTATCGTACATGAACAACTAGCCAGAACTATCTTGAAATCACACTCGACGGCGACCTCGGTCGCGTCCACCACACCGCGCAGTCGAACCAGCCCGGATCAGATCACCAAACACCTCCAAGATTCGTCATTCGCCCTCTTTCTTGTGATCGACCACCTCGACCATGCCCGGGACAGCAGGACCTTTGTCACCGGGAGCGGCTCCCGCAGCTCCCCCAACAAGAGGCGAGATTGAGAGGAAGTTGTCGATGAGATCGGCTGAACCTCCCCGACCGAGAAGGGTAAGTCGAGGCTGAGGTGCGCGTAAGAGATTCGGGCTGAGCTGATCTTTGTCTTTGATTATCTGCTTTCACTTCTACCGTCTCCTACTTGTCACTCAAACTACGATATACTCTGTAACTATCTTCTCTACCCACTGTCCCCTTCGTAGCGCTCCTCCGGTCCGGTCCCACCACCACCCATAGGCCAATCAGGCAACGAATCCGACTCTTCCTTTCAATCTTCACTCGCCGGACCACCTTTGATGAACACCGCCGGTTCTCCTATCGCAAGTGGGAACGTCTCCAACTTGTCAGCTGGGTTGCATGGAAACGGCGTGGGAGCGTCGGGGGGTTTGAACATGGGTAACAGCAACCAGAACGGTACCGCCAGCGGTAACAACACCATCAACAACGGTACCAGTAACAACAATTCCATCATCGGTACCGCTGGAGGTAGCAACCTCTCCGTTCCCCCTAAAGGAGCTTCCAGTGTCCTCTCGTCCATCCAAGAACGTGGAGAGCGATCTACGGTCTTTCCCGGCGAACTTGAAGAAGACGACGAGGATGTCGAGAACGAGTTTGAAGGCGAGCTCGAGGGAGAGGGGACCGAGTTGGAAGAAGAAGAGATTACAGGGCAGAGAAAGGTGGATGGGGAAGAGTTGAAGAGGGGGATGGACGAGGAGAGGGTGATCAAGAGTGGTTATCTGTTGAAGAAGGGCGAGAAGCGCAAGGTGAGTTCAGAGGGTTAGGCTATGCGATATGGTCAATTCGCTAGGATGCTGATGAGATTGGCTTTGGTGTCTGTGACGGTTGTGGTAGAATTGGAAGAAGAGGTGGTTCGTGCTCCGAACGGAGAAGTTGGCTTATTATCGTGATGAAAAGGTAAGCCGTATCTCTATCCGTCACTGTATCAATAACGTCGCTGACCTCTGCAATTTAAACCTAAACACTAGGAATACATGCTCTGCCAGATCCTCTCCCTTCGAGATATCCACAGCGTCGTCTCTGTTCAGCTCAAGAAGCACAATTTTGCCTTCGGGATCATCACGGCCAAGAGGACCTTTTACGTCAGGGCGACGTCGCAAGGGGAAATGGAGAGTTGGGTTCACGCAGTGAATGACGCAAGGAGGAATTTGGCGGAGGGAGATGAGAAGGCTAGAAGCCCGTTGCAGATTACAGGAGGAGCTGGACCTGGGGGTTCGGGCGGTGTGAGCATTCCGGTCCCCGCGGCTTCTACGTCGATGGGGAACCCGAATCGAGGGATGAGCTCGTCCGAAGGGTTTGGGCAATACGGCGTCTCGCCAGGATATACGGAAATGTCGCTGGGATCGTACACCCCACAGCGAGGTGGATCGGTCTCGCATTCTCACTCGCACTCGCAATCGCTCGGTGGCGCCATGTATGGATCGCAGCCGCAGACACCTATAGCCCTTCATCCTGGATACTCGATGCAGGTCGGGGGTCAGCAGCAACAGCAACAGGGGATGATCCCAGGGATCGAATCGCAATTGGACAGGCTAGCAGTCGGCGATCAGAGCATGAGTCCGTCGGGTGGAGGATACGGTGGGAGTACGAGCGGAATGAATACGCCGACGGTCTCTGATCGCGCTCGAGGGATGCCGATCAGGACGACCTCGGCACAAAGGGAACCTTCGACTTCGTCCGTGTCCTCCATCCCTGTCGACAACGGCGCGGTGTCCCAGAGCAACACCAACACAATGACGACAGGGAGCCTGTTGCCGCAAGCCTTCATCCCTACCTCGTCGGATGAAGAGGACGATGCGTTTGCGCCTCGGTCTTTCGGGCAGGGCAATGGGAACAATGCCAACATCGCCGGGATGATGGGGATGAGCCCGACCACGAGATTTTCGCCCATGGGTCATCCGCCTACTCCCGGAGGTGGGATGGTCTCCCCGAGACCCGTCCAGACGGACCCGAAGAAGGTGATCCTGAACGGGTATTTGATGAAACTCGGAACGAGGGGAAAGAAGACGTGGAGAAAGAGGTGGTTCGTCTTGACCAGCGGCGAGTTGGTCTACACCAAGAGTCACATGGTGAGTGCAGGATCCGGTGCGCGTGATGGAATGAGGATATAGTGTGTTGACCATCGACGTTGCCTGCTTTCAGGACACCAAGGTGCACCGACAGATCCCCCTCAGCAACATCCTCGATGCAATCGAGTTTGAACCCGTCGAGCCTATGGGTACAGATGATTCCGATTCAGACGAAGCGAGGGAGATAGCAAGAAGTCCGACGAGTCCGAGAAAACCTCGTCATCTACACCTGGACCGAGATCGAGAACGAACCCGAACCCGAACATCAGGCAAGGGGGAAAAGGGTACGGTCGTTCAGCACGCTTTCCAGGTGATTACACCGCAGAGGACTTTCAAGCTCTGTGCCCCGAGCGAGGAGGAGGAAATCAAATGGGTGGCGGCGTTGAGGGCGTTGATCAACCGGGAGAGAGGGTTGATGTCACCGACGATGATGACGGGTACCATGGCGCCGGGTTTGCCTGCGATGCCGGCATCAGCGTCGGCGTTGCCGGGAGGGGGTCAAGGTCAAGGTCATGCGTACGTGCAAGGGGTGCAGGCTTATGCACACACCGGGCAGGCGTCGAGAACGCATTCGCAAGCGCCGACGCCTTCGGTCCAGCCTGGGTCCGAGGAAAACTCGTACTTCACCCTGGGTAACCCTGTCGCGGTCAACCCCAACAATGGCAGTAACAACATGACGAGCGTCCCTGGGACACCCGCTGGAGGGTCGGCTGGAGGATTTACATATCCGATCCCGCAACAACAACCGCAACTGCCGCAGTCAAGTCGGACGACGAGAGCGTCTTTGCCGCCCTTGGTGACTACGCCGTCACATACGAGGACGCGATCAGCGACGCAGAGCGCGAAGGCGGCCGTCGCCGAGGTGGTTAGGCGCTTCAATCCCGAGTCGTGAACGGGATGAGCGACGCGATGAGGAAGAGGGAGGGGTGAGGTGTGATTAGGATGCGGTCTATCGCGCAATCGCGATATATATCTTCTCTCTCTTGTATCGAAGCAATAGGTTGTCAGATTGAGGCTGTCTGTCAGTGGAGAACATTATAATATGTACTAGAGACTCTTTAAGCATTTAGCGCCACGAGTGGGGATTTGATTGACCACTATAAGGACTGCGCCTCAGCCTGGTTAGCCTGCTGCTGTATTCTCTCTGGTGTGAGGCCCTACCAAGCTGCGCCCAATCCTGAACTTGAAGCAATCACTCTGGCTTCTTCTATCCAGAGTTAGACTTGATTTCATGGAACTAAATCTTTCGTAATACTGTACGACAATGACAATCTTTGTATATATTCTCGATTTGATGTCCATTACAAAGGGCTACACCAGTCCCACGATCGCATCACTGTTGTCTTGTTCAGGCGTTAAAGCTCGAACTGCCATCCGGAATCGTTTCGCCAGTGCATTCCGAAGCCACTAGCGAGTGATCGTTTCGAGCGAGCCTATCACGCTTGGAACAGCCGAGATGGATCTCTGTGGTGTTTTCTGGTCAGGAAGGCGAGATTCGAGAGTGATATCGTGATTGTCTTTCCCCTCAAGTTGAAACACAGAGAAATCTGGAAGTCCCTCAGTACGCGGAAGCGTCCAGTTCAGCGATCCGGTTGCACTGTCTAAAGCGATGCTGCCCGGATCTGCGGGAGGTCGCAACGAGCTGTTGATTGATCCAGTAAGGACACCGCTTCCACATGGGTCAGGATCTTCATCAGATGCGTCGACAGCCTTGACCTTGATCATGAGCATGGGCTTGCCTGATTTGTTGGATGTACCCTTCATTCGACCAAAGTTGAAACTATATGACTTGTGACGTTTGTACACGCAAGTGACTCGCACCGTCCCCATTTTGGTACTCCGGCTGCTGGTACCGTCGTTCTCGGCTCCAACTTTGTACTCCGTGATCTTGAGCATATGCGACCACGCAGCCTCGAAGGTCGGACTTTTGAAGCAATCGTCGAGTCTGACCGCCATCAGCTTTTCCTCACGGACGATAGCGCGCTTTTTCTCGCCCTTGATCTCCACACTGTCGACACCTTGATCTTCGGCCCAAGGATCCCTCAATTCATCCTTGAAGTAGATCCGCCATTCTCCCTCAGCCTGTGTATGGACCTTGTAACATCAGCGAAGGGCCACCATGCACGAAAACGCGGATCGAATGTGATACAAACAATACGGCCCTTTCCTTTAGAAGCGTTCTGAAGGGCAGCTGACCAGATATAGATGGGCGAATTTGGCTCCGGACTGGACTGATTGTTGCTGAGGCTCTTGATCACACGGTCATACATGGTGGAGAAGAGCTGGATAAGTCTGTTCTTGCGCTGTGATAGGGTTCGAGGTGTTACCAACACACGAGGTGAGAGGGGAAGCCAACCGGAAAGACGGGAACTGGGAGCACGTATATATGCATATATGTATTCTATGCAGCATGACCGGCCGCGCCTGTAGGTATACCGCTTGCGTGGTCTCACACAACTTTGCCATCTGAAAGGAAACCCATCTGTTCATCACGCGACTTTGAGGAATGGCGACGAGAGGCGACAAAGTGACAAAGTTAATCACGCGCGCGCTATCCGATCAAGCGCAATAAGGGGCGTTGAGGTTTTGGGTTCTCAGTCAAATACTTTGGGTGTCGGTATTTATGTCAAGGATGAGAACCAGGGTTCCATTTTTGCTTCCCTTTGTCGAGGCACTTCAAACAACTCTTGTGTGACCGTCCTGGAGATTGCCCGACGAAAGCGACCTCACCGCATTGTTGATTGTCCCTTGACGGTGGACCCCCGTATGGAACAGTCCGCACGCATACTTATACTGTTCCAAACAGCAGTACCGGAAATCGATTAACCTCAACGTCCGAAGATCATGCAAATCGTATCTCTTCTAACTAATGGTACATGAGATAACTTGCTGTAATGGTTTGTTTTTCCTTCTGTGCCTCCCCTTCTTTCCCTATCTATCGTTCTCCATGACTGAAGGTTTAAAGTTTGAATTTACGCGATGCTGTCCTCTTGTTACCTCTGATGTGTTCACCTCCCGAAGCCCATCCTAAACTGGGAAGGCGGGGGTTCTGCTCAATGTCTGCCGTTTGAGCTCGTCTCGCTGTTCGTGTCCCCTGTGTGTCGCTCGATCTCCTTTGAGTACATCGACAATCTGCGCTGATAGTCACTTTCTTGTAGGACTGAGCGTCCAGCCACCTCACCCAGGCGGCCCTCTCCCTCTTCACCAGCCGTTCCTGAGTCGGCGAACGAGTCTGAGGTCCCGGAAGGGCCACTGCTTCCCTCGCTAGGGCGCGGCGAACTCAGCGATATGATCTTGGAGAGCCTCGACATGAACGACTCCCTTCGCCTAGCGGAAGCCTTGGTGTTTCGCTCTGGCTCTTCTACATGTACCACCAGCTCATGTGTAGCACCAGAGGGCTGCCCCCATGAGAAGCTAGAAGTAATGTTTTTCTTTGAAAGCAGAATTCATCGGATTTGTCTCCATTTTCTCATCACTGCTCTAACCTAGCATTTGACTCCAAGGCTTCTCGAATCCAGGGTTGCCCAGAGAATATCCGAGTGCTCCCAGCCTTTTGATTACCTCGTCTTTTTTCGGCTCATTCTCTGGCGAGACAGACACTCGCATGAGATTGCACCGGTCCGAAGAATCGTTATCGTCCGGGCGTGGACCAAATTGCAACTATCAGACACCCTTTTTCTACGAACAGACCAAGCCGATTAACAGATGAAGCTGATTGGAGGGTATTGGCAGGACAAGCTCACGATGCGATTCGAGACAATAATACATTCACTCTGGAGGGCTTCTGCTCAGGTGTCTATAGCCGACTGTTGTTGACTGTTTGTTGGCTCATCGTGTATGGCAGGATAGCTCGAAGTCAGGAGAGGGTGTCGCTTGGTATTGGGATGAGATGAAAGTTTCGCTTCACTGTGGCATGAAATCGTGGTCGGGGCCTTAGACGGACTGCAGAGAGTGGGGGGATCGAGCAGCGTATATATAGCTGTTTCTGTGCAAGAATGCTGTATAGGAGGAGAAGCAGCTTCTTAGCGTGTGTTGGGGTTGACTCCGTCAAATGAATGGAGGTTGGGCGGATGGCGCGAGATGGGGTCACTGTGAAACAAGCTCTCTTCGGCTGACTGTCACCAGCATGATCGACGTTCTCGGTTCTCCCATAACAATATATGTCGAAATTGCCGACATTCGTATGGCCTGTACTTGACGGGTCCGCCCATACGCCAGGATAATCAGTCACGGATGACCCTAGGTCAGGTGCAATAGGCGTGAAGACGAAAGAATTGCGACATCTGTTGTAGTGATTGGGAACTGGCGATAGTATTGCTCCCCTAGCGATCGGTATGACTGCAGTGGTGTTGGAACGAAAGCATGAGTGACGACAGGGGTGAGTCGTCCTCGAGATGGCGTCCGCCATCACGAATGATGACATCGACATCTCGCGATTGTAGTCTGGGTAACTTTCTACGTTGTCTTTGGAGTGGTGGCGAATACAGTCAAGCGATCAAGGGGTAGTCCGCTGATCAATTCCATCACGATGTGTACCGAGTTGCTTTGCATATGAGATTCGGGATATGACCATATATTCACGCAACGCCGCACAAGAATGATATCTCTCTCTCTCTCTCTCTCTGAGCAATAACATGATCATTTTTCTGGAGTAAGTATTTTCTGAAGGGGAACAGGAGGAGATAATGTACACTCTATGGTCCCTATTCGCAGTCACTAATTGAATTATCCTTGTCCTTGCCTTTGAGAATTTCTTCCTATCGCTGGTGTCTCTCCGCTTGTTGTCCGAGTCCAAACTTTTACCTCGGTGCGCGGTTGTTGGAGTTTCCTGAGGATGGGTTCGAGGTAGCATACACATTGGACGTCCCTGTTCCGGGTCCGGAGCGACTTGAGGCGGGGTATTGACCAGAAGTTGCAGTTGCAGCTCCTGAACCCATCGAACTGTAGTGGGATGCGGTGTCTGCTCCTGTAGATGCACGAGAGAGTGGCCAGGCCCCGAGTGTTAGTCGAAAGGGCGAGAATGAAAGTTTTGGAAAAGAAGCAAGAGACTTACTCTGTGAGCCGGACACATCTCTGCATAGTGGTGCGATATCAGTGTTTCACCATTGTAATTTAATGAGCTGCGTTTTTTTGACTCACGGTGCTCTGTGAACCTGGATGATGAGTTCCTGTAGATCTGGAACGGACGTTTGCCTCTCCGAAAGCATCCTATAGTATGTCCTTCGACTGTTGTCTTGGAATTGCTTCGCTGCACCGAGCTCTTCGTAGCGTTTGATGACAGTCGATTCAATCACCGATTCAATCAGAAGTTTGCAATTCGCATAGTATGGACCGTAGTTCTCCAGACTCCACGAGTTGTTGATTGGACCTGGATTGTTGGGCAGAGTCGAGTAGCCCACAGCCGTTACTTGCAACGCATCCTGATCCGTCACTTTAAACAACAGATGGTAATTGCCTTCTGCCTATAAGGAGGTCAAAGATCTGTCAGTACTTGGGCGCATATTGCAATATGCCTCGACTAACGATGTCGTCCGGCAGGAACGAATGCTGTTGTGGGGTCGCGGTAATTGCTCCTGTTATCCTATCGTAGGATATGACTGGAGTAGGCCTGAGGGTAGACCGTATGCATGTGGTGAGACACTCTAGTAGAGCTGGAATGTCTTGGTCAGGGTCTTCAGTAGGATCGGGAAACGTCGCAGTCATCATGAGGGTGGACATCTTGAAGGATTTGCTGACAGCGTGTGGCGAAATCGAGGACAGTATTGGATTGATCAAGGCCGTCAAAAATTGCAGTAGGACACCATAGTTGGCTGTACTGCGTATTTATAGATAGCCGTGGTACACCACAGCTTCGACTGGACTAAATTTGCTACTCAATGCCTCCTCACGGACTGAAAGGAGAACAGAGAGGGTCAGGGGGTCCTTTCCCCAAACTTGCTCGATTAATGAGGCCTTTCCCCAATCTCTTTCGATCACACGATACGACGCCATACACACCTCGAGCCGGATCGTATATTCCCTTGTCCAGATCCGGCAGCCGCCACCGGCATTGCATCAGCGTCACACCACTTGCCGTCGGATTATACCGTCACACTAAGCGGGTGTGATCGATATGACGCTTTTTCATCAAGATATGGGGCTGAACAAGGGAATCGTGATCGTCTCATGAATTATCCGATGCCGAAATGTACATTAACAATATCGACTCTGCTGCGGTACAAACCTGACAGACAAGATACGATGGACTCGGATGGCGTGTTTTCCGCGGCATGTGGAGAATGTGAACGAAACCCGCTGTTATCGGGCGAAGGTGTGGGTGCAGGGGGGTCTTACGGCGGCTCGCTGGGATTAATAGATCTGATGTTATCGTTGTGACAGACTGGGAGAAGCGCTGAGAGTGGAGTGGAGCACGTAATATGGTGACATTTCGAGGAAATGCGACGACAGGGTTAATCGATCTGGGTTGGTTGAAGAGGCTGAAACGAGGAGGCGGAGCGCGCAAGATCACGTGATACTGCCGAGGGAACAACGGAACGCCACCCTGAACTTGCCGTAAGGCCCGGGCCGAGGCCGATTCCCAAGAGTCGAACGATGAATTCAACAATTGTTGCCAAGATCGCAAGATCTCGATGCAGAATCGTCTTGACATCGACGAGATCTCAAACAACACCAGATCTCCCTCATAATCGTACAGGCAGCATCGGCTTGCGTCTGCCTATCTGCCTATACCTTCATAACTCCACACACCGCATACCCCAGCCTCGCGTGGCCTATTCAAACTCGGCCACCATCTCTGGCCGCCGAAAGATCATCGCCCCCGTAAACCCTAGCTTCTAATCAATCATCGATCACCACCATGCCCCGGTCTTCGTTCGTGAACCTCTCGATAGGACTGCTACTGCTCCTAGGGGCAAATGCTGTAAATGCTCAGAGGTCGTATTGTGCGGAAGACCCGTTCGTGAGTCCGGGTCGTCAGCAACAGGCAATACCGGGATCGTGCTTGTTTACCTTTTGCCTATTGTTTCGTATCTCATTATAGGCGAACCCAAGCGAAGATCGGTGAGCTCTCCCATATAGCATACAAGTTTGTTACTGTCATACTGATTCATGACTCTGTGATTTCGATCTCGATCCTGTTCACTCGACACAGATGTAACCCGCTCCGATACATCCCCGTCATCTGGGGTGCTATCACCGCGCTCGTCCTCTACTTTATAGTCGCCATCCTCTTGACCGTCCGTAAGTTCGGATCGTTCAGTCAATGGTATGTCATCCCGCAAGAGATAAGGAGCTGATGGATAGGCAATCTTGTCCAGAATTTTTCCGGTATGGAGGGAAATACTTCTTGTGCCTCGTCATCGGGTGCTACTGTGAGTCTTCCTACTTCCTATCACAGACTATTTGTCTTGCTACTGTCCCTCAAGGCAATGAGCTAATGTTAATCTTATTTCTTCACATCGTAGGCTATGGTATTGGGCTGTGTATGAGGATTCCGTTCAGGTCCGACCCGCATAACACGACCATTTACATCGTACAGTACTTGTTCATTGTGCTCTCGGTGAGTTGTCTGGGCACAGGGCGGTGTGTAATAGCGCTTACAGAGGTTGACAATATACTGCGTCAATGTCCATTCGGTAGCCATGTGCTTTCTTGGCAGGTAAGCAAAATCCCGGTCCGCTCTTGCTTGACACGATCTACGACTGACCAAAACCACCCCCATCCCGAAACTCAGGCGACTACATCCTCCTCGGCCGGATCGTCTCCCACCTTTCCGGCGACCGACACCTCCGACCCGTCCGCCCTAACAAGGTCACCCTCTTCTTCGTCCTCTCCGACGTGGCGACCTTCCTGATCCAAGCTGCTGGAGGCGGACTATCCATCTCCCAGAAACCCGCGATGAGGGATGCGGGGCAAAAGATCTTCTTGGCCGGGATTTGTCTCCAGTTGGCGAGTTTCGCGTTCTTTACTTGTCTCTGGGCTTTGTTCGGGATCCGAGCGTGAGTCTCTGTGGTTGCGCGGCTGCGTATGATCCAAGGCAAATGGGGCTGATCATGGATGCGATGGCCGGTCGCAGGTATAAACGGGACCCGGAGCTTTGGGGGATGGCTTGGTGGAAACCCCTGTACTGGGCTCTCGGGTTCACTTGTGCCATGTTTTTGGTAAGTCTAGCAGAGATTATTCTTTTCTTACGTGATATCGACGATCAGGAACACAGCGGCTGATCATTAGCGAAACGTCCTTTGCATCGGTTGTGGTAGATCCGAAGCGTCTTCCGCGCGGTCGAGCTTAGTGAAGGCTATACGGGGTATCTCGCTACGCACGAGATTTACATTTACTTGTTGGATACCGTGAGTCACTTGTCTACTTCGAAAACTGACCGCTTTCCGACCGCGTAGGGGCTAATATATCGCCCCAATCCCGCTAGCTGCCTCTCTTCTTGGGAGTGACGACCTACATCTACTTCTGGCCGGCCAGGTACCTCCGGGCCGACACCAAAGTCATCAAGGACGAACAGGACATGTCGTCTGTGGATCACGCTGCTACACCAATCCCTGATCTTACACAAACCGGTGAACGACCGGTCGAGGCCGTACAGGAGGTCAAAAAGTAAAAGCCTTCCTCCAAGGTAGAGTGGAGGATAAGGTCTCTGCGTGCATAAAGGTTTCACCCTCCTCGCTTCGACGGCAGGATCTAGTAGGCAGGAAAAGTGTATGATATATAGGTTGTGGTGCGTCTTGAGGTTGTTCGTATATACCCTTTGGTGCGATTCGATAATCAACACATATCAAGGCACTACGATGGTCGCATTCAAGCTCATGCATCAGGTACTCATAGGGCTCTATCTGCTATTTATGTCGTGCATATTAGGTTCGAGTGCGTTCATTTGCTGATGACAAACTACTTGTGATATGGCCTAGCCAAGAACCTCACTTTGACAATATGTTGTGTTACGTTTCGCTGCCATGTTCATCCGGCCAGTTCAACCTTTCCCAAGATTGAGTTCCTCTCTGTCTGACAGTACATTTTGCGCTCGTCTATCCTACTCGGTCGTGGTCATAACAGGCTCGTCCCTCATTCTTAAAACAACCTTGGTACCAGCAAATTCTTCGTGTATGTGTGTGTCGTTATTGGACCGGGCTAGGTCGGGTATTCGATATTCGCTTCGTGTTCGTCTGTATTTCTTCGCCGACTTATTGTCCGGACGTAATAGTGGGCGTGGGAGGGACGACCTCGATCTCGACGTCGTCCGCTCGAGGGATCTGTATGTGTAAGGGCGCCGGCACTGTCCCCGACGAAGAGGCTGCCGCTTGCTCTTCCCTTGCCAAAGCTCTCCATCCGGTACCAACACCCGCACCCTCATCAACGCTAGGTCTTGCCGTCGAGCCTACGCTAGAGCCTCTCGCTCTACCCATCCCAATCCCAGAGTCGATCGGGTTGCCATCCACATCCACCCTGACGCCATATTTGCCCAGACTATCCGTGCTGCTGAGGAACTCCACCTGCTTAGCTGAAAAGCCCGCTCGTGGTGCGTCGAATGAAGATCGGATGAGGCTTCCCGGTAACGGCCCGGAGATGGGTCCGTTGAGGTTGATCACCGAGGACGAGGCCGAGATAGGTGTAACTGCTCCAAAGGAAGACAAACGGCTCGAGAACCGGGTCATCGGCTGAGAGTTGTTGATGTTGTTGTTATTGACGGAGAGGAGGGAGACCTGGCTCATCATCCCCGGCGTAGAAGCACCAGAGACGTTTCGCATGGACGAAGCGTTCGACCAACCTCGGTTCCGACCCGTGCTCGTACCCGAGGTCGACATCCTCATCAGCCCCGCTCGATCATCGTCCGTCGCCGTAGAACCGGTGCTGAATCCACGACGATGTTGTTCCGCCCTCCCACCCGTCAGACGGCCGACAAACGCCCTGAAACCGCCTCCGCCGGTGGCATTGGCATTGCTGCTGCCAGTGCGACCACCAGCTGGACGTGATTCGGGATCGATATCGAAATCAAACCTCGGTGGGGGCACGGCGGTATCGTAACTGGGCGCCTCTCCCCATCCTCGATCGGGAATATCAGACGTCGACACGCTAGACGCTCGGGTCCGACCTCGGTCAGGCGAATCGGCTGCGGGCGAGGTGGTCGTGCCCGTATGAGTCTCGTCTGAGCGGACGTCATTGTCGTTGTTATCATGGTCGACATCCGTCGAGCTTTGACCGGGTTCATCCTCCTCACGGAGCAGCTGAGAGCTAGGTCCAGCGTTATCTTGATCGTCCTCGTCCTCGTTCTGACCTTCGACAATGTCCGTCTCCTCGCCTCGTCCCATCTGTCTCAAAGACTCTCGTTTCCTATCGAATCAGAACGAGTTCGTCCGCAAAAACACAACCCGGTACCATCAGCCACTATCCGCTCAATGCCCGCGTACTAGTTGAGGGGGAAAAAGCGACGAGGGACCGCGGAACTCACCGAATCAAGACGACATCCTCCGCCCCGACATCTTCCTCGTACAGCGGTAACGTCTGGGTCGACCGTTGAGACCCGGTCCGGCCCCACCTCCTACCTCCACGTGTGATCACTCGGCCGCTCACAGCTGGAGTCGTCGTCGTTGTAATTGATGTTGTTGTAGTATTTGTCGTGGGTACTGCCGGGGTGGTATTGGATGTCGGCGTCCCACTTGAAGCTGCGGCGCCCCGACCCGAACCCAAGCCCAACCCTCTTGCGATCCTCCCACCTCTTCCACCTCCGTTCGCATGGTTGTTCCCGAGGTGTAAATGCCTAGCCAAGATATCCGTCAACGGGTCCCCCTGCCCCGGTACCCCGTTGATCGTACTACCGTTATTGTTCGTCGCATTCGAATTCGAGGTAGAGGTCGTCCGTGTCCGGCCTCCTAGTCCGTGTCCTTGTTGTCGGGGTTGTGAGGAGGATGCACCTGGGCGTAGGGAAGAGAAGAAGAAGGAGACCGGATTACTACTCCGTTGGGCCGTCTCTGGTCCTGACGTAGTGGTCGAGACAGGTGACGGTGGTAAGCCGATAAGGATAAGAGGGTATGGGATACAGTACCGGATCTTGTGCGAGGTTGCTAGCCGGCTGCGGAGGGTTGGGGATGTCCGGATCTGTGTGTGCGCAACAAACGAGTTCGATTGATCGATTGAGTGGTGGGAGATCAGCTTCAAGTCGCGTTACGCAGATATCGACGTATCGTAAGACGAGGTTCAAAGAGCCGTAGAAGCAAGGGGGTCAAGACCGGTGTAGCCATAGTCGATGCACTTACGACAATGTAGTTGACAAGCACGCACAGGACGATGAAGTACACGGGTACCAGGTAGATGGCGATGGACGTCATTTTCGCTGCGAGCTGTTCAAGGTAGTATACTTTTCTATCTCGACAGATCGAAGTGGTAGAGGATGGGGACAAGAGACAAGAGACCTCGACGAGAGCCTCTTTTTATGGTGGAGGGGATTGAAAACGATAGGATGGGGTGATGTTACAGAGATCAGAACAGCTATAGATATCAAGAAGCTGGGAGCATACGAACAACAAAATACGACGATAGCGGTGCATGCGAGTACTCTGGTCATGCATGGGCGGCCGGGCAAGTGCTTCCTTTGCGCTGATTGTTCCATTCTCTTCACTCCCACGTTCCATCTACCATCCCGGCATCCTCCGTATGTACCCGACTAGCCCGAGAACAATCGACATGCGACATTCTTACTTGCAACTTTACCTTGTATATCTGCACTTCCCCCTTCGAGTTGAAGCCCCATCCAGGTCGTTCATCGTTCAAACTCGACTTCGAGGTTGCATGAATTGCCAAAACCCCCCCCCCCCCCGGGCCGAGCTCGGGGGCTGTGCTGCTGCTATCGCATGACGTAAGACGTAACGCTAGCAGTTTACTTCCGAGATTTACTCCCGATCAGCCAAGGCGACGTTCAGATAAGGGAAAGTGACGATACTGTACGCGACAATGATGATGTCCCTTTGCCTTTTTAGCGTTTTTGAGTTTGGTCTGGGAAATGTCCCTTTTCGCTATCTTCGGTCAAAGTTTAGCTTTTTACGTGATATTACGTAATTTTGTGACGTAAAAACGCTAAAATTCGAGATTTTTTGCCTGGGACAGCGGGACATTTGTCCCTTTTTAGCTGGGACATGGGACAAAAAAGGGACATCATCAATGTCGCGTACAGTAGATCATGTCGATGTTCGATGTTCGAGGTTGCAAGTCATGTCGACCTGGACGTTATTGCAGAGCTCACTGAGAGTATGGTCAAGCCAGACGTAAGAGCCCGTCAATCATGCTGATACGAAATAGAATTCTGCATCCCAGGGCTATATGGGCTTCCACAACGACCCATCCCGCTCGATGCCGGTACAACTCTTCTCAATCCAAACCTCCGACTATCGAACCGAAATCGACCTCAACATCACCTGACTCCCCGCCTGATGGTATCCCAACGTTCCAGGATCTCGGTCTTCCGACGCCTCCTCCTTCCGCTCCGTTATTTAGTAGAGAGAAATTGTCGGATGAGGAGATCAGGCGGACGGGAGGGAATCTGGCCAAGCTCATAAGGGATTCTATACGGGTGGGTCTTGATACGAGATAGGAGACTACCGGAGTCATATTCTCCGTTGTAACAGTTGTGTAGCTACTGGACCCTTACAACCCATTATCGTATTACGACTCTCTGACTATCACAAATTGATCTTTGTCTCCGTTTTATGTTGCAGGCGACGGGTCCGATTCCTTTAGCATACTACATGCGACTATGCCTAGGACATCCAACAGAAGGATATTACACCAGAGACTACACGCAAGGTTCGGTTTCGGCGGGAAGTGCGGCGGCTGCAGGTGAATTGAATGATTTCGTTACGTGCGAGTGGAGGAAGCGGGCTTGGGGCTGAGTTTGTTGGTCCAGCTTCAGGTTCACCTGTATCAACATCGTCACCACCGACAGCCCCAACTTCAACATCATCGACATCAACATCATCAACATCGATAACAGATCAAGCACAATCGAAAATCCTAGCCGAGATCAAACAAGACGTCTTTGGCCGCAAGGGGGATTTCATCACTTCCCCCGAGATCAGCCAGGTTTTTGGAGAGGTCAGTCCCAGCCCTAAGCTCCGAGCAGTGAATGAGGAGATCAGAGCAGGCTTGCTAAAATCTTCCCTCCTGATCTTCCTCCTTCCGAACCCCCTATCTCTTTTTCGTCATCGATGTCCACGGCACGCAGCTGTTAGCACTCTTCTTGACGACCGAATGGATCGCGCAAGGTCGACCGGGACGGATCAGGCTGGTCGAGCTCGGTCCGGGGAGGGGGACTCTGATGGACGATGTCTTGAGGGTGAGTTTTCACTTGTTTCTACTGGTACACTTTCCACAATCTCAGGTGAAGCACAATCGACTGAACTAAGCGATCTATCTCTGGCACGTTATGATATACCCGCGGACAGACATTCGCGGCCATTCCAGCGCATTCATCGCCGCTGTCCAAGCTGGAACAGATCTGCCTGATAGAGACTTCGTTACCGTTGAGGGAACAACAAGAACGGAGGATCCGGGATCGCTTACGAAAGAGCGGGAGGGACGTCAGGGTCGGCGATGTTGAAGCAGAGGAAGCCGGTGGCAAGAGGAAAGAGGGAGAGGTCGATCTGAGGTTTGAGGAATGGATTGGGAAGGTCCCGGTCGGTAAGTGCTGATAGGGACGGCTTATCTTGTTGATCTAATCATCTCATCGCTGACGATTTGGACGAATAGACAAGGACGTCTTTACCATGGTCATCGCCCACGAGTTCTTTGATGCCCTGCCTATCAACGTCTTCCAGGTGAGTCTTGTCGCAGAGTAGACGCCGCTCGAAGCTGTAAATGATGGACTTTAGGCTGATATGCTGTGATGTCATCAGAAAACGGAAGAAGGTTGGAGAGAGGTCTATGTAAATGTGGATCCTGGTTGGACGGCCAGTTCTAGGTGAGACGATTGGGTTAATGGTATTTGCTGCTACATCTTTTCTGACCGCCGAATCGCATCGAGAAATAGCGCCGAACCGTCAACCGCTGAAACGGACCCCTCGTTCCGCAAACCAAACTCCGGTCTCACCCTTGCACTTTCGCGAACGAGCTCGACGCTCTCCCAGATCCTCCCAGCCACATCGCCCCGATTCGCCGATCTGGCTGTGGGCGACCGGGTCGAGATCAACAAGGAAGGTTGGGAGATTATGAGGATGATTGGCGAGCTGGTCGAGGGCAAGGTGGTCGACCAGGAGCGGGGCTGGAGGGAAACGTCAAGTGCGAGCGATTCGGAGGGAGTAGGTGGGGTCGGGTTGGTCGTGGACTATGGCGACGAAAAGGCGTTTGACAATTCATTCAGAGTCAGTACTGGGTTCCGCCTCTTTGGTTTCAATCAACTCACAGCTGACATGGTCTGAATGTAGGCCTTCCGAAGACACGAGATCGTACACGTCTTTGATGATCCGGGTAGCGCCGATCTGACCGCAAACGTCGACTTTGCCTATCTCAAAGAGTCGCTCGAGGGTGTCGGTAAGCAAATCCAGAGCAGCTCAAGTTGTCCAAGCGACCCAAATGCTGACTCATCATTGTGCTCGCCCAGCCCACCCGCATGGACCCATGACGCAACGAGAATTTTTGATCTCACTCGGTCTCGCACCTCGACTAGACAAACTGCTCAAGAACGCTCCTGATAGGGAACGCAAGTTGGAGATCGCGAATGCCGCCAAGAGGTTGATCATGGAGGACGGGATGGGCGGGCAGTACAAGGTCATGGGCGTGACGCCTGGATGGAGGAAGGGCAAGGGGGTCTATCCGTTCGAGGTGGTCGACCAGGCGCAGTAGAGGAGGGACAGAGGCGGCGCAGAGATAGATGCGGATTCTAACGTTTCGATGTCTGCATGCGAACCGTGTGGCGAAAGTTCTTAATAGCCCATCCTGACCATGATCGCGGTGCCGACTAGAACCCCAGATGATATAATAAATATAACACAACAACAGTGAAAAGATGAGCCAACAGGAAAGTCCAAGGGGGTGCCTGAGGGTAGAGGCTGGGGTATACAACAACTAGGACTAGGAGACCGGGCGTCTAAATGAGATAGGTCGGTACAGGTGTGAGGAAGACGAAGATAATGCTGGTGTTGATCTTGAGCGGATAATGCTCGTGTAAGAGGTCGTATCGAGTGGAAGGTTTGGTTCCGAGGCGAACAGGGAGTCGAAGTTCCGGCTGCAATGACGGGGTGATGAGATGTGCAGGTGCTCCTAGCGGAGGTCCAGATCCTAATGTGATCTCCCCATTTCCCCTTTGCGTCCTCCCACATGACCGAGGCCCCCCTTCTCAAACGAAGAATCTCTATCTCATGACCCTATCCCGCCCTTCTATCTTCTCCTAGCCGGCCTTCCACTCCTCCTCCTGGCCTTCTCGCCTCCCTGCCTGTTCTTTCCCTTGCGTTCTCCCCTGATCGGCATGCCCTTGGAGACTCGCCATTCTTCTCGACGGGACATTCGATCGCCCGAGGTGGAGATCTTCTTAGGGGTGGTCGTAGCGTCCATGTCTGATTGTTGAAGAGAGAGAAGGAGGAAGAGCACGTAAAAAGGTTAGAGGAGGAGTGCCGCGAGGTAAGAGAAGTGCGAGGCGGTGGTGGTCTTGCTCACCTTCATCTTCCACCTTGATCGCCTCGTCCTCGATCACGATCTCGTCCCCATCCTCGTTCTTCTTCACCTCCTCGGGCTTGACGCCCTCGGGTCCGTCCTGCTCGACCTTGCGCTTCAATAGCCTATCGCTCAGACGCTGGATCCTGTCCGTGTCGTGTTGACCGTACCACGATTCGGATCGTTTGAGACGACGAGATTTGGTCTGAGCTTTGTTTCGGAGTGATTTACCCATGGTTGCAGAGTTCTAAGGGTTTGGTTGAATGGCTAGATTCGGGGTGATGTTTAGCACTCGGAGTTGTACAGGTTATCGATCTCGACCTTGACCGAGGTTGCCTGTCGTGACCGAAATAATTTGTGAGAGGGGCAAGGGTTGGAGTTACCTCGAGATAGATGTGCACCGCGGATAGAGTAGCTAGCAGTCATCGCTAGTCGCGCGTCTGAGCCCGAGAAAATCGGAAACACTCGGAGCGAGCGAATGACATGTCAGTCGATTCGACTATAACGTTGGTACGTTGGTCACATCCATCCTGGCCATTCTTGTCTCCCCCAAACACTACTCATACCATCTCTCTAGTCTCCATCTAATCTTCCGTCAGGTCAGTCAATCCACCAATTCGACCGGGAGGGGGAACCGCCGGAACACGCCGTACTGACAAGCCACGACCCTCGTCATAAAACAGCTCTCATCATGTTCGGAATTCAACGTGCCATCGCTCGATCATCTCGACCGGCCTTCAGGGCTGCTGCCGTCGTCAGGGCTCCTACCGTATCGGGTGAGTCGGAACGTACCAGGCGGAGATTCCGGTGGGAGGCGGTTGGAAGATGGGACCGGAGCTGGGGAATCGAGATAGCTTATTCGGTGCGAGGAGGCTGATCTTTGGCTTGTTTGATCTCGATGCGCTCTATGGCTCCTCGGAATGGCGTCTGGATCGTCCGCACACCTTTCACCAACCGTCTTCATTCTCTTTGATCAAACTGCGTCGCATCTTCTCATCATCGATTCCGATTCCCGACGACGCCCGCAGCCATCCGATTCAACTCTGGCGGCGCTCACGCCCACGAGACCGAATCCTACGAATCCTTCAACCAACGTTACCAGACCTTCTTTAGCAACGTCGAGGACGTCTTTGAGCTCCAACGAGGCTTGAACAACTGTTTCGCTTACGATCTCGTCCCCTCCACCTCGGTCATCGAGGCTGCCCTGAGGGCGGCCAGAAAGGTCGACGATTACGCGACCGCTGTCAGGATCTTGGAGGGTGTCAAGGAGAAGGTCGAGAACAAGGGACAGTATCAGGCTTATTTGGACGAGTTGAAGCCTATTATTACCGAGTTGGGTGAGTTTCGGCGGTATTGCAGATTGCGGTTCGAGGCAGGTAGTTTTGCGTGCGCGGAGGATTGGCGCTGATCCTTTGCACTTCTCTTATCCTCATCCTTCCTACTCGCCTTCTTCCACCTCTGACTCACGCCAATCGGACTCTCAAATTCTGCCCTTTTTGGCCCTATTCGATCCCGAAACCTATCCACGTCCCCTATCCCGTCACTCTCCACCCCACATCAGGCGTGACCACCAAGGAACAACTCTACAACCTATAAACCCCAGGATACTGAAAATGCGGGTATAGATGGGAAATAGAGGAAAAAGAAAAAGGGGACGGGCCGGCTGGGGCGCGGCGAGCCACGAGGATCGAGAGGGGGATGTAATTGTTTGACTTTTCGGTGGGGAAGATACGATGAGATGAGATGGAACGCGATGGGATGAGATCGGAGTCGGATGGGGTTGGGAAGTTGGCCCTTGAGACGCTCGGGATGGCCGACGTGAAGTCTGCTGGATTGAGATGTGAACAGGCGGCGCAGCTGGAGGAACGTCCTGCCAGGGCAGCTGCTCTCGGCCGCGGCGCTTTGCCTGTCACATGACAAATGGAAAGGTCTCAAAAGAGCTGGCCTATACCTTCGCTGAGCCCTGAAGTGGGTCTGACGGGAGTGATGTCTTTATCATAATCGAGGTCACGATCAAGCAGATTGCAAATCACGAGGGCATCTTTGAAACAAATCCGAACGTTTGCGTGAAAGCCCTTCACCACTTACTGCGGGAAATTGTTGCGTTTCATATGACCGAGTCCTGGTTAATCTCAGGTCAACGTATTCTGATCAGATTGCAATCTTGAATGATCTCTCATTGTGGTGAGCTCATAGGCATTGAGCTTGGGTTTGCTGCTCCTACCAGCGAAGCTGTCGTCAAAGAAATCGTAGAAGCCCTGGCGGATGGCAGCTTCCTTGCTATCTGCTTCATCGACTTGAGACTGTCCACCGTGGCGTCGCCCACCTTTGCCGTCGTCATCGTTGAAGAGAGTCCCGAGTGTCGCCCCGCCATTATCGTCGTTGAAGAGGGTCAGAACTGGTGTGAATCGCAAACATGATGCCTATTATGTTTATCATCTTATGCATGGAAAGGACGAGATCAACGTCGAGACCATATCGGACTTCGAGCACTGTGTCGTGAGTCACGAGTAGCAACAAAGGGTACAGCAGGGCTTACCCTTAATAACGATCGAAAGGAACTCGCCATGCCGGGAGAGAAAATTGAGCTGGTCAGGAATGGGAAGAAGATTCTGTACGCCATTGGTGATCTCGGTTAAGTCCAAGAACAAACCTAGCCCGATCAGCCGTCCTTGAAGAGATATTTGAAGAGTACAAGGGGGGACCAATTTGTCTTTGGCGCTCTTGAAAGATATGGCAAGACAAGCCTTCCTTTCATGAATTCACACCCCCTCGCCTTCCTCACAGGTATGTACTCGGCTTGCATCAAAGGCCCCTATCTGTCCAAACAGGGGTTGTTATGCTGTCTTGGCTTTCATTGCATGGAAGCGAAAAACACCAGCAATTCGCCAGGTTGCAAAGTGGTGAATGGACGCTCGGATATACAAGTGATGGCATGGAACGTGGTCAATGGCGAAGCTTTAGATTATATACATCGCAGAATGCTGAAAGTGCAAGGATTGCTACAATGTTCAACCGGACTCGGGTTTGAGCTCTTTAGATTTCGGTTCCTCGCTCCATCACGAACATGCTGGGGGGGGGGGTTCGCCATCATCATAATGGATGTTGAGACTAAGCCGATCCGGCCTTCTCCCTATCCATTGTAGCTCGTTTGCACATCCACCCGACCCAATCTTTGATGACGGCTTGGCGTTTCGCATCGTCCGCCTCGTCGATCCCGACCTATTCACATTCGACACGCAGTCATCAGCTTCTCTGATCCGCCCCTGATACCCCAAACTTTGCCCAGCTGACCTTGGTCATAACATGCTCGTACCCCTCGTAGATCTTGATCTCTTTCTCCGGACTGCTGATGCGCTCGTAAAAGGCCTTGGTGGCGAGATGCGATGTCGCTCGATCCTTGTCTCCGTGGATCATTCGAATGGCTGTGTGTATGAATCGTATCAATATTGAGCGCGATTTATTGTTACGAAAATCTAACTTACGCAGCTTGATCATTTCGGCCTTCTTCTGTAATTCGGTGAATCCGTGCAAGAGAGACAACCCGGTCGACGCTCGAAGCTTTCCGTGGTAGGTAAGGGCTATAATCACGCGATCATGTCAGCTTGCCGGTACTAGTCGAACTATAATCGATCACCCGTACGATCTTCGCCGAACTCTCGTTCGACCCTAGGATCGTCGCTGACTTTGCCTGTGACGGGGAATCTCGGAGTGAGATCGGGTACGCCTGTGGGAAGTCAAGCCATCTTGACTCACCTCTCACAGCTTCCGCCATGGGCAAGCTGGCAGCAACCTTAACGAGAGCTTTGGCAGCGAGTTCGACCAAAGCGTTCGGTCGAGAATCGGCAGCGACTGTATGAAACGGAGGGCGGGAACGACAGATTAGCAGCACGTCCTCCAGATAGCAAGATCTATGGGTTTACTGACCTTCAACGAGAGGACACAGCACCATAGCTCCGGCGATCTTGGGCCGATACTCCTTCTTAGGCTCGGCCGGCTGATCCCCCACGCCGCTACCCGAGCCGGACGAGATGATCTTCTCTACGTCTGAAGTAGGAGGATAGGTGATGATATAATAGAGAACGGTCCAACCTCCCATCGACGCGCTGTTCGATTACAAGTTAGAGATCAACAGGGGGTATCAGAGATGCAAGAAAGATTGAGACTCACCCAGTGAGGAAGACTTCCCGTTGTTTCCTGCCATCAGCGATGTCCACTTCAATCAGATCTTTGGCCACGACGTAAACGGCAGCCGTCAACAGATGAACGTCGGTCAAGTTCGAGTGGATTCCGGTAGAACGGCCGTACTGCAGGACAGCACGTTCAGATGAAAAGCTGTGCCAACTAGCATTAAGCATGTACTCACGCTGGGAAGATCCGGGACGATGACCCTGAAGCCCTTCTCGAGGAAATAACGGCAGTGAGGAGCGTATCGAGCACTGTTTATTCTTTGACGGCGTCAGCCTAAGCTCCTTCCGTCACTTCACTCCGCAACTCGCCCATATTCATTCAGACCTAATACGTATAATGAATTCAGTATATTCTGCAGTCGAAAACATAGGAGAGGCAAGGCGAGCACTCACCGTGAACGAGTAGAATATCCACCCCAAGCCCTTCCTTGCTGGTCAAACTCTCTTCTTGCATCTCCCACGACTTGTAATACACCCATCTTCCTCCTCTGATACGCTCCTTGCTCAACTCTTCAGGCACCAAGGTGATATCTTCAGCAAATTCGATATCCACACTATCCGGGGCTGCCCGTCCGTGCAAAAAGACTCGTCGTCGTCTAGTCCTGATGGTAGGATTATTGTCCAGAGCCTGTTCGGGCGCCCATGGCTTCGTGAGATACCTCCCGTAGGTAGGATCGGGTGGGGTGTAGAGCTTGAACTTTTGCAAGCCCGGCTCGATGAGATCCCAGACGACGCTCGGCATGTCGTGTTGATCGCGTGCAGTTGATGTTGTTGTTGAAAACGAGCTGCTGAATCTACTCGATCTTGGTTGCCTTGTGTCTCTGTGAGCAGTGGTGCTTGCGTGGAAACTTGTCACGAGTGTCCGAGTAGTTGTGATCTTTCTGATAAGTCTGACTTTGACGAGTCCAGACATGCAAAAAGAAAGGGAAATCTCGAATATCGATCGCCGTAATATAATGAAGATGAACATCTGACTGATCATAGCCGGTTTTAGAAAGTCTGGGCTGGTACGCGTAATCATCGCGCCGGGGGCCGGAATGACCGCAGGTGGTTCAGCGGGTTTGCCAATCTCATCTAGGACAGCTGCATATACTACAACACCATCCCTGCGGTATAATGCTCTAGGTGTGCGTGGAAAAGATTCGGCTGAACGTACTACTGTTACAAGGCTCGGTCAAGGCGTTGAGCTATCGTACCGTAAAAGGGGGTATATGCTTCCATGTCGAGCAATTCGTTGAGTTTCGGGGATGGTAGCTGCTGCATGGCGTTCAAGTGGTTCTCAGTAAAAGCAGGCTGGCGGAACTCAGTGGAGAGCAAGTGATGCACTTACCATATCTGCTCGTTCGTTTAGTGCAATACCTTGATGTGGACGTGCAGTCTCGATGGTAGGCTCTGACGAACACGGTCGACCCGCACGTTAGACCAGCTTGAGGCCTCCATCTGTGAACACCTGTGTGACCGCGGAGGAGACGGCCCGTCTCGTATCCCGAGCGCTGCTATTGCTCTTTGACGCCAACAAGCTGATGAAGACGCATGATCCGACAAAGACGGCGCTGAAAACGGTGTAAAACAGCATCAGGATCCTTCAGGGGCGTAGATGTCGGTCGCAGTTTGATCTGACGTATGGACTCACAATCTGTAGAACGTCGCCCGAGACAATTGCTTCTCCTCGTCCGATGTTCTGGCACTTGCGAAGATGGCTAAGAGCCGGCAGCTACCGGTCAGGACTGCCACATATAATATGAGCTCAGGGTAGGCTTACATCGAAGGTTCGGAAGCTTGCCCATGGTTCAGCTTATTGAACCCTCTCAAGGTGATGGATTGATAGATGGCAAGATCTGCGGGCGGCGAGCACGGCGTCTTGGCTCGTACGTGTTTGACGCTTGAAGTTCCTTGATCCGTCTCCGAGAGGGCTACAGTACGGTATTTGCCTGGATGAGCCTCAAAGTCAGCCGCCCTGGTTTCTCGGGTCATGATTCCTTACTTTTCTCACCTCTTGGATTTGCTCCCTATATTTCGAGTACCCCCTCCGGTCGCGACCTTGATGCTTGATCGAGAAGACTGATTGGCACAGGGAAGGATTCAGCTAGATACTAACGGAAGATCGGCTGGCTGTCCAGGATGTCCTATAACTTCGGAATACTGTGATACTCACAGTCAATAGCCTTCACACCTGCTGCAGCTTTGATATCAGAAGCAGAGAGGTAAGCCAGAGGCCCGGGACAGAGGTCGAGTTGGAAGAGGTTCTGCGGATATGGTTCGTGAGGCATGAGAGGGATCTCGGAAGCAATTGATCCCGCTGTTGACCTTGGACTGTTCGCTTGCCCACTGATCGAGAATGATGAATCACCCTTTGCCGGAGATTAGATTGTGAGCGGGGAAGAGCGAGCTGATTCAACCTCGCAAGAGTATATAACAACAACAACGACACCTTTACCTTTTCATTCCTGTTCATTCCGCACCTCCCTCTTCCTTCTCCTGACTCTAACGACAACAGTTACGACAAGAGGCTTCGACAAGAAGAACAATCAAGATCTATCATCGGCATTCACGAGGCCACCAGCCACTTCCTCTCAACAAAATAAACAATCACAAGATCAACAAGAACGACCGGTAATGACATCGACCTCCTCCAAATCGACCCTTCCTTTGAAGGGTATTAGCATCTCCACCTCGGGCCGTTTTTCAGGTACGACTCAAGGCGCCATCCAAGCTCGTATCACTTCGCTCGGCGGAACGTTCTCTACCAAGATCACGCCCGAGACGAGCATCCTCATCACCACGGAAAAAGACTACCAAAGCGAAGGAGGGAGTACGAAGGTGAACGCTGCGAGGGAAAAGGGAGATGTCTCGATAGTTGGACTGGCTTGGTTGGAAGAGACGGAGAAGACGGGGATCAAGGCGGACGAGAAGGATCATTCGTTCGATGGAGCGATTGGGAAGGCGGTCACCTCTACTTCCGCTGCAGGAGCCGCTATTACGGACACCGCTACAACCGCTACGACCACCTCAAAGACCCGTCAACCTCTCTCGTCAAAAGCGACCAAGGACAAAGGCAAGCGCAAGGAGAACCAAGCCGAAGCTTCTTCCGATGAAGGGGAAAAGGACGGGCCGTCTGAATCCCCTACGAAGAAGCTCAAGGGGGTCGATGGAATCGCCTTGCCCGGACCCGGAGATGCCACTGCGTTGAATGTGAAAGGCAAACCAAAATCCAAGACTACCGCCGCTGCCATCGATACCACGGACATTAGCGATGGCAAGGCTGGTCCATCTACCTCGAAATCCGTAAGCCTTTCTCGATTTCCAGCTTGCTGGAGACGTCCCGGTCGACCCAGCCTTTACGATTCTGCAGGACGCTTCTAAACCCGCCGCCAAACCCATTCGATCTGAAGCGAAAGTCAACGTCCCCGTCGGTCGGGCTCAAATTGCCAACGCCCAAAAGAAGATCCACGTTCCTTTGGACGAACACTGCCCGGAGACGGACTATCACGTCTATATCGACCCTGCTGGATTGATTTGGGACGCTTCGTTGAATCAGACGAACGCTAGTGCGAACAACAACAAGTTTTACAAGATTCAAGTGAGTCGGTCCTCCGCTTCTTACTATCGGGTTTGCGGGCTTTTGCGATCGTTTCAGCTGACGCTCGCTCCGTATAGCTCGTCCAAAGCCCAACCGGCTCGCGTTACCTCACCTGGACGCGCTGGGGTCGAGTAGGCGAACGAGGACAAAATGCGATGTTGGGCGGAGGGAGTCTGATGGACGCGATGAGTTGTTTCGAGAAGAAGTTCAAGGATAAGAGCGGGTTGAAGTGGGCTGATCGGGCTGGGGAACCGAAGGCGAACAAGTGTAAGTGGTAACACGTTCGGCGGAAGACTTCGGAAAAGTCGGGAAGCTGAAGTAGTGTTTTATCTTTGGTTAGACGCATACGTTGAGAAGAGCTATCAGCCGGATAGCGATGACGAAGACGACGAGATGGAAGAATCGGGATCGAAACAGAGCAGCAAGGGCAAAGAGAGAGCCGACGACATCCCCGATTCTTCGCTCGCCAAACCCGTCCAAAACCTCATGGAACTCATTTTCAACCAGAAATACCAACAAGACGCTCTGCTCTCGATGAATTACGATACCGAAAAGATGCCTCTCGGCAAACTCAGCAAGGGGACGATCAGTCGAGGGTTCCAAGCTCTGAAGGATCTCGCGGCTGTCATCAACACTCCCGGTCAGGCCCAAGTCGAACCCATCTCGAATCGATACTACTCGCTCATCCCGCACGCGTTCGGGCGCAACCGTCCCCCCATCATCAACTCGCACGAGCGTCTCAAAAAGGAGATCGAGCTGCTCGAAAGCTTGTCTGACATGAAGGAAGCTAGCGACATGCTCAAGGAAGCCAACCGCGAAAGTCACAGCGCGCATCTCAACCAGCTCGATCGCCAGTACGAGACTCTCGGCATGGACGAGATGGAGCCTCTCGACGGCAAAAGCGCGGAGTTCACCGAGTTGGCCGAGTACCTTACCAAGACTAAAGGCGCGACGCACAATCTCAAATACGCCGTACAAGACATCTTCCGTATCCAGCGAAAGGGCGAGTTCGAGCGATTCGACTCGAGCCCGTTCGTCAAGGACGCTTCTTCTAGCAACCGTCGACTGCTCTGGCACGGATCCAGGGTCACCAACTTTGCCGGAATTCTGGGTCAAGGTCTTCGAATTGCCCCACCTGAAGCACCCGTCAGCGGGTACATGTTCGGCAAGGGTATCTACCTCGCAGACATGTCCAGCAAGTCGGCCAACTACTGCGCCCATCATCAGTCTGGCGGGACAGCGCTGCTCTTGCTGTGCGAAGCCGAGCTGGGTGATCCGATGCTCGAGTTGACGAACGCCTCTTACACGGCTGGGGAGGACGCTTTGGCCAAGGGTATGAGTTCGACTTGGGGGAAAGGAAGGGTGGGACCGTCGAAATGGAAGGACGCCGCTTGCGTTCACCCCTCGCTCGCTGGGACTCTGATGGTACGGCTTCATTCGAGTTTTTGGGAGATTTGATGCTGATATGCTGACTTTGATGGTCCGCTTATAGCCTGATGTCAGTGTGGTTCCCGGCGATACCAAGGTCGACGGCGCTTACCTCCAGTACAACGAGTACATCGCGTACGACATCGCCCAAGTCCGACTCCGTTACCTCCTGCGCGTTCGCATGCAAGAGACCTACCAGTACTAGCGGGAACGCACCGGGAACACGATCTTTTGCGGATCCGACCCTCAAGAAACCTTCGCTACTTTCAATCGATTTTACCAATCACTCAATAAGACCCAGGTGCCAACTCGACATAATCACGGTTGCCCATGTGTCTCTCCCTTTGACGCGCCTCTTCGCCACTTCTCGTGTTACGACAATTACGCACTTTTTACGATGTTTCGTCTGTCTCTGTCTTTCTGTTATACCGGCAATGAAAGCCGATTGTGAGGGTGACATCAGGATGCCCTTTCTCTTACGTATTAATCCATCCCCAGCGGTATGCAGCGTGGCCTTCGGTTTCGTCTTCCTTTCAAAGAGCTCTAGGACCGTTGCGCCCTTGTCGACGATATTCGTCAGGTCGGCCATGGCGCGGAAGCTGATTTTTCCCCGTAATAAGAAGACCGAACCCCTCGACAACAAGAGATCCTAGCCTTGCCCTTGACCTCTTTTCAGACACCCGAAGCGTTGGTTTACCACTTGGTCATTGGCTGGCAGGAGCCATGTATAGCCAAGTCTCGACATAGATATCTGTAAAAGTCGCCGTCGGACCAAGATGGACGCTACGCCCAACGCCGGCAACCCTATCGTGGCATTGGCTGCTGCCATCATCCATGCGTTCCTCTACATTCTCAGAGCTATACGAGTGATCGTCGCATTCGTTACTATAACGATACCCACGTGAGAAGAATCTCTCGTGCGTATCAGACGTTACGGTGGGTACTGATGTTGCCTTCTTTGTTTGTCCTCAGCTACGTGGTTCGGATCCTCGGCTATAGCTTGACCTTGCAGCTGGACTTTACCAAGCTCGTCGCCTTGACATTCCTGCTTGGTGCTGGAGTAGCTTTATGGATACGATACCGAGTCCTAAACAAGTATAGTGAGCTCAAGGAGCCTCCGTAAGCCTCAAGCCTCCATGTTGTCGAAAAGTGCGCTAGCTGATCCTCAAGCCTGTTTGGAAAAGGCTCGCTCCTCCCGATTCCCACTTGCTCAACCCGGACCTCACTATCCCATCGGATTTCGGTCGCTCGACCGCCTTTCACAACTACCTGGACGAGTTCCTAGCTGCAATTCGGATCTTTGGATTTCTGGAAAAGCCCGTTTTCCACGAGCTGTCTCGACACCTGCAGACTAAGCGTTTGATAGCAGGGGAGACCATCTCGCTCGACGCAGATGACAAAGAAGGTTTCGTCTGCGTGGTAGATGGAAACGTCCAAGTGTTTGCGCATTCGGCGGGGAGCGGGAGCCCTAGTCCAGAGAGCCCTTACAATGGGTATCAGCTACTGAATGAGGTAGCTACTGGAGGAACCGTCTCGTCACTCTTTACTATCCTCCGACTATTCACAGAAGACGTGAAGCTCAGCTGGGAAGGAGAAGGATTACAAGAATCAGAACATCCACATCGATCCGTTCCCACAAGCGCAGGCGCTCGGTCCGATGACGGTCTCGGAGGGATCTCCGCACCAGAGTCTTACGAAGATGTCAAGCGGACAGAGTATAGCCAAAGTCCTTATGTCCGGCCAGAAGGCAGTATTAGCCAATTGGACCTCTCTTCAAGCCGGTCAGAATCGGATCATACCGAAGGTCCTGCCCAGCGATATGGTAATGTGGCGGAATCTCCCGTTCAAGATCCTATCGACCGAATCGCGAGCGGCGGGCAGCCTTTCCGAAATCCGATGTCGGCTGTGACTTCGACTCATTCCGAGGCCAACTCGCGTTTCAACGGAACTGCAAAGTCGAATCAGGGTCGTCAGAGGCACACCACCGCTGCTGGAGATCGACCTGCTGTGATTGCGCGAGCTACGGTGGATACGACTTTGGCGGTGATTCCTTTCGAGGCTTTCACCAGGCTGCGTCACAAGTTCCCCAAAGCGACCGGGCAAATCGTTTCGGTCATCTTGACTCGGTTCGCCAGGGTAACATTCATGACAGGTCAGTTTTGTCCCAAGGATGCTGTTCCCAGGGTTAACGTATGGTTGACCTTTCGTGCCATTTTCAGCTCATCGCTACCTTGGTTTAACCAGAGAGATTTTACAGGCTGAGGATCGATTGAATACGCTGGTGTCATATCCGTTACCTCCCGCGTTCTATGAGCAAGGAGGGATGCGTAATCTTAGAGAACGGTTCCAACCGGAACTACGAACCTCGCCCAAGCCTGCTCGTAAGCAATCGACCGATGGATCAAGCAACCCTGCGGTGACCCCAGCCAGTCGAGCCCAGACCGTTCTTGGCAAAGACTATTTCAACTTTAACCCGGAGGCATTGAGCAACAACAAAGCGCCATATATGGCAGCCGGGACTGCGAGAACAAGCACGAACAGCAAACTTTCCATGAGTCCAGTTCAGCAACCTAGACCTGTCACCAACAGGCAAGAAACATATCAGAAGCGCGATAATGTGCGCAAACAGGTCGGCGCTGGGGATCTATTCAGCATGACCTCAGCCATGGGCGATGATGACGAGGCCTATTACCGGCCGCAGTCTCGCACGCCCGGTTTCAGCCGTAATGATACGTGGCAAGCTAAGACTCCTGGAGTATTGCGCGGCACCTCTTCCAATACCATGGCCCGTCGCAAGAGGAGCAAGCACGGATCGACCACTGAGAGCCTGAACGAAGAGTTCGACCTGAAGGAAGCCGTGATGACGTCGATCGCCGAGTCGATCGGGTTAATTCAGGCTCCAAATACCGAGTCGGCACTTCCTTCAGGCGCAGACTCGATAGCGATGTCGACCCCGACGTCGCCCCTGACGTTTGGCCAGAAGGGTCGTCGTGGACCGGGGTCGGCTTCGATTCGTTCCCCATTTGGCGGATTGTCTATGCTCGACATCACTCGAAGCCAGGCGTCTACCTTGGGAGGACTGCAGGGGGAAGAGAATGCGAGTCATACCGGGACTGCTGCGGAGAGTACAACGGGCGGCGTGGAAGACCTCGAAAACGATGTGCAGATCCTATACTTCAAAGCGGGTAGTGTATTGGTGAAAGAAGGTGAAGCGAATGCCGGCCTGTGAGTTCCGCCTTGAGCTACCCATCTGAGGTCAGCCACACTGAAGATATGGCATGCAACAGATTCTTCGTAATCGATGGCTTCCTTGACGTCACAATAACCTCGACTGCTCAAGCCGATGTCGACTTCCGCATGGAATCAGCCCCCAAAGGCGACCAGGAACTATTGTTCGAGATCAAGGTAAGTCAGATCACCGATCCGTAAGGTCGTAATGCTGAAATCGATCATTCGCAGCCTGGTGGAATCGCTGGCTATCTCGCTGCGTTGAGCAGTTCCGAATCTTATACCACTATCCGGGCCAAGACGGACTGCTATGTCGGCTTGCTGCCGCATCAAAGCTTTGAAAGGCTCCTTGAACGCCGGCCAATCGTATTGTTGACGCTCGCCAAACGATTGACGTCGGTGCTTTCACCTTTAGGTAAATATTTGCCGTTATATCTCGACAGCAGCGTAACTGTCTCTGAATCCCATGTCTGCCAACAGTACATCATTTGGACTTAGCGCTTGATTGGACTCAGGCTGCCGCAGGACAGGTAAGACATTAGGTGGAGACCAGGAGGAGCATTGGCGCTCAACCAAAAATGAAATTGCTAGGTTCTGTACCGTGAGGGTGATAAAAGCGATTCGTTCTACTTCGTGATTAGTAAGTGCGCTGCAATTACCCAATGATCTCACCGAGCTGACCCGTCACTGCAGGTGGGCGTCTCCGTACTCTGACCGAGTCGTCAAGCGGAGAAGTCAAGATCATGGGAGAGCACGGTCAGAACTCGATCATTGGCGAACTCGAAGCCATTACGGGAAGCAAAAGGTCTCATACGGTGCACGCCATCAGAGAGTCTGAATTGGTACGTATGCCAATGGCCTTGTTCAACGCCATCTCTACGCAACACCCCGCAACCACAATCCGCTTTTTGCGGTTGATCGCTTCACGGGTACGAAAAGCTGCCGAACCCATTCAGAACCGTACGGCCCAATCAAAAGCAAACGCTACGTCAACCAACCTCAACCTCAAAACCATCTGCGTCATGCCGACAACGCGCAATGTCCCGGTCGCCGCATTTGCTGAGCGACTGAGAGTGGCTTTAGAGGACATTGGTGCTCCAACGGCATATCTTGATCAAGCTACTGTCATCCGCCAATTGGGCAAGCATGCTTTCACCAAAATGGGGAAACTCAAAGTGAGCGGCTGGCTCGGAGAGAAGGAGAGAAAGTACAAGATGGTCCTCTACGTAGTAGACACCCCCGTAACGAGTTCTTGGACAATGACGTCGATCAAGCAGGTGAGTCGTATCGGTATCTGGGGTTGTATCGATATATATGTTGAAAGGAAGCCACATTTCAGGCGGATTTTGTCTTGCTTGTCGGCATGGGCGATGAGCCTAGTTTGGGGGAATACGAGAAGTTCCTCCTAGCTTCGGGTACTACCGCTCGTAAGGAGATGGTGCTGCTCCATCCCGAACGATATGTTGCACCAGGATCGACACGACGTTGGCTGAAAGTGAGGCAAGCAGTTCATGCTTATGATCAGGTCTCGGCTGACCATATTGCTCGTCAGGAACGGCCGTTTATTACTGGTCATCATCATATCGAACTTCCAGGAGTCGTTGTGCCGAACAAGGGCGTGCCCTTCGTGCACGACCCAGCTGCAGTCGTGGCTTTCAAGCATCTGCGAGAAAAGGTCGAAACCAGGATCAAGAAATATCGGTTCCGACCATCTGAGAGACCCCGTCGACCGCCGCATCTCAACGATTTCGCCCGGCTGGCTAGGAGGCTCTGCGGCAAGAGTATCGGATTGGTACTAGGGGGAGGCGGAGGCAGAGGCATATCGCACCTCGGCATGCTAGAAGCCCTGGAGGAGATGCAGATTCCCGTCGACGCTATCGGCGGCTGCTCGATTGGTAGCTTCATCGGTGGGTTGTACGCTCGGGAGGGGGATCTGCTATCCACTACCGGGCGGACAAAGCAGGTCAGTATGGATGGAACAACGCCCGGAAGGACCCGTGCTGATTTGCAGAGCATCTTTACGTAGTTTGCGGGACGCATGTCGTCTCTCTGGCGAATTCTTAGCGATCTGACATATCCATTCGCTTCGTATACAACGGGGCACGAGTTCAGTGAGTTTACATATTCGAGCTGGCGGTGTACCTCAAGCGGAGCGGCTGACCAAATCTCACGCTCTTCACAAGATCGGGGTATCTGTAAGGATTCATGCCTCCCGTTCCGTCGATAACGAAAAACTGAATGCGACTTCGTTGCCTTCAAACAGATAAGGCGTTCTATGATCTTCATATCGAAGGTAAGCCCATCAGACATGCGGCCCAGTCGAGACTCGCGCTCATCCGTACTGCCTTCACCTAGATATGTGGATCCCTTACTTTTGCAATTCGACCAACATCACGCATTCTCGACTGGAGATCCACCGCACCGGCTATGCCTGGCGATACGTTCGAGCCAGCATGACATTGGCGGGTCTCTTGCCACCGCTGTCCGATCGAGGCAGCCTGCTCGTCGATGGTGGCTACTTTTCCAACCTACCGGTGGCCGAGATGATCTCTGAGCTGGGCGCCGTAGATATCATCGCCGTTGACGTGGGTTCGATCGACGATACTTCTCCGCGACATTATGGAGATTCCGTCTCTGGTTGGGCTGTGCTGTTCAGCCGGTACGCAGTTTCATTTCGGAGCCTCTCTATTCCTGGGACGCGATAAAAAAAGCAAAACGCGGGAGCTGATCCCGTCGATCGTTTTTCGTTTCGCAGTCTCAACCCGTTTTCGAAACGTTCCGTCTTGAGCATGACCGAAGTCAACGGCCGTCTTGCCTAGTGAGTCATGGAATCTTTGACACACTCGGCTGCCCACGAATATTGATCTGTTTCATCATGTGCAGTGTGGCGTCCGCCACGACATTAAACGAAGCGAAAAAGACCCCTGGATGCCTTTACTACGCCATGCCGGTGCAACAGTTTGAAACGCTCGGCGGGTTCAGCAAATTCAATGAGGTTTATGCCGTCGGACTCGAAGCGGCGCGAGAAGTCTTGAAACAGTGGAAGGCTGAAGGGAAATTGCCTACGGGGTTGGTGGACGACGTCCAGGCCAAGAGTCAGGCGGTCAAGCGCGGGACGAGGTTGAGGTTAGTCATGTTAGGCTTCGAACGCTTTGACAGTTGTGGTCAAGGAGCTATCCTTGCTGATTCACGAGATTTTCTCAATGTCTTGACAGGAGGATGTCTATCTGAGCTGTCTTTGAAGTACACTGACCTGTCCATTAATAGGGAAGAATGCACGTGGCTCTTTAACATCTCGCCTACATCAATAGCCTGTAGATCATAGACCATGGAGAGAGCAGTCCTTTCGGGCCTTTCAATACTATACCAACTTTGCTCGCTATCAGTTCTTTATGGATCATTACAGCTTAGCGGAGAGCTAAAATGAAAAGTCGCTCCAGCTGATGTCCCTACCGCCATGTTCACTATGCTCTTGCGCTCTTGGGTTTCCCGAGATTTTCTTGGCTTCCCTTGGGTTTGGGTTGGGGTATGACACCGCATGGGTCCTCTGATCCAATGTCGCGCCCTAAACCCTCGCTCCAGGGCCGGACACGCCTTCGGTTGGGCTTTTCGCTTCGCAGCTCAAACGCGTCACAGATCACGCTTTCGGCTGCTCGGTGGTGTGGATGATGTCAAACGGTTCGCGGTTCAACGGACCGGTGTACGAACCAAGAAGGGGACTGCTACAAGAAGTATCCAGCACGCAATCCCCTGTGCTTGCGTATGCATGATGAGGTTGTCGCTCTCAACACCGGAGGCCTGAGAGGATCAGAGGTGTCGCTGGGATCTCTCGATCTGATGATCTGTATGGAACGTTCGCTCGAAGCACAACAGCGTTCCTGTTTTGTTGTTCTCCTTCCGCCACCCGCGTGGGACAGATCCATCTACGCCACGTTTTCATCTCGGGGGAAACGACCGAAGATTTCGAACGATCGGATACAAAACACGCCCAGAAGGGAAAAAAAAAGGTTCGATAGGCGGGCGGGAGAAGAGGACGGGACCGTTCTTCCGTAACTTGCGCGAACGTGGGAGGGGGGAGATCGATTTCCCCCACACCTTGTTTTTAGGACAAGGGTACAGCCCCTGCTCTGCCAGCTGCCGGCGTTGTGGTGTTTTTAGCGAATCAGAATCCCGTACGGGATTGGCTCGGTGCTGTGGGTCTGGGGTCTGAACGACCACAAGCACCGACGGAGAGCAAAATCCATCGGCAGGGCCGGAGAGAGGGAGAGATTTCAGATTGCATGACGCTTGGGCGAGATTCCGCACGAGAGAGAGCGAGGGGGAAGGGAGGGCGAGCGCGCGGGTGACAGAAACCCAGCAATAGAAAGGAGAGTCCAAGAGTGGGTTGTGGATTTCGATGATATAGCAACGAGCGGACCTGCGATCTCTCGTTGAAGCAGAAAGGAACCTGCCACACTGAAACAGCTCGTCAAACGTTTCGAACATGAACCGACGGTGAAACCCTTTCTCATTGGACCTACGTATCCCCCTAGCCTTCCTCACAGCCAATCACTCACCGTGTCGACGAACGCGGATCCAAATTGGCGGCAACAGCAGGAGCAGCAGCAGCGCGTTTGTTAGAATAATGTCCATCAAAAGAGAAGTTGAAGATGGAAATGGTGGTGATGATGGAGTCGTAGGAGGTCGTGGTGACTGCGGATCACCAACGACATCGCATCGACAGAATCCAAAGGAACATCGCAATCATCAAAGGTACACGGAAGTCTTTCTATCCAGTCGCGGAGACGAGTCTTGCAGCGAATCCGACAGCGACCGCGAGGATCTCCAGAGCGAAGGCTCCACTTCCTCTCATACCGTCGACGAGACCAACATTCACTTGATTAGCGGCCAACTCGGAAAGTTCGTCAACGACATGTCACCTCATGGTACCCCTACCGAGCCCATCATCTCGCAGCTCCGTAATCGAAGGTCGTCCTCCATCTCGACTCGACCCTCAGCCTGGGAAAACATCAACGACGCGACGGGCAGCATCAGTCGAGGCGTCGGTACGGGTCATCAGCGTAACGGATCCCATTCGTCGGCCGTCATCCATTTCGCACCAGAAATCGAATCTACTAGACCTAGCCTTTCGATCGATGTCAATCCTCCATCACGAGGTTCCCTGCGAAACAACTCTGGACGAAGACCACCTAGACGAGGCTCTTCCTTGAACTCGACGACGACACCCAACGGCCAAACTGTACCAGGGTCGTCGAACCAACAGGCCCATCATCATTCCTTGCATCATCATCAGCAACATCAGCACCACGACAATCCATCTTCCTTTGGACCGACACTCACTTTTACCGACGAACCCGAGTCTCTGGGATCCCCTTTCTCTCCCACCAACACCATGTTCCCTCCATCATCCTCGTCTCAATACCCTCATCGCAAACAACACCACAAACGCCCGACCACGCCTGATTACGACAGCGATGGCGAGTACAGCGAAAACGTTTCGTACGCCGGAACGCGACCTTCGTCAAGGAGGACGAGCATCCAGTTGCATTTCCAAGAACCTAGGTCCAGGCGGTCTAGCGTGACGCAGAAGAGCCACACTCATGCTCACGCTCCGTCCCCAATTCTGGGGGGTCCGGGGGCGTCCCGCTGGAACGGGTCGCAAGCTGGTACGCCATTGACTAGGCAGTACAGCCGGAACTCGAACGGGTTGAGCAGGAAGGGGAGTATCAACTTTGTCACTCCGTCCTTACCCTCGCCTGGTGGGTTCAGGAATGCTAGTGGTGCAGGCGCAGTTGCTGGTAGCAGCACCGGAGGTGGTACGGGCTCGGCCAGGAGGACTGGATCTCGGTCTAGACGTTCGTCCTTGTTTGAAGACGACAGGGACGATTCGCGGCTCACTTGGCAGTGGGACCAACACGCTCGACGGGCAACAGGAGAGTCGGCCAAGAGCAGGAGGTATACCATTTCGGATCGGTATCCCGACGATTGGCGAGGTCGCGTGCGACGAGAAGACGAGGACGACGACGAGGATGACGAGGAGAGCAGGTCGACCAGCCGAACGGACGGGGAGGACGTCGGTTACCCTCCAAGCGGGAGGAGCGCCGGCAAGATCTATTCGACGCCCGTCCCCGGTTCGTCGACCTTTACCGTCTCTCGCGGCGGACGGGGTCGATCGAAATCCACCTCGTTCTCCATCTCCACCTCGGTGAAAAAGGGCCCATCCAACGTCCGAAGGAACATCTTGATCTCGTTCTTGGTCATTCTCGGACTCTTCCTGCTCGGGACTGTACTCGTCCTATCCTCGATCCAGAGGTACCTTTACATTCAAGACTGGGCTTACTTGACCGAGCTCGAGCTGGGAGGTTACAACGAAAAGACGGCTGGAAGGATCGAAGAGTTTCAGCAGGAAGGTCCGGCGCCCAGTGATGAAGACGGTGCGGACATTAGTGCGGACTGGAAGGTGGAAGCGAGTGGAGCTATTTGGGGTGCGCAGGGTAAGGGGACGGGGAGTTATTGGATGCGGAACGATTGGGATGGACGGGTACGGGAGACGGATTGGGATCGATTGGGCAATGTCACCAACCTGTGAGACGAGCTCAGGAGAACTCGAAGAAATCAGAATCTGACGCTCTATTTCTTCTCGCAGTCCCGGAGAATCTGTCCCTCGTCTCATTCATCAGACTTGGAAATCAGACGTCTTGCCCGAAAAGTGGAGGAAAGTCTGGAAAGCTTGTCGGGAAGGCATGCCAGACTAGTGAGTTGAGGGCTCGTGTTCACCTAGTTAGGCATCTTACTGACTTTTCTGCGACTGGGTTTTCCTTCAGCGAGTACATGCTCTGGACAGACGACACGTCCCGCAAGTTCATCGCCGAAAAGTACCCGTCATTTTTGGCGACTTTTGATGGCTACGAGTATCCCATCCAGAGGGCGGATGCCATTCGTTACTTGTGAGTGTCGTCAGATCAATTCGTCACTCCGGTTCGGCTCAGGGAGGCTCACTGCGGGACATATTGTCCTGTCGTGCAGCGTTCTTCATTACTACGGTGGTGTCTACATGGACCTGGATATCGGCTGCAAGCGCCGTTTGGACCCTCTCCTCCAGGGCGACTGGGATGTCATCCTGCCCAGGACCAAGCCCGTAAGTAGCGGGCGTGCGGAACGCCCCTCTATAGTGACAGGGCATCGTGGCTTATCGCAACTAATGCATTCTATAGGTCGGAGTCTCGAACGATTTGATGTTCTCGTCGAAACGCAGCTCATTCATGGAGGCCACCATCCACGGTCTGATCGCATTCAACCATAAATACGTGACCAACTACCCGACGGTCATGTTTTCAACAGGGTAAGTGCAGTCACCATGTGGAAAAGCGACACGAACAGGATGGCTGATCTATTGTTCGCCGTCCTCTGCAGACCCATGTTCTTGTCTGTACAGTATGGCTTGTACACATCCGCCCACCCCTTGACACCGGGTCATCCTCGAGCCGACGTACGGATCCTCCCAAAATCCTTGTACGGCAAGAATGCCAAGGCAGGCGAAGCGCCTCATTCTTTCTTCTCGCACTTTTACGGATCCTCCTGGCACGCCGACGACGCCGGATTCATCGTGTTCCTCGGTACAAGCGGGAAGATCGTCTTTTGGATCGGACTGGTCGTCTTCATTGCTGGTGGACTTAGGTTCCTCTGCAGCAACAACCGGACCGCTCGATCGGGACGACGAAGCCTGAGGAAGTTCGTCATGGCGAGCACTGGGTACAGGTCATACCACATGGTATCGATCTTGCCCACGAGCGAGTCTCACGACGGTTCTCGAACGGCTTCGCCCTCGGTCTCGAGCGTGGATACGGACGAGAGCGATGGGGATGATACTTCGAGGATCATCGAAATGGTCAAGGCCATCCCTGCGATGCTGTTACCCCAGCGTCAATCGAAACGGGGTCGTGCCCACAATGACCGCTCGAACGGCATGTTCTTTTACGTCCCCAACATCGCTGGAGAATCGAGCAGCCGTCATGCTCGATCTGCATCTACTGGCTCGGTCCCAGCCACGACTGGCGGACCTCGACGATTTTCATCGTCTGGACGAACCAACACCGTCAATGGCGTACCCTACACCACCACCTCTACCAGTCTGCAAGACAGCGTCGTCCCCGAACAAACTGAGGACGAATCCGATCGATCGCCCTCTCCTCGGCTTTCGGTCTTGAAATCCCTCGACTGGATGAGCTCGCCCGGAGGTAGTCCCGCCCCGCCACCATACAATACCCTAGACAGCAAACAATCGGACGTGGAATAGAGCCAAACATACCCAAATCGATACCCACGCATAACGTCGAACATAGAACGAGTTTACTCACCCGGCCTTGATGCCACATAGTCTCTGCGCGGCGTGGTTCTGATCGTCGACGATACCTGTATTTTGTATGACTTTTAACGACTTTATTTTACGATGCTATGGATATTGGCTTCGACGTTGGTCAATCAGAGAGGGTTTGGAGATCGTCTTGCGTCACGTGATGCGGTCGGTGGCCATGAGTAATACCAGTCCCGAGCATCGTCTAATCAGCCCCCACATCGTACACAACAACATCATCCTCATCAACTTTGATCTTTCCAAAGCTTTCCTGGGTAACTGTTGCACGAACCAACGCACCACGACCGATATAGCTAAGCGGTACTCATATTGCCTTGCGGCAAGACTCGCGGCGATCGGTCCTGATACTGCCTAATACAGATCAGAGATCGAGCATCCCGTAAGAGCTGTTGTGATCGATAGCTCTGCAACAGCCCGGTAGCTGATTGCCTTGTTCCAGTATAGGTATACAGTCCTGTTACATCCATTTCAAGGAACACGCATCGTTCATTTGGTCAGTGTCTTTTGAAGAGATCCTCGTGATCTCACGAAGACGGATAGCTGACCATTACATCTTGGGCTCAGCCACAAGCGGTTATCCGTCACGACTCCTTACGATTCAAGCACGTTTTGGTCCTAGCTTGGGCACTACGAAATAGTACAAGATTTGCGCAACGACCTGCTGCGATTTACGAGTAAGTATGTAAGTGATAGATTTCGGTCGATATGTCTGTTGACAAACATTTACCGTTTATTCCACCTGCACGCATTCTTCTCTCAGAACATACTACGCAAGTTTTATCTGGGTCTCATTCAACTACAAAACGACTGGTCATAGACGACCTGAAGGTAAGCGTTGAAGCGTAGATGTGTATACGTAATGTTATAAAAATGTTTCTAATTTGTTTTTCCGGTCTCTCCACCTCCAGACGATCCCACACGATGACCTCCCTCTTGGATATGCCACTGGAGCTGCTGGTCCAGATATCTACCTATGTCACTACTCCTGATCTCAGCGCCCTACGACTCACCTGCAAACAACTGGAAAGGTCGTTGTGGGAATGGTTCGCCGACGAGTTCTTCGTCAAGAAGCAATTCATGATCACGCATCCGTCTCTACAAGCTCTCGTCGACATATCTCGTCACCCGAGCCTTTCAAAGAAGCTCAGATATGTCATCATCAGTACCCATGTCTACGACATCAATGCTGTGAGAGGGTCGTTTAGGAATCAAAAGGCACGCGACATGTGGGTAATCGATCCGGCCGCAACCCCGTCTAGCCTTTTCCGTCTCAAACATCGTGTTCGCTGTTCTGTGTTGACGTTTCTTTCCTTCCAGCTACATGCGAGCTTCTGCAGACCAGGAATACTTGATGAAGAACGGCATACACCGTGAGATGTTGACCGAAGCGTTCACGAGTCTCGAGAACTTGGAGACGGTTGACGTCCGCGATTTCAACGCTTCACGCCAACGTGATGGGACCGACTGGAAATCGTGGGGTGTGACGACACTTTATGATCTTACTGGTCACCTTCCTGGCCTCTATGAGATCCACGGCATGAACGAGGCGTTTCTGGCGAACCTCTTCTCGGCACTTTTTTGCTCTCTAGGCCTTGCTGGACGGATCTTGCCGCGATTTCAAGTGTTGTTCCGCAAAGGCATTGCACTTCCGGATGCTGCATTCTTTCTGCCCGGATTTGTCTATCCGGCCATCCAGCCGGTCCTTCGAGAGCTCAAGGTCCTCCATTTGACAGTCAATCTTTCCGCCAACCAAACGGCACCGGAATGTTCTCGTCATCTTCGTCAATTCCTCATTTGTACCCAAGGCCTGACGGAACTGCGTCTCAATTTCCATAGGTCGGTCACCGGGGCCAACGAAGACTTTCTCTTTTGGATCGGCAAATCGCCAACCTCTCCCATGCAGCTTCCACAATCGACACAAACCGTTCACGATATTGTGCCCCCTGCCTCACTCTCCCACCTGAAGACGTTGGAACTAGGGTTCGCCCGAACAAGCCCTGAGCCACTGCTCAGCGCGATCAAAAAGTTCGCTCCCACACTTGAGAAACTCAGTCTGTGGCGAATCTCTTTCCCCACTCAGGATCGCCCAGGAGATTATGCTCAATGGACTCAGTTTTTCAGGGATATCTCCCTGATTCCTCTCCCCGCGTTGAGCCACTTGAAGCTTGGAGGTCTCTCCCACTATAGCCCAAATGGCATGATATACCATGATGTCATCGGCAGAGACAAGACTAGAATCGACAGGGAGTATTCAGGCGACGACATGTCGGGCTTCCTACAAGCTCTGGCTGATGAGATCATCGTCACGCCGCCGGTCGTTCGAAATTACTCTGCAGCGGATCTGGGAACGGACAGCGATGAGGAGCACGATGACGAACAGGATGACGAGGATGAAGACGATGAAGACGGGTCGTACAGCGACTAGAAAGTTGCCCTTCAGCGAACCAGATCGCGGCACGAACGGAACTTAGAGGGATAAAGAGCAAGGGTGATGGGTCAAAGCCAGAAGACCACGATCTGGCTCTTTGCCGGACACCGGGATATATGCGAGCCTTTTCGAAGCAAAAGATCGTCCGATGTAAACTGCAGTAGCTATTGATATACCCATTTACGCGAAAAGCCACTGGCGGCAAAGGGAGACCGTTCGACCACCATCTATTCACTTGCTGCAGGTCTAGAGTTCGTTCGACTCCTGTATCAACACGGCGGCGGGTTCCCAAGTCACAATGGCTGAGGCGCACATGGAGCAGCGTTTGAGAGAGTCTTCGTCGTGTCCAGGGAGAAAGCGCAAATTCTTGTCCTGTTAGGACGAACCATTTGATTCGGTTGCCACCCACCAGTGGATCGCTCGGCGATCGACTCTTTTTCAAGACCCATCCATCGTTGTCGCTTGACTGGTTACCGCTGGAATCAACGTGATCCTGAGCCTGGGATATATGGTCTTCATAAATTGAACTGTAGAGGTTGGGTGTATTTGAGTCAATCCCCTTCTGTTGGCGGCGGCTGAAAGCTGGTGCCAAATAATATCACCTAGCCCCGAAACAACGCAGTAGATTGACTGATTTTTATTTGACGAGATGCCGAATCACCGGAAGGCCTCAAATTAATTACGCTCGCCTGCAGCCCCGCGTCGAATTTGGCTATACTCAATCCATCGGTAGCCTAGTCGCTCCAAAGTCGCCGCACACGGCCAAACAAATCTCCCAACAAATGCGATTATCTGATTTCGTCCATGCAATGTAGCATACAGCGCTAGCCGTATCCATGTGTTATCAAGCCGCCTCCCAACCCGTCTACTACCCGCTTATCTCCTCCATAATCAAACAGACGCAGTCCGGCTAGAGTAAAGTCTCCCCCAGTGCCGCTCGTGCCAAAGAGCAACCTACCGCGACCGTCTCATTGACCGACTTGTCGTCACCCAGAGCCGGGTTGACCTCCTGTACGTCATGAAAGAAACGTTAGTTTGGGGTTTTCACGGCCGCGAGCGGAAAGCGAGACTAACCATAATATCCAGTCCGACGAGACAACCGGTCTCGGCGATCGCTTCGCAGATGTAGTGAGCTTCCCTGAATGTCAGACCGCCTCGTACAGGTGTTCCGGTACCTGCCCAACTGAAGTCAGTCTCGTGCCTTTGTGAACCGACAACCCTCCGGTCACACTCACTTCCGGCAACACTAGGATCACAAGCATCCACATCGAAACTCAAGTGAACCGGTCGTTCTCCCTTCGGGTTCACGTGCTTCAGAGCCTTTTTCACAACCTCGCCGACTCCCAATCGATCCACCTCGTGCATGGTGAAACACTTGATACCCAAGTCCCGCAAGATCTTCTTCTCCTCGGCGTCCAGGTCCCGAAGCCCGATATAAACGATATCAGAGGGTTTCAAGCAAGGTTTGATCCAGTCCGAGAAGGGGGCTACGTCGGTTCCGGGGAGGCCGAGGAGGAAGGAGATGGGCATGCCGTGGATGTTGCCGCTGTCGGATGTGGCGGGGGTGTTGATATCGGCGTGAGCGTCGACCTGGCAGGGATTAGCGTCATACGACTATGAGTATTTAACTCCACGTTGTGACCGAGAATCAAGGGAAACGACATACCCAAACGACACATGCATCGGGGTATTTGGCCTTGATACCCGAGACGGTCGCCATGGCCTGTCGGATCGAGCTTGTTCATAAGCACTCTTGACGGTTCCGGCTCTAACCCACTCCACACTGACCAGACTGTGATCTCCTCCCAAAGTCAGGGGCAATCTCCCCTCCATCGCATGATCCCTGATAATCTCCATTGCTCTCTGATTTACAGCGCTGACCAACCGAGGTTTCTTCATCTTCCCGATATCCGGATCGGGCAAGACCTCCCGTCCATTCGAAGCTCCGGGCTGGTTCGGGTTGATATAAGGGATATCGTCAAACTCGGCAGGGCCTTCGTAGTGCACGTTCCAGCCGAGTTCGGATAGTTGGGAGAGGAGGCCTCGTTCGACGAGAGCGTTGGGACCGAGGTCGACACCGGATTTACCCTGTCCGCCGCTGATGAAATTCAGTAAGCCTCAGTATTGAGATAGGCTTGATGTTTCGCAGATATGCCTTACCTAAAAGGACAGCCAACCACCTAGGAATAGCGAATATACCGATTAGCTCTCGCCTTTGTACTTTTTAAGCAAAGGAACATGACTCACAGCAACGGTCCCCGGACCCTTCAAGAACCTATGCTCGTAGGTAGGTCCCTTCTCATCCCTAAAGATTCTGCTCCTCCCGAATCCCTTGATAGTCTTTTGCAGACCTTCCTTGTTCCCATCCGTCTCGACCTTTTGCAAGTCGGCAGGGCTGAGTTGGGAATGCAAAGAGTTGCTGGAAGCGGTCGCCAGGATCCGCGAGGTGTGGAGGGAACGGTTGGTGACCGCCCGGCGCAGCGAGGTGGTTAGGATGTGAGGCATGGCGGTAGGCAAGAGGTGGTATACGTAGATGTATTATACTTGGGGGTATCGCTTATTGCCCTCCTACGACATCGATCATCAACGATCAACGATCAATGAATTGGATGAATTGACACGACCATCTGTATGATGTATGAACATCGCCAAATCCGATCGGATGGGCAGATCACGTGCAGATCTTGGTGTACAGTATGTTATACAATCGCCTTTGATATCCTTGTACATAGAGGTGTCGAATACAACCAGTAAAGCCCCTCTCATCTTCCCCCTCAGCTGGGCAAGGCGATCGTCTTTAGATCCTCCTCCCGCTGTCTGTTCTGCCTGACCCGATCCACCTCGTACGCCTCGTCCGTATCCACCTGGGGGACCGTCGATGGTACAGCGGGCAGACGATCCTCGATCTTTTGCCTCTTTTCGACGTCCTCGACTGTCTGTTGATTAGAATCAAGGATTTTTGGGAGTTTAGTACAGGACGAGATCGTGTTGGGCAATGAGTGTGGGGGCTCACCTCCCCACGAGCTTCTCGTTCGAGCTGAGCGAATTCTGCTTGAACCGCTTCCTCTTCTTCGGGTGACATCTTGCTCATCAACGCCTCGTCGATTTCCTATCAGCAAGCAAAACAAATCCGTCAATACCGGTTCATCCACTCTACACAGAAGGGCAACAATCGCGGGACTTACCCGCTGAGCGGCGACACCTTCCCCAACCCGATCCACAATAGATTCCGCTCGTTCGAGGCTCATCTCCTTCTGCAGCTCGCCTAGCACTTGTGATCCGTTCTGGAGGGATAGGAGTACCTGATTCTGTAGTTGCGAGAACTCGATCGTCGAGAGCTGTCGTGGTGCAAGTTCAAGTTCAAGTCCAGGTTCAAGTGCAGGAAAGGCCGTGTAGTATAGCAGAGGCTTTCAGCACTCCTCCGATATCACAGAGGTATTGCAAGAAGAGATGAGTGGGACGGACCAACTCGGTTATCGTCTGTAATTGCCCATCTGTCTTTATAAGCAAGCTCTCCTGGAACTTCCTTTGTCTCAACGCCGTCAGAGCTCGTGACTGCCAGTTGCCGTCATCGCCATAGAACAGCAAAGGATGTCAGCACTCAGACATAGCGTGTCAAGGTTGGAGATTTTCAAGTACTCACCTTGTTCCCCGAGGTGAGGGCTTGTTTGGCCGCATTCTGTTCCGTCTCCAGGTTCACAGTCAACTATAAATTACCCGTACGATTCAGCACAACCTGCACGCAGGTAGTCCAAGCTTTGCAGGACGACGGGTACTGACCCGCTTCTGATACTGTTTCAGTTTATCTCTCTGTACTTTCAAGCTGTAATCCACAACGGTGGTCGATCAGCCTAAGGGGGCTGCCGGACGGGCGGCATTGTCGAGCTGGACGTGTGGGCTCACTCGAGGATCGCCTTGTCGTTCTTGGTAACCTTCCCGCTGGACTGTGAAGCTCCCATCCTGAATTATATGAGGACTATATCTGTGTGACCAGAAAGAACCTCTGAGAGTGCCACCTTGCGGTCTGATCAATGCAGTCCTTGTACGGGTACACATGCATGCTAGGTCGTTGATCGCCGTTCGGTCGATCAGCCTCATTCGTCACCCAGACTGACTTAGAAACGCATAAATCGAGTAACCGTGTTCGAACGCATCATAACAGACGAGCTGTCCATCAGCTCGATCAATCGGTCGATAGGCTGGGTTGTGGTCATTCAAGTCGTTGCGAACCACAAAGAGATTGCTCATTGTGACCTCAAACCCATGCTGAGTGATTGAGTGTATCCACAACAATCTGTCGATGAAACGCAGAGGTATATTTACAGCATCGAAGGTCTTTCAGTAATCTCTCCAGTACACGTCGTCCAGCTTCGTGAAGTGTAAATCTCGTTATATGTCGTCAATTCAGTCCTGAGAGGCTTGTACGTTCAACCCCATGCAGGCGTCGTGCTATGTTTGCCGAAATCTAGTCAGTTCGGGTTGTACATGCGCAAAAGAGAGGGAGGGGACTGACCTATAGTTGACTATCAGCTGACCGTCCGTCTGAAAGCTCTGCGATGGCGAGACTTCCGACGATGAGCTAAAGCTATCGAGACGTACCCCAGGCCAGCCACTTTTCGCTCACCTTGTACAGGTTCGAAACCGTATCATCCGGCGCTGGAGCGAACGCCGAGTTGATATACAGAAACTGACCATGAGAGTACCAAGACCGATGTTCAGCTCCCAGCAAGACGACGAATCTACTACAACCGTAGCGACTTACGAGCTCTCCTCCAGTTGCTGACGTTCCACCCGGTTTGCCCCAACCTAGCTCTTTCCGTAGAAACGTATGCACCGCCGAGAAAGGATGAGATCCCGTGATCTTGTAATAATTCTGCTTCATGATCGGTGCCGATCCGACAGACTTGAACCTGACGATAACTGTATCGAGTCACCGAAGATTGATTAGCTTTGAATGGACGTATGGGCTAACTGGAGAGGTCTGGTGGCTGACCTTTCGTGGTATCTGGCTTGAGATAGGGTTGCAAGGCTTCCCGGGGCGAGATAGGTTCCATCGCTTCTCTCCTTTGCCTACGGTGTAGCGGCGGTGACGTCGTATCGTACGATTTCCAATTTGCTGATTCCAGATAATAGAATGGGAAGATAGGGCTCAAGCGATTGGCTAGCAGCTAGTATAGACGTTATCGGTACTGCTGAAGTTGTTCACAAGCTAGAAGGTAGGGTGGATGTCGAGAAAGCGTTGCAGGCGGACGAGCCCGTCCCCCGATAAATCCGCTTACGTAAACCCGAAAGGATGACGACTTGACCTCTCCTCAAGCGCAATGAGCGCAATGATCTTGTCAGCTATCACCTTGCGACGGTCTACGTATTCTCAATTTATCAGTCAGGTGGCGTTCATCGCATCATCGTCACTGCATGAAACCACAGTGACTCAGAAAACAAGCTAACTTCGAACGTCGTAGACCTTCGCAGCGGGAGCGGATGGACGAATGAGACGAGTGCCGCCTAACCCCCCCAGCGCGTCTCGTTGCTAGTTTCAGGATAGCGATCTGGACTGGGTCGCGAGTCGCGGGTCGCGCTCAGGAGATCTCTTCCTCTGAGGAGCTGAGGTCACCTGATGCAAGGACGCGCTTTCCCCCCTTGCCTTCACTGGCCAGGATCGTATATATTGCTGACCGGTCCAGAAAAAAGTCGGTCAGAAAAAGTCTCGAACAACCCTCTTCAACTCACTTCCATCGCCACTTCGATTTCGCTCCTTCAACTCCAACCCAAGCTCAACGCCATCTCGATCATCCATGATGACCCACCTCAACGTATCCTCCCCTATCCCCGTCCCCAAGAAGAGACCCGTCGCCGTCGCCTGCCTCTCGATCGGGGCCGGCTCGAACCCTTACGACCGAAGCGTCTTTGCTAAACCTCACGGCCAGTTGTTCAAGGTCACCGCGAACAGGTGGCTCAGGAAATCCAACGTTGAAGGTCTCACCATCACCGTCAAACCGAAGGACGACAAGAAGGAGGACAAGGTGGAGGGCTATGACTGGATTCATAAGCCTTCTCACCCTGGATCACCCCTAACGCCCGATGACAAGGATTATGGCATACAGTGAGCCTGACACCTGTTCAGTCCAGATCGTGGTGACTCCTTATCTGACCCTCCTTGCAATCGTTCTCGACCAGTCCGTTGCACTACTTTTTGAGAAGGATCCCCCTCTCGTCCGCTTACGATGTCCTCGAACAAGAGCAACAGCCACCGCAGGATGAGCACAAGACCGAAAAAGATCGCATCCGCCGTCACGCCTTAAGGTCGCTCCTCACTCATAGCTTGCGTCGTCAAAGATCCGCGGAAGAACAACAAGAGCAAGACCGACCTCAAGACCATAAAGCCAAGCAACCTGAGATCAAAGTCGAGGTGCCGGACACCGAAGCTCCTCAGGTTCAACAACCGCCCCGACGACCTCCCCTCATCCGCGAATACCGCGCGCCTGAGCAGATCGAGGAAACCGAGGAGGACAGTTGCTGTGCGCTCGATCACGGCGTTGAGGGATTCTGCTGCTGTGACAAGTGCTGTGAGCGCAGAGACAGCGTGGAGATTCCGGCTACTCCCCGGCCAAACCAGGTCTACTTGCCTCGGTTCAAAGGCCCCAGCATGTGGCAGGACGAGCTACTCCTCCCTCCACTGTCGATTAACAAGGCTCTCATCGAGCGTTCCATGACCGTCACTCCGACCGTACAACCCCCCGCGGATGCGTGTTTGAGACGAAAAGTTACCCTCCGAGGCTCTCCCTTGCGTCAAGCTACCGGAGTGTTCGATCTTCAAGACCTCGAGTACATCAGTACCAACGACAATGAGGAGGAGGCCGACTATGCAAGCGACTCTGATGTGGACACTGCCAGTATCACCGCTGTGAACGGGATCGACCCTATCGAAATGCCCATCCAGCAACGCCGACGTTCCAGCCCGCTCATGACTCGGGTCCTCAAGCGAGAGTTCCGTAAAGAAGTCAAGGAACTCTTGAGCAAGAAATCTGCTGCGCAGAAAGAAAAGGAGGAGGCCGAACGGCCTGTGATGATGGTACCCAGGAGGAGCAGGGCGGCCATGGCGCTCAGGCAGCTTGCGAATAGGGGTTGAGCTGCGACATGCGTTGACCGTCGCGTTTGGCATAATAGAGGTTTCGACTGTGATATGCTACTGCACTGATGTATCATACTGTATGTTTCATGTTGTATCATACGATATTATAATGCGTTATTTAAGAATCCTCGAACCCTTTGAGCATATGCGTCCTAGCCCGCTAGCCCAGAACGCCACCAGCCATGTCGTCAGGGCGACGCGCATCTCAAAGGGTCGAGTGCGATCGGCGAGATGCGAAATATTGCGACCTCGAGGCTTCGAAGTGATCTCTGAATTCGTCGTTTGCCGGGCTACTATCACCTGGCATTCAATCGAGACATAACCAAGACTTTTAATCCTCGAGGGTATGCTACCATGTCAATCAAGACTGTCAACCCTTTGAAACGATCGCGAAACGAGGACGTCGAGCGGTAAGTCCCCGCATGAAAGCGTCTTCACGATCTTCCCCGCTGACCCTTTTCGACCAACCAGTACCTCCAAACGCTCCAAACCAGCTCAAACCGTGTCGAAAGCTTTACCGCTATCGACTTCAGAATCCGATGTCAGTTCGAATGGACAGAGCGAAGATGAGAACGAATCAGCCAGCGACGATGACGACGAGGAAAATGACGAGGAGGACCCCGAAGCCGAAAGACAAGCCATGCTCGCCGCACTAGAAGCTCATGGACGAGCCATGTTCACAAGTCTGGACACCCCTACGGCGGGTCCCAGCACGATCAAATCCAGCGAGCAGTCTCAACGGAACAAAACCAAGAACGGGGTAAAGGAGGACCCCAAAGCCGGGAATAGAAAGCGTTCGAGCAAGGTTCCCGACCTTGATGGGCTTGATGGGATCTTCAGCGAGGACTCGGAGGAGGATTCGGAACTGGAGGAAGGAGAGGGGTTCGACGAGGATGATGGTGATGATGGAATCTCCGACCAGGACGGAGACGACTACGATGATGATGAGGAGAGCGAAGAAGAGGGACTAGAGGATGAAGAGGAAGAAGTGGAACCAGTAGAAACGGTCGTTTTCGGCGGGAATACCGGACGAAGCACTTTGGGTACAACATCCAAAGCAGACTTCAAGCGCTTTATGGTGAGTTTTTCATGAGTCTCGAAGAACTATGAAAGCATGTACTGATGATCTAAATGATTGGGCATGGATCCTGTAGTCGTCAAAGTCTTCCAAGATGATGGATGTGAAAAAGCCCGACGAGGACGTTCCGGGCAGACGGAAGAAGGGATCTGCTGAGGATCAAGCCGAGGACGATGAGGATCGGTGAGTCCTAATGGCCACCTACTGGACGGGACTTAGACTCACAGCGAAGGATGCTGTGCTTCTCGTCAGATCGAATGCCGCATTGGACAAGGAGCTACATGGGCTTTTGATGACGAGCTTGTTACCGAATGCTACGACAGCTTCCAAGCCATCCGAGAAGCGAAATCAGATGAGCAGTCGGTTGCTAGAGGTATGCCGACACCGAACCTCACCACCTTGAAATGACTGGAAGCCCGCTGATTCCCGACCTGATGACTATATTCTACAGTTGGCTTCAATCGCCGGACTAGGCGAAGGGACGTCGACGCTCAAGTCCACGGCGTACAAGACCCAGCCTACCAAGATCCGGAGCAACATCCTCAAAGCGCAAGAACGCCGTACCGAGAAGACCCGTGCCGAGGCCCAAGCGTCCGGTTCTTGGGTCAAGGGTTCGGGTGGGCTGGGCGATATCGGCAAGGACAAGGGTCTGACGCTGGCAGCGAAGAAGAGGCAGGAGAAGGAGCGGGAGAGGAGGTCCAAGTCGGACGACCGAGGTTTGAGCATGGGAGTAGGGAGGTTCAAGGGAGGGGTGTTGACGCTGAGCAAGAGCGAGATTGCGAAAGGTTCGGCTGTGCCGGAAAAGTTCAGCATTGGCAAGAAGAAGGGCAAGGGAGGGAAGAAGGGCGGGAAGAAGTGATCCTGACTATAAGGAGTTGCGTGCTAACTGCCGGTGGCGATGTAGATGGTCGGCCGTTATTCAGTCGATGGCAGCGTCGGTGTTCACGGAATGGCTTCAGGCCGGAACATGGTCTTATACGGGATCTTGGAGGGGTACTCGCGCGCACTGCTATCGATTTGAAGGAATCAGAGGGATTAGCAGAGAGTATTGACCCACCTATGAGGAATGGGGGGAGAAGTACATGCGACACATTAAGCAGAGGAGGACTAAGGCGAAGCTTGAGGATCCTATCGGATATCCTGAGAGCAGGCGATCTCACTCACGAGGTAGTCCAGAAACAGCCTCCTTGTTTTCTCTCTCTTTTGGCCATCGTCTTGACTTGAACTTTCGATAGTTGGGCATACAAGATGTTTGAGATGCCCAGCCTGATCCTTGCCCTCAACTCCATTCTGCCGCGCTGATCGAGTTATCAGCATCTCATCGTTACCACGAGTGGTATTGGTAACATTAAAAATGTCCGGCTACGGCCCAATTCAGGCTTCACCCTTCGAAGCCCAATCGTCCAAGTTTGTCATCAATCGAAAGGTCATGGATCATGGATCATGGATCATGAATCATGATGGATCGATCACCTTCCCGATCATCATCTCCATTCCTTGACCATCGGAATCGGAACCCGGACATACGACTTCACCTACCAAGTCCGAGAAACCCACGCCCACTGTGTGCATACCCGTACCCACGCGCAAGGAAAGAAGGCGTTTGCAGTTCCATAGAGGGTGCTTCTCGGTGGCGTGTGCCCGCGGGATCGTGCGAAAGGATGTTGATGGGTATCGGCCGGTCGCGTCGATCATGAACTCATGAAACCATGATGGGTGGTAGTGATGCGAAGTAATCTTGCACGAGCCGGGCGAGGTTCCGGGTCGCCCTCGCTCGAAACTAGTACATGTGGTTGCGCTGCCGTACCTAGACTTCGTTTCTATCGAGGGACGTTATCCACTCCTACACTGGTACACTGGTCAACATCGGAGTCATCAGAAAAGATCGCACAACAGGCTCAAGAAATCAGATTAGATGGCCTCACGGACGGATCACTTCGCCCACCCGAACCCGAAGCCAGACGCGCGCGGGAAGACACGACGCGTTCCGTTTCATCCGCTCTACCCCTTGATCGTTTCATCGTCAGTCTCCCCGCCATCACCCGATAACTCCTCCCCCTCGTGCATTTCCTGCAGGAGTGTCGTTGATCGGAGAAGAGCATCCTTTGGGATCCTCGAGGTGTTTCAATCTGAGACGGAACAGAATCAAGGGGCGGCTGTGCTCATTCTCCCTTGCTACCCTTCTTTCGCTCCGTCTGGTGACGTCTCGAGCAGGTGGAGTTCGAGGTTGAGTGACTTTCCACCCTGCTGATCTCTGATCTATGCGCTTTTTCGCCTGATGGCTGATGGTACGTTCGTGATCAAATGCGATTTGTTGTGATGATCATCTTCGCATCGTGCTCGTCATAGATTCTAAAGGATGTAAACAAACCCGATTGCTCAAATCGCTCGGTTGCGTTGCGATTGACCGAGTCTTCTTGATGAGACTCGGACCACAACAAACGACGCGTCCCGCCCATCCACCTGCTCTAGCTACTCTCGATATCCCTTCTCAATCGTCAATCGACATCATCCACATCGTTCGTCGACGTTGAATTCACTTCTCGTCGACTCTAGCCACCTGGATTTGAAGCAGCCTGTTCAGAGCCGACGGGAACGACGAATCTGCGGACAATCTTTTAGACCTAGCTGCCGGATTTCACGACCTTTTACGAATCTCAAAACGAGCATCTTCACGTTCTCTTTAGCTCTTTATCAACGATACACGATCCTTCACAACGTATCTTCGCCATTCTCTTGATCAACCCTCATTCACCCCAACAGTTACAAACACCTTCTTTCAACTCATTCTTGTCGGCCTTCACAATTCCCGGACCGTTCGCAATACCTTATCCTTGATCACGTTAAATTGGTCTTGATCACGGTAAGCTGCATTTTGAATCTTACATACCAAGATGAATTGCTCAAATGTTACTCTGTATAGCTTGATCCCCTTCACGATGCTCGGACACGGCCGTCAAGAATCGCGATTCAATGACGCACCCTCCTTGAGCTCGTTGCGTGGTCACGCACGACGACCTTCCCAAGCCCCTGTCCCACCACTTCCTTCTTTCACGTCCACTCAGGTACCCCATTCTCGGTTCGAATCCAACCTCCCTCGACCGACCTTTCAGGCATCCACCCTGGGCAATCACAACAACAGCAAGACCAGCACTTCGAGCAAGACCTCTTCCCGCTCGCAACAAGTCAAATCAAGCCGTCGAGGAAGTTTGCAGAACAAGCCTGGTATCTCGCTCGAGGCGTGGCAACAGTACGCGACTAAAGGTCCGGTTCCTCTGCCTTCCCGGAAGGATAACCCTTATGGCGTGTACATGGCCACCGGTAACGCTGAAGGCCAGGCCACGACGACGAAAGGTTTCCGAGCGGCAGGGTATGGAACGGGAATTCCTGTCTCTGTTCAGAACTCGAAGTCGATCTCTACCGACCGTCGTACGAGCACGATCAGCACCGGTTCGTCCGCTCGTCCTACGTCCCAGCTTCAAGCGCAGAACTCGGATAGCAGGATCTCCCGGTTCGAAGACGCGCTTGACCTCGACCGACCTGAATCTCGCGCCCAGAATCTGAATCAGACAGTGATGCAACGCCCTGGGTCGAGCTTCCGGTCGTCCAGGTTCGAGGATGCTTATGATACCTTTGAGACTCAAAACCAGAGTTCCGGAGGAGCGGGAAACGTCAGTAGGATACCCAGGTTGTCGGCGGAAGGAGATCGCAATCGGGAGAAAGGGATTCTCTCCGAAGTCCTCTTCGATCATAATGGCATGTCGGACATCAAAGAGGAGATCCCGCGTACTTCTAGATCGGCGGGGTTCTCGAAGAACGTCTTTCAGACGCAGAAGACGATCCCTTTTGGTTCAGAGCCGCTCAAGAGCGAGTTCGATCATACCATCAGAAGCGCCTCGGCAGCGGGTATGTACAGAACCAGCGCGAGTAGCGGTGGGAACTCGGATAGACGCGGGTCAGTCAGCAGCGAGTCCAAGTTGGCCCTCTACGGAGCTCAGGATCGTGAGACGTTCAGCGACAAGGCTAGTATTCGTACAACTAATACCTTCGGGGTAAAAGGACGGACTGGAGAGGTCGATGTGACTAGCGTCAAGACCGCTCGGACGGTCGGCGGTAGCGCCGGTACGTACGAACGGCAGGTAAATCTCCCTGTTCAGACGGAGAAGAAGAACGAGCGAGAGGCGTACTACCAATACGGTACTGAGAAAGATTCCAAGGCGAGGAAAAGCCTGGCGGGAGTCTTCGGCGGTAAAGGACCTGGGAGCGTCAAATCGTTCGGGACGACCAAGACCTCGATGACCGCTGCCGATCTCAGTATGGACAAGGAGAACTACACGGTCCGACGTGCCAAGGGGAGCTGGTCCAGCAGTCAGACTTTTGGGGACAAGTGGCAATCTTCTCCTCGGGAGAGGAAGTTGACCAAGACACCCGAACCTCTGCCTCCCAAGGTCGAGATTGTGGGGACTATCCGCGACGCGTTCCCCGTCGTTCGTGAATCGATCGAACTCGATGCGCAGCGGGGGTTGATGCCGGCGTTCCATTTCGATCCGAAACCGATCCAAGACAGAAAGCAGGAAAGTACTCATCGAGACTTGACAGCGGCCGTAAAGGGCCATGGTCTGCCTCCTTCAGCTTATAACCGGGGGATGACACCGGAGCCGTTTTTGGAGCATCGCGCCAGGAAGAAATCGTCCGCCTCACCACTTCTCACGAAGATGAAGTCCGCTTGGCATCTCAACGGACATCAAACCAGTCAATCGGCCGACTTGGAAAAGATTGAAGAGATGTTGACCGCCGATGAAAAGTCACAACCGCCAATGTCGGGCCTCGCCAAGATGAAATCCAACTTGAACCTCTCGCGTTTCAGGTCGCACAAGGCTAGTCTCGCGGACATCCAAGCCAACGCGCGACAACAGGCAGGACACACGACGAACGACAGTTTCACTTACGTTGAGCCTAGTGTTGGGGACAGGAGTACCATCTCGGAGTGGACCTTGGCTTCGGTCTCATCTGTTTCGGATGGTTTACCGGCTCCTTGGGAAGAGAATGGCTTGCAAGGTGGCGGTAAGCGGGTGATCAAGAAGAAGAAGAGCATGGCGCCGGGCGCCCTGCTAGAAAAGATGTTCGGGGGCAAACCGGGCAGAGACAAGAAGGAGAAACGAGACAGTAGAGGTAAGTTCATCCGCTTAAAAGTTACTCTCGTCCAGTTAATTGAGAGATTATGATTCTACAGATCGTTTCAGCCTGAAGAACGCTGCTTCTCAGTTGACGCTTCGACCCAAAGCGAACCGCCCGGGCTCGGACAGCGCCTCGATCAACTCGGCGGCGAGTATCCGTTCACAAGACCGAAAGTCCAGTTTCGCAAACACACGTAGGATGACCATGGGTCTATCGACCGATCCTGCCTTCGTGACGGACGAGATCGAACCTCCTTCTCTGCCCAAGAAACGGTCCACCTCGCCCATCGATGCGATATCACCTCAACTGCCAGAATTCTCCTTTTCTCAACCCCTTACGTCAGGTTCAGAACTACGAGCCGACGTTCTAGGTAACGAGAGCTACGTATCCCGGTTCGGGTATGGTATCGATCCCGAGCTTACGTCTGAGCGTTCGCCAGCCGAATCTGTGGAAGACAACCCGCCGACAAGCGCGACTTTCGCTTACTCGCTTCACAGCGAGTACTCGAGGGAGAGCCAAGAGGATGTGGAAGCCGGAAACCGCCGCACTTCGAGGGAAGACAGTTCCCTGGACGTCGTCGAGAACGATCTCGACTATCTTCGCTCGCGGATGTCTTACTTTCAAGGAGGGAACGGCGAAAAGCGAAAGTCGACTGGACCGCTCCCCAAAAGGTCCAGCGTCCAGGGCGTGTTCGACGTTCTAGACCAGCTTCCGAACGCTGACAACCAGGTCAAAGAAGTTCCCCAGTTTACGCAACGTAACCTTGTCGTCCCTGAGCGATTCCCGGATTCCTCTCTCGGGACTGCGCTTCCTCAACCTGTGCGCGCGGCATCAGGTCAGTGCGGCTTTTCTGAGCGTCGAAGGGTGGAAATTCTCTGCTAACGATATTAAGATGAACAGCGACGGATCTCGCGAAAATGTCTACAGTGACGGACGATCTCCATTACCTCGTGGCCAACTTCGCATGTTACACTCCCAACAGTATGCTGTCGGCTACTCCTACGAGGGGAGCCGGCATGATTTCGCCCTCCGAATCGCAATATCTAGAGTCGGAAAGTCCTACACCCATCAGCCGCGGTTCTACTCAGATGTTGGGCGCCAAAAAATCCAATGCCACGATCCGAGCCAAAGCAAGTCCCATCAAGATCAGCCCGCTGCGTCTCGCGCTTCACAACAACTTGAGCAAGCGCTACACACCCGATGGGAAAGGGTCGTCTAGCGGATTCAATGTCCGGGGCGATGAAGAGACCGTGGGAATGCCTTCGAGAGCCGAGCTCAATGACGAAGAATTGGTTGACGACGAGGACTCTGACGGTGAAGCTGTAGGCAACCACTTGCCGCAGACGTTCGTGACCGAACCTACGCCTAGGGGAGCCTCTACCGCTACCTTCACCAGCATGGCACGCTCCGATTTGCCTCAACTGCAGACCAACCTGGACAGAGTGATCGAAAAGGGCTCGCTGGCCTCGTCTTTCGCTACCCTTACCCCGGTCGATGACGATGCGCCTAGAGAATCTTTCGATTTCACTGGCGAATACGCACAGCTGAACGAAAACGGATGCCGACAGAGTTTCTTGGCGGAACTCGATCGACTGGGTCTCGTAATTGATGAGACCGATAATATTCCCGAAGCGAAAGGGGCCAAAGAGATCCAGCCTACGATAACCAAGAGGAGTTCACTCAACAGAGATTTCAAATTTGGAAGGCCCGCTCCAGCTCCCCTCGAACGAGCGCAATCAGCAATCCCTAGCGGAGGGATCCCGTTCGTTCCAAGGCATTCTCAGCATCTCCCGGACGATTCGCTATTTTCTTTCGCGAGTATGAGCAGCGTAGGAAGGGTCGTGGACACGGGGATATCGGGGAATTTCGTTAATCTCTTTGAGCGCGAATTTGCGGCCGCTCAGAACTCTCGACCGACGCAGTTGCACTCTGCGCACAAGAGCTGGACAGACAGTCTCAGATCGTCCGTTGGCCGAAGCAGAGGATCGATTGATTCAATAGATTCAGCTTTGGAGAACACTAGGGGATCTCGTCACAGGCGCAAGAACAGCTCTGTCGATAGCGCTCATTCTGCCATGCGACGCATAGGTCGGCCGGGGGTGGACTCGGATAGGATGTTCAAGACGAACTGTCTATATTCTATTGCTGGTTCCCCATCAAACAGCCAAGCATCTCCCTCCGAGACAAAAACTCTCGGTAAAGGATCAGTTAGAGGTCCAGGAAACGCCAAGCCGTCGTACGATACCCTGCTAGATTACAAGCCGTCCGGGAGCAAGCTAGACTCGCTCTACGATCAGACAAGGCAGAGCACAATTTCACAAGGTGACGACTCGCTGTTTTCCACTTCCAGTAGGAATCAGTCGTTCTCGCTCTTCCGCCCTCGCCCCATATCTTGCATCAGCGATCGAAGCGAGGTCGACTCATCCTCACAAGACGCTTCGCCTCTAGCTCGCAAGAGCGGTGAAATGCTTCGCCGCTCCCAGGACGTGGAGCGCCGAGGAGGACATGACCGACAACAGTCGACGGTTGATCAGTCCCGCAGTTCTCGCACGTTGGAAGCCATAGGAGACGACTGTATGTGCAGTCAAGACATTCTAAGTTCTGATGAGGCCGTATTGACTCGCACTTTCTTGCAGCTTTCACGTCGATCGAGAGCACGAATAAGCCTCTTCCCCCGAGAAACTCCTTCTCCAGGAGCATTCAAGCGCGCTTGTCGTCGACGCCTCGTCTGATTTCACCTTCCGGCAGCGAGCCTTCGAGCAAACCATCCACGGATGTGCAATCGATCATCAGTGCGATGTTGGATCCTCCTGTTACCAAGCCAATGCGCGAACCGAAAGTGCGAACGGCCTCCCAGGTCGAATCGGGAATCCAAGCACAAGATGACCGTCGAAATGGCTGGGAGAAGAGAGAGACAATGGATTCTCTTGTCTCGAAATATACCTCAGGATCATCTCGCGACAGCATGAAACGATGGGTGGACTGGCAGCGCGAGGCCGAGCTCGAGATCGAAAAATCCAAGATGGCTTGGGCGGACACGGATGCTAGTCGAGCGGTCGTGGACAGTGGGTATCCGAGAGAGCCCTGACTCTAGGAACACGGTTGACTGATGTTTGACCGCGTTCTTTGACAGAAGAATTCAAACCGCCTAGCAATCTTGAAGATGTAGCTCGGCTCATCCAGATTTCCCGATACGTCAATACGTCATTGGCAGAAGCTTCGCCAGGCAAGCAAATCGCTCGCCGAGCGCAGGTACCTATGGATGCTTTCGATAAGGCTATCGCAGAGAGCGCCGTTCAACCTCCCCAACATAGGCCTGCAGCCTTACCTACCAAGTTTCAGCGGACTGACACTGCGGGCACCATCGCCTCGATAACCGGTTCAATAACCCCTAGCACCCCGTCCGGTTTGTTCTCATTCGCTATGACCCAGCCGGTCCGAGAGTCGCCGGTCCGGCTACCATTGGTGGATACTAGTAACGTGCACGGAACGTCGCCCTCTCGACGATCTCCTAGAAAATCTTTGACGAAAAAGAACACGAAAACCATTGGCCCAGTTCGCAGTCGTGTGACATCTACAGCAAGTGCCCGCAGAGTGAGTAGATTTTGAAGCTCCTCTCGAGAAGCGATTCTAATTTCTATTTCATTTTCAGGCAAAGCTGGGATGGGGGCGACGACGAGACTCGGCGACAGCACCGGTGCCCAAAGTATCGGGCCCACGTACGCCATCGAAGCGAAGTTCAGGAGAAGACGATGAAAGGCGGCAAGACAACGGGTAAGTCACTTCGCGTACGCTTATTGACATACCGATACTGAAATGCCGTTGGTGAACACAGTCCCTTGCTTGATGACCGAAGGCGTAGTGGCTACAAGGCTAGGAATTCTCAAAACAGGCGAAGTATTCGCGCTTAGTAATCATAATGTCTCTTTCCCTCTTGGTCCCTCCCGTATCTGTAAGGTCTGTATTCCGGTCATAGGATCGTCTTATGCTTTTTGCGCGTTTTGTCTAAGTCGTGTCATATCTAGGATGTATACACACATCGCATGCTTGCCCAAACCACTCAACTCCATTGTATGGCGGCCTTCCCGTCGATCGATTCTCCGCCTATCCAGAATCGCTCGAGGACCACAGGAAGGCGGAGACCGGTGACTTCCCCATCTTCACCGATCACGGCTCCAGTCTCCAACAAAGCTACGAGTAACCGCGGAATGGCCGCGCATGTGCCGTTTAAGGTATGAGCGAACGGGATAGTGGAGTCTGTATTATCCGGACGCGGTCGGTGTCGAATATGCAGCCTTCGAGCTTGGAAGTCGGTACAGTTCGAGGTCGATGAGATCTGAAAGGATGGAAGGCTTTCAGCAGAGGTTAACACACCCCGAAAGTCTTTATTACTTGTTACTGACCTCGCCCCATCCGTCTCGTCCCGGCATCCAAGCTTCCATGTCATATTTACGATAGGCAGGGGCGCCCAATTCCTCCGTAGGCATATCCAGCACGCTGTGATAGGACCAAAGTCAGTGTGAACGGTACTGGATTCGCTCGACTCGCAAACTTACCGGACGCTCAACCCCAAACTGGTATACAGCTCTTTCTGGATCTCCCTCATCTCCTCCATCATCCCCTCGCTAACCTGCTTCTCGCCCTCGGTCACTGCAAAAAGCTCGATCTTCTGAAACTGATGTAACCGATAAAGACCTCTCGTGTCCGCGCCCCTTGCTCCCGCTTCGGCTCGGAACGCCTTGCCTACACCGACGTATTTCAAGGGCAAGGATTGGTATGGGATGATCTTGTTCGCCGATAGAGCTGCGAGTGGGATCTCAGCGGTGGCGGCCAAGACCAAGTTGGCTTGAGACTGGGTGACGGGTTGTGCATCAGGGTCCGAATTGGGTGGGGTTGTGGAGAGGTAATACGTCTGGCCGGCCCCGTCTCTGGGTTGGAAACCGCATCGCGCCATGACGTCCTCCTTGACCACGTCCGGCGTGGCAATTGGTGTCCAGCCTTTCTTCACGGCGATGCTCAGGGCGTATTGAATGACAGCCTGCTCCAGAAGCGCGAGATGACCTTTCAGGTAAGGCCATGACGTGCCTGAAGCCGTCGCTGATGCCGCCGTGTCAACCCAACCCCAGCGGGTAGCGATATCGAGATGATCTCTCCGCTTGTCTGCAGCGACCGGCTCCGGGCCGAACCTTTCCAGTTCGATAGCCTCCTTCTCCTTTCCGACCGGTGTTGCAGGGTGGGTCTCGTTAGGCAACATCAAGCCCAGCTCCAATAGCTCCTTATCCGTCTCTTCCCAGATCTTTTCATACTCGACAATCTTGAGCTTGAGTTTCTTGGCCTGACGGACCGCCTCGTCGCCGCCTCCAGCTTTGATCAAGTTCCCCACGTCCCGCTGCTTTGCCCGGACGGAATCGAGCTTGCGATGTAGCGATATCGAGGTCTCGTACAACCGCGTGATGTGAAAGACCGTGTCCGGAGTGCATGGTGCGTTCCGGAGGATGTGATTGAGTGTAACCGCTTTCTGCTCTTCGGCTATCCTGCGATAGTCTAACCTGGGTTTAGGCAACGTCGAGACGATCTCGTTGTTCACCACCGGCTTGGTATCCGCTTGTTTAGGCTGTTTAGCTGAACTTGAGGGTACTGAAGGTGGAGAGGGCCGAGCTGGAGGAGGCAGTGGGTATATCGCATTGGGATTCGAGGCATAGGATGCGGTCCTAACTTGACCGATCTCGTTCCACCGGATAGCTTGTCGTAAACCTATGCGCGCAGGCGAAGTGTCAGCGTTCGACGGCAGGCGGGATAGACAGGGGGCTGCAGGTGATCACATTTATGGCATCCTGAGTTAGGAAATTTCATCTCGATGGTTGCACTGCCAGTATGGGCTGAGCGAAGCAAGAGAAAGATCAGCTTACAGTCAGTAAGAAGAAGATGTCAACCGATATCTTGGACTCCGATCGTCGATCTAGCGACGGTTGACCTGAAAAGCGAATATTCGTTCTGAAATCTCTTCCCTGCACAAATACATATCGTTGATGTTGATCGATGATCTAGATTCCGTCATGATAATGTCGTTGTCCTCGGCCAACGCCCACCCTTTCTACCTGGCCGTCAGCCTTCTCAACTCAGCCTCTCTGTTCTTCCTCACCATGGCTGAATCTTCAGGCGAGACTCTCAATTCCATCAATCCGCTCAAACGGAGTCACGACGAGCTCGAGCTCCACCAAAGACAAACGTGGGCATGGATCAACGATTCCACACATACCAGCTCGCACGAGGAATTGCGAGAATGTATTGCAATCATCCTCAAGTCACACCCCGAAGCCATACCAACTTTTGCGGAAGTTCAGAGAAAACAGTTCCAGGATCGGCAGAACGCCGTCACTCGCTCTGAGCTGTACGGCAAGGTGATCGACTTCGACCACTTTTCGAAATCCTGCTGGAAAGCTCTGAACGTCACTTACAGCCGTATGGCACCATCTAAGCAATACATGCACACGCAGGATGTCGTCGATACGATCGACGAGGCGATCACCGCTATCGTCGAGAGATCCGGGGAGGCTCAGCGATTGGAGACTTACAAGTCCGCGTTGGAGACGTGCAGGAAGATCGGGAAGTCGATCATTCTCAGCGACCCCGGCGAGATCAGGAAGGCCGTGATAAACAGTCCGGTACTCGAGTCTCTCGCCGAGGCTATCCTGGACATCTTGAATACTGTCGTCATGACGGACGAGGACGCATTGGAGGAAGGACTCATGTGGGTTGCGGACAACATCAAGGGATACGGATCAGATGAACCTTGGGACGAGGTGATCGAGAAATTGGAGGAGATGAAACAGGTCAGACCCAAGAGAAGGGCTACGTAGCTCCTGTAGCTGCAGACGGGTACGTTCCTGAGAAGAGCCTGCAGACGCGCCAAGTTCTTCGGACCAATCTGATCGTTCCCGGGATAATACCTTTCAGCAGCACATCACACCCAGGACTTCAGGAAGCCTACTTACTGTCTTTCAGCCAAAACCCCTTGTCGTGGAGCTGTTCGTAACGCATGTACACTCCATCGTCAGCATACCTATTGTGCTACTGGTAACTCAGGGCTCCGAGTCACTGCCCTTCTCACCGATGAGGCCTATAGAGTTGAAGGTGAAACTTGGAACAAAGACCTGATCGACGATGCTCGTTCCAAGCAAAACCAAAGGAAAAACCCTCAGAGTGACAGTCGAGCATGCCATTCGTCGCGCTGAGACGTGATTATGCATATACGACCCCCTCTCTAGTATAGGAACAGCTACATCAGCACTACTGTAGATCTGGGTTCTCGCTCGGATCACCTAATCTAATGGCTCGTGCATTGGGTCAACGTTCCCTGGTACCTGATATCTCCGTCCGCTACCTGAAGGATCGACGTGGCTGTACGCATGCGAGTCTACCGCGATAAAGTCGGACATCTTCAGTGGTCGAAGTTGGAAGCCCTGCAATCAATAGAGAGTGATCATACTCATCAGCTGACGTGCCGGTGGGGAAAAGGGTCACAAGAACAGATATGAAACCTACCTCCCGCTTGGCCTCCTCCATACCCTTGATCCCCTTCCCACCCTTTTCTCTCATCAACTCTCTTACGGGGATCATTGCAGCGTTCCTGCAAGTCTCCTTCAAGTCCGACCCTGACAGGCCGTCCGTCCGACGTGCGAGCTCTTCAAAGTCGAACCCTGGTGAGAGGGTCGCATGTGCGAGCATGAGGCGGAGGATTTTCAGTCGTTGGGCGTGGTTAGGGAGTCGGATGGCGAAACGTTTAGGCATCCTTCGGAGGATTGCCGGGTCGATACTGTACGGAGCTTGGCATTAGCTTTGGACAATTATATCAGCACTGCTCAGCATGAGTTAATGCTTACTCGTTCGGTCGATTTGTAGCCCCAAGAACCAGAACCCTCGCATCATCCCCCGACATCAGCCCATCCCACATGCTATAGTATGGCAATTCTTTCTCAGCCAATGCCATGCAGAAGGAGCAATTCCATGTACCCACGTCATGAACTCGGCCTTGATCATCCCCGTCACCTCGTGATCCCCCGTGGCCCTCGAACGGAACAACGAGTCGATCTCGTCGATGAAGATCTACAAGACAAACCATCGAAAACGAGAGTCATCCAGTCAGCATCGGGTTATTGCAGCGGTATGGGACCCTACCATCGTGGGTGACGTACGATGCTGGGTTGTAACTTTGTTGCTAGGGAAAAGAGACCGGCGACCAGTTTATTCGATTCTCCTAGCCATTTGTTCATGCTGTGATAGGTATCTCAACCGAGGGATGATATAAGCAAGGTTGTGAGAGAACGGAACGGATTTTGGAAGGGATGCCTACTCACAGGCTTGAAAGAGGCAGGTTGATGAACGTTGCGCCGCTTTCTTTTGCTAATGCTTTAGCGATCCTAGGAACGATATTGTGGTTTCAGTGCCGCATAACAGGTGATGACACATGTCAGGAGGAGACAGCTCACATCGTCTTCCCGCATCCAGGATGTCCATACAAGAGCACTCCCTTCGGTGCGGCCAACAATCCTCCTTGACTCTTGAACAGTTCCGGGTAATTGAGTGGGTAGATGACCGTCTCTCTCAACTGATTGATCACATCGTCCAACCCTCCTATACTCTCAAACGTCGTACTGATGCTCGAAGGAGGTACGATCTCCCCGGCGATCGCCTGCTCGTACTCGTCCAGCTCCAGCTCTGACAGGTCGATGTCCCCGATCTTCAAGGTGTTCAAGAGCTCTTGACTCTTCTTGGCTTGCTTCTTGCGGTCGGTCTTTTGCGGGTCGAGATTGGAGAGCACGTAACGGACCGCATAGAATAGAGCGATCTGTGAGGCTGCGAAGACGGTCACGTCGACGATGACCTTGTTGAGATCCCTTCCCATTGCGTTTGTCTTGGTCCTGACGCCTTTCTACCGAATTGACTTGTCCAGTTTGTCCGTTGTGCTGGGTTGTATGGATTATCAAACCGCCCCGATGCCAGCTATTGATCAGTGTCTGTGTGAGTGAGATGAGAAGTTCGAAGATGTACAAGTTTGCAAGTTTGTACGATCGAAAGCACTTTCAACGGCTAACTTCGAGGGGGTTACAAGCCGAGGGCCGGATCACGATGAGAGGTCACGTGACCCAGAGGAGGCTTTCGCCCCTTGACCCCATGTATGGTACATTCCTTGATCTCCCTTGTAATCACTCTGATGTACCAGTCACAGTTCTCGCAACATCCATACACGTAAATCAAAAGGGTTTTTTATTTTTTGAAGGATAGACCAGTCAGTCTAAGCGGTCGAATAACCCTGAGGAAGCGGAGCGAAACGGGTCATGTCGCACATCGACCCATTCCATATCGAAGGTCCGTAATAACCACGCATTTCCTGATTGGAGATGTAGATTAGCTGATTTACAATATCACAATAATGCTACAGTCTGGTTGAAGGAAGCGGAAAAGTCATTCAAGCACGATTTGGCGGCTTCCTGCAACACGCTCAGCCTAGCTCAGCTGGTAGAGCATTCCACAGATAAAGGGCTCGCAAAGCCGTGGGAGGATATCAATGTCGGCCTCGATTACGGCTATATGGATGGAAGTCCCGATCTGAAAAGAACTATTGCGGGTATCTATGAGAAGGAACTCAAGCGGAAGTTCTCGCCAGATGGTATCATCCCATCTATCGGAGCGATAGGTGCCAACTATGCTTTCCTTTACGCTCACGTAAAGCCGGGTGATCACGTCATCTGCCAGTACCCTACATGGCAACAACTATACTCGGTTCCGAAATCTCTGGGGGCCGAGGTCGCTTTGTGGAAGACTAGTATGGAGAATGGATGGCAGCTCAATCCGGAATCTCTGGAGAGCATGATCAAGCCGAACACGAGGATGATCATCCTGAACAACCCACAGAATCCCACCGGGGCGGTCTTGGCACAAAAGTCGCTTCAGGTCGTGGTAGATATCGCCAAGAAACATGATCTCTACATCTTATGCGACGAAGTGTTTCGTTCTCTGGTCCACGGACTGGGACCGTCAGAGCTACCGCCCTCTATTCTCTCCTTCGATTACCCCAAGTCCGCAGCGATCAGCTCCATGTCAAAAGCTTATTCTCTCGCCGGAGTCAGGGTTGGGTGGATCGCGACGGAGAACCCAGAGATCATCAAGGCGTGTTACTCTGCTAGAGACTATACCACCGTCTGCGTCTCCAAAATATGCGAGGGTATCACGGAGTATGCGTTGAACCCTTCGGTCGGGCCGAACGTCGTCCAGTCGAACATCGACACCGCTAGGATCAACCTGGGTCATCTCCGAGCTTTCGTCGACAAGCACAAGGATATCTGTTCTTGGGTCGAGCCGAAAGCCAGCAGTACGGCGTTCGTCCTCTTCAAGACCAAAGCTGGCGAACCGGTCGACGATGCGGCGTTTTGCAAGCGGTTGCAGGATGAGACCGGGGTGATGCTCGTCCCCGGAGGATATGCCTTTGGGGAAGACTACAAGGGCTTCGTCAGGATCGGATATATCGGGGAGACCGAGGCGTTCTTGAGAGGTCTCAAGGCGTGGGACGAATGGTTGGATGTATGGAAGGCCGAACAGTAAAGCGGAACGGAGCGAGACGAAGCGCTCTTCCACGGAAGCTTGACGATGCCGAGCAGGCTCACGACCAGGAGGTGGATACGACAAAATATATACGACGTTTTACGACAAGACCGGCTACGGCGGACCGTTTGTATTCTACAGAAACAGAAGGGGCAAGGGATATAGGACGATATTATGAAGTGCGCACATGCTCAGCACCCGATGGTGAAAGAGAGAGAGAGAGAGAGAGTCATGTGTCCAGGGCAGCCTAAGGTCCGCCTAGTCATCAGAGGACATAGACATGAGGCCCTACAAGCAGGTGATAAACGTGCTCAGACCGGCGAGATCTTCTCGTCGAGAGAGTCCTTCTCGGAAGGGAAGTCGTCCGCAGAATTGTCGGAGCTGCAAGAGTTGCCGGCAATGGCATCAGCTTTCGTCCGAGCCGGTATCGCGGATGACAACAAAAGCACAATCGAAACCTGACTTACGGATCCACGAACTTCCAGATCGCCTCATTCATGAAGATTGCGAAAGCGACTTGCAAGAGCTGCGAACAACCCCCGAAGACGATCATGGGCAAGACGTCCCAAGGTTCAGAGGAATTGCCAATGCTTCCAACGGCAGTAATCGCGAAGAGACCTTGGAACAACATCAACAGGTCCAGGCGCTCCCGAGCGAGCTCAGGGCGTTCGGCGCCGGGGGACAAGGTGGGTAAAGCGTTGGTCGAGGTGTCTCGGATCCTGGGAGTTTGGGACTTCCAAAACAGCCTGATCTACAACGAAGAATGTTGGCGGGATTAGCGCTGGAGAGGTGTACCGATTATCATCTCGAGCGATTTTGTCTTACCAGGACCGACCAGTCGGCGATAACAATCCAGGCGTAAAAGGCCCAGACTAGAATCGTCCAGGTCTGGCTTCCGAAGAGTGTGATCTCGTACAAGTCCAGAATTTCGGAGACCTCTCGGATGACGGGCATCTGGAAGAAGAGCTCGACGATTTCTCCACCGGCGCGGGCGCGGGCGATCCATACGGGCAAGGCGATTACCTGTCATACGGACAACCTCAAAAGCCTTAGTCGGAGATCGACAGGGAAGGGGCCGGAAGGGAGACATGTGTAACTCACTACAGTCGATAAGGTCCGGTTGAAGGCCGACTGGAACGATCTGGTCCGGGGGAAGATGATCGAGTTCGGGAGCGTGAAGACGAGCAGGAGACCCATAATAGCGTCCCCCAGGGGCATCGCGCTGGTAGGCCACTCCTCGGGCTTGGTCTTGTGCAGCAGGTGGTCAGAATACCAAGACCTCATCACTAGTAAGGAGTAAAAGGCAATGAAAAGCCAGAGGGGCCGGTGGATGAGTCCGCCGTACGGATTCGTTTTGATACGGAGATGGAGATGAAAGACAGGCTCCATGATCTGTCAGGCCATCCACGAGCAGGATCAACATGGGAAAAGCAAGACCCAGGCCAAATATTGATGCTTACTTTATAACAAAGCAAAAGTCCGCCTGCCCAAGCGCCGTGAATTAACAGTATGTCGAATATCCCTACAGTCCCGTCGTGTCCCGTATCGGAAGATTGAAACAAGAGGAACCATCTCCCAACCAAGCCGCATAAGATCATGCCGATGAGAAGGAGGAGAAAGAGCTCGCTTGTCTTGAAAAGTAACCTATGCCAGAAAGCCGGCTGGCCGACGGAGCTGACGGGGTTCGCCTTGTCAGCGTGGTCATCGCTCGACTATGATGGAAGGGGGTGAGTTTCGTGCCGATGGCCTATGGGATGAATCGAACTGACCTGGACTTTTGCCTTTCTTTTGGCAAATTGGTAGGCCGAGAAGAAAATTACGGCGTTGCCGAGGATAGCAAACAGACGCTCTGCGCAGGTGGAAGTCATCGTGGCGAAAGTCGTGCTGGATTTGTCCAGGTTTCGAAGTGAAAAACAGATCGAGCACGATGATCAAACAGAAGTCAGGTAGATACTCGAGAAGAATATATGTACTTCCCTTGATATCGACTTTGGGTGGGGATTTGTGGGCCTCGTACCCAATCCAGACTGGTTTGTTTGGGCCAAAAGCTGATTGTTTCCCGGATTCACCAAAAAGCCTCCTTCGTTTGTTAGCGCAACAAAGGTCTCGGAAGTATAATATGCTTCCGTCAAATCGATGACTAATCATTTAGCTTGCGCGTCCATCAGCGAACTCGTTGATAAATCCTCGATGAAAGACACACAACTAGTATTGGGACATGAGACACCGTTCTACCTTCACACACTCTGCCTCGCATTCAGCACCGATTCTAGGGAGGTCCATCTGACAGGAACCCAGATCAAGGCTATTCACAAGATGTCTTCAGGTGTCAACACGCTCATCGGCAGGTACGAGCACCTGGTAAAACGTCCACATCACGAGAAGGCAAAGCAAGTCCGAGTCGAGCCGATCGCTGTTGCACCGAGAAGCGAAGTGCTCATATCATGCTCACAATTCTTGTAGGGAATTACTTATGAGAACAGGGTCGTTGGTCAAGCCAATCATGAAAAAGCATGACTGGAAAGTTGGGACGCTCGCCGAGGTAGGTAGCCTGCTCTCGCTTGCTCATTATCGCAATTCCTCTCGTAATCATCTCATTCGACCATAGTTTGTGCCGAATGATCCAAGCCTGTTAGGTAAGATCTTTCGATCGCATACAAGTGGACCTCCCTCGCTGATCTTTAACCGTGATCATTCTCTTGTAGGGATGAACCAGAACAGAGGATTCAAGATCCTCCTCCGACTTCGACCACATCAAGCTCAAGACACGTTTTATGACCAAGACCAATTGGTCCTCGTCATGCTACACGAGGTAAGCAGAGCTTCGCATCAGAATCAGTGTGTACTGCAGTGGGAAAACGAGCTAATGCGAAATTAATGCGATTGTCTTTTGGGTATCAGCTCACGCATAACGTGTATGGACCGCACGACGCCAAGTTTTACAAGCTATTAGCCGAGCTGGAGGAAGAGTATTACGAGCTCAAGCGAAAGGGTTACTCTGGTAAGTATTTCTCCATCATTTAGACCTGTGTCTCCCTTGTGTAGCTCACATCTCATTATGGTGATGACAGGCGAAGGCTTCTTCTCCGAAGGTGCAAGACTAGGAGGTTCGCACGGAGTTCCACAACATATCGGACGTATCAAGGCACTCGAAGCGGCCGAGAAGCGAGTGGCGAAACAGCAGTTGATCGGGAAGGGCGGGAAACTTGGATCGGGGTCTGGATTGGGATCTAGAGCGGGGAAGTCGATGCGGGAGGTCTTACTCGAGGTGAGCCAAGGTCGAGGTGTCTGAGGATGTTTAATCGTTGGCTGATATTCGGTCGATGTGGGAGCCGCAGGCGACGGAGAGGCGGCTGAAGGACGACAAAGCCTGTGCACATGAATCGGCCGATGTGGACGATGAGGCGAGGAAAGCAGCGGCGGAGAGTGAAGGTCAGGATGCAGCCGAGGCCGAGAAAGGATGGGCAGGGGCGATCGATGTGGATGCGCTCGATGACGATGAAATTCAGGTCGTCAAAGAACCGCCGGCTCTCCTGGACACGATCGGGAAAGACGTAGATGTCAAACCGATAGCGAAGGTCAAAACCGAAACACATACCCCTGCCCCCAAGCCGAAACCTACGGTATCGTCGACGGCTTTGCCTGCTACAAAGCCGCTCGCTAAGAAACCGCGTAGTATACCTCCTGCAGCACCAAGCGCACCGGCAAGCGATCCATACGTTCGATCAGACGGATGGACGTGTGCCACATGCACTTTGGACAATACGAACAACGACCAGTCTTGTCAAGCTTGCGGACAGAGAAAGCCCGCTCCTCCCGGTTTCTGGACGTGCGACTTTTGTGCTACCTTGATGGAGGGCGACTTTCGATGTTGTCGCGGTTGCGGCTTCGTCAGGCGTATCTAGATTCTCCCTGCTCTTCACACATACTGTATCCCAGATTCTGCAGACTGACAACTATACCCATAATTTGCGATGCGGGAGATTCGAAAGTCTCTTCAACTCAGTTGCATTCGATAATATTTATTGAGATACAGAATGATGGTCGACCGGATCCCGCAGTGGCTTAATGACCGCCAGTCCTTCCAATCGCCTTGATAGCACCTCCACTAAGCTCGGGCAATGGCTTGGCACCCTTGTTAGGAGGTGCATCCAAAAATCCTGCCCGGATCAACCAGGCAATATATCGTCCCATTTCCTCGTCGCCTACGCTTGCCCCGGACTTCTCCCCAGCACCGGTTGCAAGAGCCTGCGCGTTGGTGTCATCCAGCTCCGCCGCCTTGGTACTCGTTGGCAGGTCGTCCAGCACAAAGTGCAACAAGGGGAACAAGGCGTTGTCCTGAACTTCGAGGACGTGCTGTTCGAGCTTTCTTCGCCACAACAGATATTCACATCGATCCACGGGGTATCCGTAAAGAGGTAGGGCCGACAAAAAGTCGTTGAACCTGATCTTGGGGTGGGCGGACACTTGGGCGACGGCAAAAGACGTCTCCTGGGGGGGATAAATTGCTGAAAGCGAGGCCAACAGCGCGACGTGGTCGACCGGGACCATGTTGATGGTGTTGTTGATGTCTGGCATCAATCCGAGCTGAATACAGCCTTTAACGAGACGCCAAATGAAGTCGTCGGTGTTTGTGACTGAAAGATCGAAAACGGCTGATAAGTTGCGGCACACATATACGAGTCAGATTCGGAAGAACTCACCTGCTGTCTTGGAGTCTCCAACGATATATGACGGTCGAACAGTCCATCCAGACAGGCCCCGCTTACCAGCCTCCATGATGAGCTTTTCGGCCACCCACTTGGATTGACCGTATCCAGTGGTCAAAGTCGTTCGGCTTCCCTCTAGGTCGTCCGATTCCGGCAGGCCTCGGCCTCCCGCCTCGACAATAGCATCGGCCATGGTAACGTAATGCTCAGCCTCGACAGTAGCGGTTGTTGACACAAAGGAGAAGGATTTAGAGTGGTGTTCCGTGCACAAGCGGAGGGCAGTGATAGTAGACAGAACGTTGGCGGATCTCATCTTGGAGTAGGGATATACCCAGTGTACCTGTGGTCGTTTGTTTCGTCAGGTGTATCGTTCTGAAAATGGAGCAAATGTTGCGTATACTCACAACGGCGCCATTATGCAGAACGACGTCTGCCTGTTCTGCGCAACGCGTCCATTCGGAGTCTGAAAGGCCAAAGTTGTCTTCGGAAAGGTCTCCGACGACAGCCTCTACCTTGCCTTCGGACTGCCATTTGCTGTCCCAGACCCCTCGGCCCTGACCGCTCTCCTCCAGACGCTTCATAGCCTCGTCGCTAGACTTGGCTCGGACAAGACAGATCACTTTAGCGACTCGATCGCTTCGCTTCGCAAGCAAGTCATTCAAGATGAAGGCTCCCAGGAAACCGGTAGCGCCAGTCAAGAAGACGGTAACCTTCTTGGTGGCATAATCGGCGGGAAGCTCCGCGAACTTTTCCGGTAAGCTGGGCAACAGAACATCCACATCCTTGGCATAGTCGGTGTCGACAGCAGGGCCTTGATGTCCCTTGGGCTGGTTGGAGGCATCGCCTGCGAAACCGAGATCGTCGTTTCGAAGAGCTTCGATACTGCTAGCCAACCCGCCGATAGTCGGCTGATCAAAGACTAAACCGAGTGGCACATCGACGACAAACGCCTTTCTCAGCTCGAAAGTGGCTCTCGTGGCCAAGATCGAGTGGCCACCGAGATCAAAGAAGTTTTCGTCGAGCTCGATAGCGCCTGGCGGCGCAGGCAAGAGCGACATCCAGACGTCGTGAATGGTCTTTTGGGTGGGAGTCAGCTTTTGCGACTTGGCAGAAGCTGATACGGGTGCCTGAAGAGCGGTATCGGGGAAAGGCAGAGCGGGCTTGTCGATCTTTCCGTTGGGGTTCAGCGGCATCCTGGATAGGGGAATAAAGACTGTACATGACCAATTCGCTCAGTCTTGTGATCCGGCGTTAATTGTGGGGTCAGGGCTTACCGGTAGGCACACTGTATGAAGGCAACTTCTTCTTCAAGTGCTCCTTCATATCCTTGATCAACTTTCGGTATCTGCGCAAACCCTTAGCAATCTCGGCCTTGACGTCTCGTCGGCTTTCACCTTCCTCATCATCGTTCGGCTCCTCAACGTCCTCCTGCTCGACCTCGCTAGCGCTAATCATCGAGTCGAGATCCTTGCCGCCCATAGGCACAAAGTAGCTGACCAAGATCTTCTCCTCGTTCTTGTCACGCCTGACGAGGGTGACGTTTTCCCGAACAAGGGGATGCCTACTCAAATGAGTATCGATCTCTCCCAGCTCGATCCTGAATCCACGGATCTTGATCTGGTCGTCGGCTCGTCCGGTACACTCGACGGTCCCGTCAGGCAAGTAACGACCGAGATCACCCGTCCTGTACATCCTGTCTCGGATGCCCTTCCAGTATTTACCCTCGGGCTTGTCGGCGATGGTGTCTTGACGCTCCACGCCTTCGCCGAACCAGTTCATTACGAATTTTTCCTTGGTAGCGTCGACATCCAAGTACCCCTCGGCCAGACCTCCCGATCGGACATAGATCTCTCCGATCTCTCCTACGGCGCAGGGAATGTTCCTGTCGGCCCTGTTGACGACCAGAAGCTGGACGTCGATCATACCCTGTCCGGCGGGCATGATATCCTTTTGGTTGGTCATGAAGGTGCTATCCTGGCTGACGGGGGGGATAGCAAAGTACGAGACGGCACGCTGGGTCTCGGTGGTACCGTACATGTTGATGATCCGAACATTGGATGCCAAAGATTGCAAACGGTGACAGTCTCGCTTGGTAAGAACGTCTCCGACGAAGAATGCGTTCTTCAAGGTAGGAATCTGGCGGGTGGCTTGGGCAGACAGAAGCTGACCCATGGCTGGAGTCAAGTGGGTAACCGTGACCTCGCTATCAGCCATCCACTCGGCGAGTCTACCGGGAGTACCGATATCATCGGCGGTAGGCACATGAAGCTCAGCTCCCAGGAACAAGGGCGTGAAGACTAGTCAAGCAAGACAAAATCGGGTGTCAACTGTGCTGCAACGCGACAAATCGTCCGGCACTTACTGTCTCGCTGAATGGGATCATGAGCGATTCCGCTCAACATCGTAAACTTGGCGTCCGACCCCAACTGGAACCTCTCGCTCATCCAAGGGAAGAAATGCGTCAAAGAATAGTGCCGTCCCTTGACACCTTTAGGAATCCCGGTGGACCCAGAGGTGAACGACAAGGTGGCATGCGAATCAGGTCCGAGCACAATATCAGGCTTGGAAGAGGCTTGAGATCGGTAGGCGTCGAGGACGTCCTCGCCCGAGTCGGAGTTGGCGGGCGATCCGGTCAGTTGACCGGAGGATGAGAGGGAGATGGCGGGGATCATGGTTCGGAGGGAGAGGTTCTCCTTGATGTAATTGGATACGGTCGGATGGAGGGTTCCGGCGGAAGAGATGATCAACAATGCTCTAGGGGAAGAGACCTGTAGGTATACCGTCTGTCGGGAAGGAGGGTAGGCGGGGTCTGTCGATACAATTCACCCACGAATCAGCCACGTTGCTGCGTGATGTCGCTCAGACGATTCGAAGACATACCGATAACGCTAAACACCCCACCAGCCTTCAGAACTCCCATAACACAGACGACCAGCTCGACGCTCCTCGCCGCGTAGACCATGACGACCTCTCCCCTCTCCACTCCGCTCTGTACCAAAGAGTGTGCGAGGATATTACTAGCCTCGTCGATCTGTTTATAGGTAAACGTCGTCCTTTCCGTGGAAGCCCCCGAGGGCGTGATCGTAGCCACAGACCCCTCCATCGACGAGCCAGACTGGATGACACAGGGCTTTTCCGGGTGAGCTTTGGCGTTCTTGTGGAAGATATCGGTGATGGCACCTTTGAAGCCGCACCAGTCGAGGTCCTTCTTGGGGTCGGGGAGGACGGAGCCTTGTTCAGGCGTTCGGAGGGGGATGGTAGCGATAGCCACCCCAGTTGATGAAGCCTGAGCGACCTGCTGCAGCAGGAGGGAGAGGGAGGAGAGAAGGTGTTCCGACCTCGAGGGGGTGAAGAGGAGCGAGTTGTATGACAGCGAGACGGTCGATGTCGAGGGTGAGTAAAAGAGGGTGATATCGGTCGTCAAGGAGGTAGCGGCAGCCAGACCATGTCTCCGATCAGACTCGACGGCACCGTGGATGGAGTCCCGACCTTGCTGAGCGTCTCCGCCGAGCTGGACGTATCGTACCCTAAAGAGCGGGCCGGAGAGCTCTCCGCCTTCTTTTTCCGAGTTGAGCTGCATGAGCCTTTCGATAGGTACAGCATCCTCTTGCGCCTCTTTGGTCTTGCCCTCGACCTCTCTGAGCACATCGTCGAACGTGGCCTTGTCGTTAGAAAAGTCCAAAAGCAACAAGAGCGATGCGGGGTCCGAGTCGGAATGCGTGGACTGGATGGTCAAGGATGGATCCGGGGTGTATCGGTGCAAGAGGATGGAAAATGCCGTCAAGACGATCTGAGACTCGGAGCTCCCCGTCGACGATGCGATCCTGGAGACGGATTCGCTAGTCTCCCTGTCTAGAGAGACAGTCTTGATGGCCTCGACGAGCTTGTTGGGAGCTATCAGGCGGGAAATAACGTCAACATATCAGCAAGACGATGACAATGCAAGTAAGGGTCCAACGAGGTAGCTCACTCGGTCGTGGGTAATCAGTGGGCAGTGCCAGACTCGACGAAGCTGCAAGCCTTTTCGACCATCTTTTCAAACGGTCCTTGTTCTCCGCGCCTTGAGGTTGCGACATGATGTTCCGTTCGAGGTCGATATCAAGATGGGTAGGTTAGCAAGTTGTCCTCCTGCTTTTTCGGGTTAAACACAACGATGGACCGGATTTCGGGCGTTGTTGTCTTGATCGTGAAAGAGCTTGATCCCTGCCTCTCGTAGATCTGAGAGAGAAAGCCAGCGGATATTTGTTATCGGTGGGGAGTTGAAGAGAAAAGCGTCAAACTACCCGACTACAGAGCTACAGATGAATCGAGGGTCCATATTGCAAAAGTCTGGGCAATTCGGGCAACAAGTTCACGACGGAGATCTGAGTCACAGGCAGGGGCAGCGTCAGGGCCATGCCGAGAGAAATTACGGCATCGACATCCGACGTTCAGTTCGAAAGACCTCCTTCCAAGGGTGCTGCGGCTGCTGGTCAATCGTATGTTCCCAGATTGGCAACCACAACTTTCATGCGATTCACAGAGGGAATCGATGATAGCCAGGGGAAACGCACGAGAGGAATGCTGTTTGGCTTACAATCGTATCGTGTTGGCATTCGGCTGGCTTCGTTCTTCTGTCAAGCAGTAACCTTCAGATGCAGAGGTCGCTCTAATCAAGGTAATGATCCTGTCTGGGGAAAACTGGCCGAGATCGGCTTAGGTCCGCCTTGCCAATGGTAAAACCAATTGTAATCAATTGAATGGGGCCAGGTTACGCTCAAGGAGATCGTCCAAGCATGGTCGAATCGAAGCGAGAGGCGCCTTAATCACTTGGAAAGAGCGGTCGCCATGAAAATCGGCCGGTACAAGCCGAGACCTGCGCTCTAGCGATGGCACATCGTATGGATATCTTAAGAGGTCGTGCCGCCATCGGCGATATGATGTGTACAGATGAAGCGTCTGCGAACTCGTCCGTCGTAAGGTTGTGGGCCAGTCCGTCTATTCGTCTTCCCAAATCCTCTCCATTCGACGACCCTCTTCTCTCTTGCCAGTTTCGCCTTTCCCACGCTTGAATCATCCGCCCCAGTGCGTCCCCTCCCGGCTCATCGCCTGGTGAACGGAATTCTCATCCCGCTCAACAACGCCCTCGCCTGATCCTGCGCTCCCTTTCCCTTGCAGTTCGTGAGGAACTGCATGTGAAACCCGTGCATCTTGGGGTAACTCTCCAGGTTGGTCTCTATCTGCGGAAACAAGCCCATCGCGGCCGGTTCCAACCCGAACGCTACCACACCGGACGTGGCTGACGGAGAGTTCTTGTTGGCGGAGAGCAAGGGGAGGGTCACTCCGGGGAACTCTCGCAAGCGAGGGAGGACGAAATCGACGAGGGACTGCACAAAGTCGTACATGGCCTCTCCCTTGATCTCGACCTTGACGGCGACGGGCATCCCCGCTCGGAGCTTGAACGCTGCGGCTCCGGACTTGGAGACGAGCACCTGGACCCCCGAGGCGGCCTTTCTCCCTCCTCCCTGGTAAGTCTCGCCCGAGATCGCTCGGAGCGCCATGATGGCGGAGAGCATGGCGGGTTTGTTCCCGATGGCCTCTTTGACCATGGTATGCAGGACGATGGATTCGAGCTTGGGTACGCTCGTAGCTGTCACGGGCCGGGTAGCGGGTTTGAGAGGTCGGTTTCCACGAGGAGGAGGTGCTGGTCGATTGAGCTGGTACGGGTTCAAGCTGGAAGGATCGACGATGGGTGGGGTGGAGGAAGAGGAGAGCGTCGACGTGGATGCGGATGGAGAGGGAGAGGCCATGTTGTGGTCGTAAGTCATGTAGAGGAGATCCTCAGCGAGGGTATTGTGGTAGTGATCCTGATATCGGGAGGGATGGGTAGGTCCGAGCTGGATGTCGGGGAGGACCAAGGTTTGGGCAGGTACTGCTGTCGCTGCTGTCGATTTCGAGCGGATCGAGCTGGCCACGAGCCGGGAAGGCTGGGCTTGTCGAAGCGATTGCCTCAGGGATTGGGTTATGGGGTTCATAGCTAGGTCGAGACGTGAGAGGTGGAGACCAACAGGTTGAGTCTCGTCGAGATGATGTCCGAGTCGTGATAGCCGTTTGACATCTCTCACTTGAACCTTGACATCTCCCAACTTTCCGAGGCCAGGGGGGGATGGCATAGACACGCGCGGACATAAGTTATTATGTTCCAATGTCCGTCCGTTCGGGACGTACAACAACCTACAGCCAGCCTGATGTCGTCTTGCACCTCACATGCAAGAACTGGGTGAATCTGTCGTGAACGAAAGGGTTATACAGACCCAATTCCTCTAGTCGACTCGTCGGAGCCCCCTGCCAGATCTCGGTGCCCTCGAAAGGCGATGCAGCCTTGTCATTCTGTCCAAGTCGCGAAGGCAGAGCGGGGACAGCATCCTCCAGCACAGCCGACGTCTTCAGCTCCACCATCGTGGGGAAATCGTTTCGCCCATCGTGATACTCAACTGCATCGGAGATTGAACAACCCCGATCCACTTGGGTATCCACTCGATCTCTATGCCCGGATCGTCTCATCCCATCACAGAACGCGCAGGAGGAGCGGTAAAATAGAATCGCCGCGGCAACATCGGTATTCACCTTGAGACCTCGTCCCGCCACGAACGATCGTAAGCTTAAACCCCTATCTCCCTTGGAACCGTCGCATCAACCCTGATCTACTCCAACCCCTATCTATCGCGCTATCGCAATCTTGTCATAACGTTTGTCTGCGCAGCACCTTGTTCCCACTTTCTACTCTTTGTCCATCGTCGAGGCGGATCCGAAAGTTTGGGGAGCGCGTCGCGCGTGGCTTTTTGTTTTTGTTCCTGCTCTTCTTTCGAAACACACAAAGGACCCCGTCGAATCGTCGCAAGTCGTCCGTGCGACAAGTCAAGTGAAGATCGGTGCACAGTCTTGTCGCACATCCTTCAATCGTCAGGTGATCATCGAGACCACAGAGCTTCTTCGGCAACAAGCGGCAACGGCGCCCGTCCTGCCCCTGCCCAGGTCGCCTTGGACCCCTATCCTCCTTTGGGGCGCGTTTCGATCCACCGAAAAGCCACGGGGGATCGTCATATCGCTAGGTCGTTCGTCGGCCGTCGTCGTCGTCGTCTGGCCTTTTACCCCGTCAACCCTATCCACTTGCGACTTGTGATGCTGTCTCGCTTCGGGCCAAGGAACAGGGGGCGTCCGTGTTTTCGGGAGGGATGACACTGGCGTAACCCGTCCGGTCCGTGTTTCTCCTCTTTCGGGTGAGGGCAAGAGCTGATTCGACGATGATCGATGACGCTGAAATACGTTGTCGCCCCCTATCCCATCGTACGATTGTACGATTGGGAGTAGCACTTAAGCGAATGAAACAAACGTTCATCTCGATCCTCTCCTCTACTCGGCCCCTATCTTCGGTCTCGGACACGCAGTTGTGGTGCACGAAACACGGGGTCGAACAAAGACGACGAGGTCTAGACGTCGCGTTGTGTTGTCATCGTCGCATCGGTGGAGAGATAGGAAGAACGTGAGTAGCGGATCGAGTCTTATACTTCGCCTGTGAGTTTCGGTGGTTGACATCTCTGATGTAGATATCACCAGTGGGATTGGTCGCGAGGCTCTTGCACGCACGAATTGTATTGGATCCAACTACCGGCAACGAACTTCGTCTTCCTCCAGCTAGTCATTACACTATCCAGTTCATCACGTCGCTGTGGACTTAGAATCTTAAGATTGATCAAAAGACGTTCTCCTCACGAACGACCATTCGACTGCGCATCTGCGCGCCCGGATTGGACCTCAGCATAGTCATCTTTCTCCACCTTTACGGAAACATTCACGACCCGCGACGAGCATCACGACGCCTGCCTTCAACTACGCCACTACGATGGACATCAACAAGATCCAAAACCCTGTACGAGCCAAAACCGAGGACGATTGTTCCGAGGAAAATACAGGTGAGCACCATCAGGTCTGACATAACGGTACTCGCTAGGCTATCGTGCTGACACGACCTCGACGCGTCGTTTCGTTTTACCCTCGCCCATGGTTCTTCCTCAGTCACGACAACCATGACACGAGAACTCGACGAACAACCAGAGATGATCGCCATCATCTCCCCCACGACTCCTGCCCCTCCCGACCTTCCCACCTCCATCACCACTCCGGCTCTAGCTCCAGCCTTGCTGCCCCCAATAAACGTACCCTCTCATTCTCAATTCACGGGTTATGGGCAAGATTATCCCTCACGATTTCAACTTGGAATTCAGTCGGGCAGTGGGTTTGCCGCAGGGAGTTCAAGCCGGCCGAGGGGACATACGGTAGCTGATAGTCCGGGACATCCTCCTTATGATATCGGTGAGTTACGCGTCCGGCTTAGTGGCTCCAGAGGAAGACTTGGTCTCGGAATGAACGATTACTGAGACTGATATACCGTGGATCGCACTGTAGCCAACGTGTTTGAGAACATCCCTCGAGGCGTGTATAATCCCCCGGACGATTTCCTACGTAATCCTCGTCCTGTGCATAGCCATGTGAGGACTGGATCCTCTTCATCGCTTCCCGCGGGTGAGTCTTTCCGTGCCGTTTCATGCGCTCAACCATATCTTGCATGGGCACTGACTGACGTAATCCGTGTACCATAGAACACGGACGTTCCTTCGGTATCGAGTGGTTCTCGTCCTCTCGCCATGGCATCGAAACTCCTCCTCCTGGCAGAGGGTCGGAATCCCCAGCATACCGTTCGCATCCACAGTTTCCCTCGACCCCAGGGGCAAGCGGACCTCCCTCTCGCCGTTCGACCGATGAAAGCAACTATGCATCCCCACCTATCGCCACTAGCGACTACAGCGGGTCGTATTTCTCTCAGCACAGTATGCGGAATCCGACCAGCCCGACTTCAGGATTTACGGCCGCCATGACCATTACCGGCAGAGACTCGGGATCGGGAGGAAGGAGGGAGAGCGTGACAGCGACGCATCCGTATTTGATCACCTCGAGACGACCGAGTTTGGGTGAGGCGGTCGGAGTCGGATCGGGCTATGCTCGAGCGAGAAGTCCGCTCGGGAGTCTGGCGCAGAGGGTCCCGGATACGATGCAGATCGATCCCGCGGGTGGCGGCAGTGAGACGCGAAAACAAGAAGGTTTGGAAGGCTTACCCAAGCGGGACGTAGCGTGAGTTTCGAACGACCTAATATCTTTACTCTTGTTCGATCGGGTTGGACTACGACGACTCAACCTTGCTCGCCTTCAGTAACGATCAGGCGATACGCGCTATGGTCAAGCAGCAACGAATCGAGTCGGAACAAAGGAGAAGAGACGATATGCGCGAAGGCTTCCGCAGGTTGTACGAGATCTTGCCCCCAAACTCCCAGAAGACCAAGACGGTGACACTCGATCGAGGTGAGCGAGTCATTTACCAGCTAAAGCTTTTGCTCGCTTCATCAGATGCTGATCATGTACCTTGATCTCTTAGCTATCAATCATATTGCGGCGATGGAAGGTGAATATGAAACCAACTCTCGTTTCAATCCGATCGATCGCTAACGAGCTTCCCCGACGATCAGCGGCAAATCGGGAGCTTCACGACACGGTCGCAAGGCTGAGGGCTGAAAATCAGCAACTGCGCGAGTGAGTGAAATACGACTACAAAGGTCTGAGAAACCTTACACTGACATTGTTCCCCCCTCTCAATATCGACACAGCACAAACTACACGCTCGTCCGAACTCAAGCGAAGAGGCTAGGGGTCGATGAGCTGGAGGACAACATAGGATTCCAGTTTGAGCAAGATTACGGTCATCGAGGATAGACAGTGAGGATAATGCGAAGGTAGATGTTCGCCTGCGGGACCGGCATTTGAAGGAATTCTTGCAGTAAATATTTCCATACCTATAGTTGACGATCTCAACCACGACCTTCACGACAATGAGCTTTCTTGATACTGTAAAATACTTACGAGACCTGCACAGCCTATGACAAGCCAATATGCTATTCGATCGATACACGAGATCTTTCGCAATCTTCACTGCTACCACTACTCGACGACCTTACTCGCAAGAGGTTTGGAATGGAAGCCGGGCCAGACAGCAGACAAAATTCTCAAAGGAATGACGATTGCATCAAATGCTCTAAGGGAAAATGCATGTATATGAATACGGGTGTAGTAGAGAAACGATCAACGTCCACGTGAGGGAGAAGCAAGCAGTAGGAGAACGGAAAAGGCCGCTTAAGCAAGAGCCAAAAGAGCCAAGACGGAAGCCGCCAGAACACCGGCAGCGGAGACTCGAATGGATGAAGCGCTGTTCTGGTTGTTGCTGCTACCGCTGCCGGTACCGGTCGTCGTACCAGGAGCACCGGTCGAGGTGGCGATCGGCTGGTCAGTGCCGGTAGCTCCGGCAGTGGTCGAAGTGTTGGCAGAAATCTCTTGTCGAACAGCCATGTGTTCCTGAAACGCGGCGGAAGATGACAAAAAATGTTTATCAGTTACATCGTACAAGCCAGCGACCGAAATCTACTCGATTAGGTCTACTCACGTTCTTGATCATCTCCGAGGCAATCTCTCCGACTCCATAAGTCAACGACTGCAAGTGCGCGGCAAACTGGACAGGGAAGACGGAAGAATCGGCGACTCGCAAGTTGGTCGTCCCGTGAACCTTCAAGTCGGCACCGACGACACCACCGTGGTCGAGGGGCATCATCGAACACGAAGACGAAGGGTGGTACTCGGTCTTGACCTGGGTGGCGAGCCAAGCGTCCCACTCGGCATCGGTCTGAACCTGGGTACCGGGGAAGACCTCGCTGGTCATAAAGTTGGAGAGCGGAGCAGTGTTTCCGATCTTTCGGGCGAGCTTAAGACCTTCACGGATCAACCAGGTGTCGGCAGGGTGGGCCAAGTAGTTGGGGTCGATGACGGGGTACTCCCAGGGGTTGGAAGAGTTCAAGTAGATCTGACCGGTCGAGAAGGGGTGCTGCAAGGCGGCCTGGATGGCGATCGAGTCGTCACCTCCTTGAGCGGTACCGGTCAGACCCAACAAAAGCTCGACGTGTCCGATTGGCGAGAGGATGAAGTTCTCGGTACCAGCCTCGTGAACGGCACGGTATCCAGCCTGAACGGTGGGATCGGTTGACGGGCAAACGTTCTCCACAGCCCAAGTCAAGTTACGGGCGATCGTGTCCCTGAACTCCGGAGCGTAATCTCCAAACAGGTCGGTAATGTTGGCGTAAGCGATGGCCGAGTTGACAAACGAGAAGAAGCTCTCGGTTCCGTTGGTCAAAGTCTGGTTGATACGGTCGGTAGCGGCGGTGTTAGCGGTGGTCTTGAAGATGACCTCGGAAGCGACGTGATCGGTAACGTGCTGGCCGACACCGGGAAGGTCGATGACGGACTGGACACCGACGCTCTCCAAGTTAGCCTTGGGTCCGATACCGCTCATCATCAACATGTGAGGGGAACCAATGGCACCTCCGGTCAGGATGACTTCCTTGTTGGCGGTGATGGTTCGTCCGGTAAGATCTCCACCGGTCATCGAGTACTGGATACCGGTAGCGGTGGCGACGCCACCGGTCGAGTTGGTGTTGACCTTGAGGACACGGGCGTTGGGCAAGATGTGCAAGTTGGCCCTAGGTGGGAGGGGGTCGATGTAGGCCGACTTGGAGTACGAACGGGTCCTGCAAAGGATGGAACAGAGGCGTCGTTCTCAGATTCGGTTCGAGCTGCTGACTAGCTCGACTGTCTTCGTGACTTACCAGTTGGAAGGGTTGATACTCGAAGTAGCGATAAAGGCACCCCAACCATTTCCACCGTTAGGATCGGGACTGACGTTGACCCCAATGTTCTCCAAGACGGTGGTCCACTCTCCGACGACGGGCAACAAGAACCCGGGGTAAGAATAGTGCAGAGGTCCATCGGTACCGTGGTTCTCGGTGTTGTAGGCGATGTTGAACTCCTGAGTGATCTCCTCGGTAGGAGGGGTGAACGTCTCGGACTTTTTCATGGCGGCGAACATCGAGTCCCAGTTCCAAGCGGATCCATTAGTACCGGCGAGTTGAGCCCAGGTGTTGACCTCGAGGGAAGAAGGTCGGACGCTGCAAGACGAGGGTGATCAGCATGGGCATTGGTGTGCCAAAAGATAAAGCAAGGAGAAGGCTCACAGGTAGAGACCGTTGACGGCGGAAGATCCACCGAGGACCCTACCTCGCGGCCAGTCGAGAACTCGGTTACCAAGGTTAGTTTGGGGCACGGTCTTGTCTGCAATGAAACGAATCGACGAGGTCAGTCACGAGTCACGACAAGCCATCCAGCAGCGTAAGATCGACTCACACTGCCAGTCGTAATCGGTGTTAAGAAGCTACATCGACAACAGGGCGGTAAGTCAGCTGCCCCAAACAAGAATTCGACTCGTGCACTACTCACAGAAGCTATTAACAAAAAACGCGTCAAACAAAGCCAAAAGCAAAACAGACAACAACTTCCGCATCAATAACGCGTCGCACCTCTCTAAAAACAGAAAAATTGACATACAGTAGCTACGAAGAAGACAACGGTATCAGGATTAGTTTACGATCTCATAATAACAGGTTCACGGCATGAAGGGCGTGACAGGGAACGTGCGACTCACTAAGCGTTCCCGGGAACGTCGATACTGCTCTTGACGGCATCACCGGTATCACCGGCCTCGATGACGAGGACGGTCTTGTTCTGGTCTTCACTCAGACGCGAGGCAATGACGAGACCAGCGACTCCTCCTCCGCAGATGATGAAGTCTGAGGCGGTCGTGCCCATTGTACATGAGAATAGTTGTTCGATTTGGTATAGATCGAGGTGGTGCGATAAGTTGATGCAATGTAGATCGAAAGCGTTTCAAAGTGGGGCGAATGATGAAAGGAGGGTAGTGGTTGATGGCGACATGTAGTTCAGGTCAGTAAAGTCCGATGCAAGAATATACCGCCTCAGAATGAGGTCAGGCGATGCTCACCGTACGAGCTCTCAAGCCCATCAGCTCCGATAATCTCCCTCCTCCTCATCTCGTTCTGGTAAGCGGCGACATGGCGTCCCTCCTGCAAGTCACTTCCCTGAGGGACGACGAAACCGGAGACCTGGTTGACCGCAGTGGTCGCCAAGACCGAGAGCGAAGTGAGCAATGTCGTTGATGATCGCATAGTGGCGGTGTTGTCGACGTTATTTATTCAGGTAGAGGTGGTAGTTGGTAGTCAAGGGGTAGGTTGGTTTCAAGGAATGTAAGGTTCTATAAGACGAAGACCTTTGTTGCGAGAAGTGGCGAACGAAGAAAGGGAATTGAGAAAAGTCGTTGCGCGTTTCCAGTCTGCTACTAGCTCAAGAACAGGGGTCGTTCGTCGGATCGATCGAGTGTCGAATGTATAGTCGTTAGTCGTAGAGATGTATGTGTGTTTGTAGGTTGCCAGTCGTATCGTCGAATCCAATTCGGCGTGATGCAGGGTAGAAAGTCGAGTTGATCGGTGGTGGTAAGGTCGTTGATCGAACTTCGAGGCGATATATGAGATGGGACGTGATCCCCTTCCTTTGCTCCGGGGTGGAGGGTGGATCCGCGTTTGGGCTTGGGCTGTGCTCTCCCTCCTCTCTCTTTCTCTCCTACTTGCGCCGTCGCTGTTTGTTTTCTTTTCGATGATGATCTCTTGGGGTGCGTTTACGACGTCTACGATCCGTAAAAAGCGTCAGATTTCGAGCCTAATATTTAAATTCGACGGGCCTACGTCGTCGTTTTTGCGGCCACAATTCTCGCTAGCGTTTTCTTAGTCGTTCCTGTGGCTTGAAAAACGTGTAAAATCTGTCGTCCGAAATCTGACCAAAAACGAGCGGATTTTGCATCAGATTTTGAATATTACGTTACGGCGGGTACAGAGGTTCGGTCTTCCTGGGTCGGCTAGTAAATTGGCTGGTGAAGTTGGAATGTTTGAACTATCTACCTGTCTCGCGAAGGTACAAGAACACGAACGATTTATTAGCAATATGTCGAATACACCCCACCAAAACACGCAGTCGACTTACCAAACGTACGCTGGCTACCCCTTCGTTACTGACGTTCCTAGAACGTACGATGTAGGCTATAGTAGATCGTCAGCGACGCCGACGTCGATGGCGGGAACGTACGGCACGCAAACTCACCTCTCGCCGTCGAACACGCAATCCTCCCGAACACCCTCGATAGCACCGTCTTCCCAGTTCGATGAGCGAGGATTCAGAGTACCTGAGGCCCCCCAGCCAATCAGGGAACAGTCGTGGTCGATGACGCCGTTTGCTGATCAGCAGCGTCGGTCGATGTCGACGATGTCCTCGATATCTTCAGTGTCGAACGCGTTCGCGCGAGGTGACGATCGAGCCGGTCGACCTTCCGAATCAAACTCGACAGTACCGAGGACTCGCTCCCGTAGTCCTACGTCAACGTCAGGTAGTCAGCCGAGCCAGGAAGGTGGTAAACGGAGGAAGGGGGGGAGTCGCTCTGCGAACTGCGTTTGGGACGAGGAAGACGACCGTATTATCGTAGACGTTCTGCTCGAAGCTAAACGGTTGGGGGAGGTGGCCGATAATTCGTTTAAGTCCGCCGTGTATCAGAGGGCGGCTGATCAGTGTAATAAGAGGCTGTCGAAGGGTTCCGAGAAGACTGCGTTGAAGATAGGCGAACACTATCGCTATGTAAGTATTTGATCAAATATAGAGGCTCGAAGACTTACGTTTGCCTCTCGCTAGCTCAAAAACCACTTCTACCAGCCGATGTCGGAGTTGGCAGAGATATCAGGCTTTGGCTGGGACCCTGAGGAGGAGTGTATAACAGCGCCAGACGATGCGTGGCGAAAACTAAAGGAGAAGGGAGTAAGTAGATGTATGTCGACGTCGATAAGTCGACCTTCGAATATGCCCCTCCTTGTGTGCTGAGACCTCTCGCGTACCGTTTTTGCTTCCGCACAACTTCGTCCCTCCGTGTCGATAATGCGATGTGGTTCTCGATCAATCTTCACCGTCGAATAGCTGACAAGTCCGAGGCACGCTAACCTATATAAACTAAGGGGCGTGAAGTGGGAGCTCTACCCTGACTTTCATGAGCTTTGCAACGGCCGTCTGGCCACTGGTCGGTCAGTAACACGCCCTCAAAGGAAGGACCGCAACCAACGATCAGAAAATGAAGAAGAGGAGGACGATTTCGACGATATCGACGTTCCCCGTGGTAGCGACAGCCAATCAACGATTGGGTAAGTCTAGCTTCGGGATATGATAGTGGGGTACTTATACTATGTCGTGTGAAGTGCTTCGCCGCTCCCGACAACGCCAACACCGACAAAATCGACATCAAATTCGACATCAACTCCGGCTCGACGGAGGCGACCTAAATCGAGTCGTTCAAGCGACGAGAGCTCGCTGAGCGCTATACATCAAGACCTAGGCAAGATTCTTAGGGGAAACCCTCAAGCGGCTGCCCAAGATGTGATGGAGAGGGCTCAAGCGGCTTGCAAACGCCTCTCGCTCGACGAAGACGACACGTTCCTATATTTGAACTGGCTGATCGAACATCGAGAGAAGGTCACGATGATTCAGGCCTTACCCGACAAATTCCTGGAACGCCATATAACTAGCACGCTAGCGAAGGAAGACGGAAGGGTTCAAACAAGCGGAACGGGCGAATAAATGACCTCATCGCGGTGGGTGAAGATTTGACGATTTTCACGAAATAAATCGATATACGTAAATCGAATACTGACATCACCTACGACGTCGTCGTCGACTCTCTCGTTCTAGTTCCTCGACATACCCCTCCCACATCGTATCCGCCATAGCTCTACGCCGTCGCTCCGCAGCAGCCGTCTCTTCCCTCGTCGTCATTCTCTCGCCGTCGCTATCGCTATCGCTATCGCTATCACCCTCGTTCCTCCGCCGTCGACGTCGACCTACTACAACGACCTCTCCGTTCTCGTCTAAGGCCTCGTCAATCAGGTCGTCGCCACCGTTTGACGCTACGTAATTGTGTAGTACGCAGCAGACGTAGATGATCTGGATCTGTGTTTCGAGGGGGTAGAACGTTCCGGTGACGAGGACCTAGTACGGCGACAGCACGAGGGGGATGTACGTCAGCGAGAACGTTCGTTGTAGTCTTATAAGGTCGGTTCTAGATGAATAGGTCGGAACATACGGGATACCGCTTCTTAACGACACCGAAGACCCTCTCGACGACGTTACGGAGGGACGAGTGACGTCGATTGTATAGCTCGAGCGGTGTTTGCGGCCTACGACGTGACGTGGATACTGGTTCGGCTGCTGGTCGGTAAGAACAAGGCCTGTACTCACCGTAAGTTCGAACGAGACCACTCTTGTAAGTGGTATCGCACCCCCCGAAACGGTATTACTAGGTTCGATCGAGAGGGGTATCCAGCGTCGCCGAGGTACCAATATCCATCCGGTATTACTAGATCCTCTTCGACGGCCCTGTTGTACACCTTAGCGTCGTGAGCAGATCCTTCCCAGCCAGCTAGAACGTAGGTGAAACGTCCAGCGAAGTCGACGCAGCCGAGAACGTTGGTCGTTATGTCCCCCTTACGATTTCGAAACGGAGGTTGATCGATCGTCGGAACGGTGACCTTGATGTGTGTACCGTCTATAGCACCGAGACAACGTTCCGTAAGAGGCAGATATCGCATGTCCTGGTACTGTTCGAGGTTCCGGTCGATAGTGGCGGGCGTCGGCTGCTGAACGTAGCGATAGTAGAACGTAGGGTCGAACATAGCGTCGAGGACTTCATGAATCGTGCTATCGTCTATATGTCGGCGGATTCTTGTCTCGTGGCCAAGTATTACGACCAGACTACTTACTAGCTGGCCGTACGCAAGCTCAGTTGAAAGATAGACCGTAGTTCTCGCATATGAGCACCATGTCGTAACATCCATAACGTTACCGCTATCTTTACTTTCGCCGGCAGGTGTCGAGTCGACGAGACGAGCTGTAGGTCCTCTAGTTCTCTCGATAGACGTCGGAACGTTTCGGGCGATAGACCTATAGCGTCCCAGCACCGTTCTGGGTGACCTCGTTCCCACGAATGAACCTTCTCGACGGCTGTAAGTCGATCTACAAGAATCGGCCGTTCGTAGAGTCGAGGTCGATAGATTTGTCGCCAGAGATCGAGATATCGGGCGAAAACGTTCGCTGCTTCTCTGACATCGTCTTCATAACGTTCTTGATCGTCCTGGCTATCGTCTGACATCTTATAGGGCGTATAGAATAGAAATTGACGAAGTTACGAGTCGTTGATGATGTCGTCGACACCTCGATCTAGAGGTCGACATGTACGCTCGAAGGTGATCGAGAAGTCTCAGCTCAAAATCGTACGAAAGTGAAATTGACGAGAGAAACGGCGTAAAATGTGCCAGATTTTGGTATTTTGCGCCATTCCACGCTTACAGCCACGCACGCTAACAAATCCGGAAAGACGCAAAATCGTACGAGGATTCGTAAACGCACCCTTGGGGTGGATCAATGCAGAAGGGGGGGAGCAGCAGAAGCAAGGAGAAAAACGGGCGCCCTCGGTTATCGGGCCAAGCCGCGGAATCACCTGCGCCCCTGTCGCTTCCCCTTGTTTGAGACGCGCGCTACCGGAGTTTCGCGAAACGATCAACAACAAAGAACCTGACGGGGGTTTCAGGACTCGAAGGGTGCGGAAGGAGTCGCAAACCGTCTCTTCAGAGGACGTTGATACCTTGAGACGCACCGGAAGGTATCGACTTGCGACTTGAAGTATATCCTGCATGCTGTGCAAAGCCAATGAACAATAATGTTGTTTGTATCTTCGGACTTTGTCGCACCGACGCGTGCCACAGACTGCAGCGAGAAAACTCTTGGCATTCCCGGTCGCTTACCGCAGAGCTCCGCGAGCGCACGCGATGTTGGTTCAGCTTTCAGGGTGTTTCATCGACCGGTGCTGTGCGAAACGGTCCAATGCAAGGAGGATATCCGAAAATTGAGCGCCATCGAGATCAACTTTTGTTGGGTTGGGACTGCGTGCATGTCCGTGTACCAAAGAGGAAAGTGGTACATGGCCCTCATGACAGTCCGTATGCGACGCTACAGTAGAACATGACAACCTGCGCGACTGCTTCGTCAACCCACAAAGTTGTATGTCGATATCTGTTGTGGCGACGTTCTCATCGTTTGACATTTGTCATATGCGGGTCAAGGCAACATCATTTTATTCAAAGTTGAGTGGTAAGATCCTTTTCAACCGGGCGACACTAATCTCGGGTTACAGCCGACCAAAAATATACAAAAATGGCTGACGGAGAAGCAAGGCGCTCGCGGTCGGAACCCTTTCCCATCTGGATCAACGAGTCTCTTTCTCCCCATCTTGTGCATCTCAATGGCCCATACGGTCAGAGAAGTTTCCTCGACGGATTGTCAAGGGGTTCTCCTGGCCTGGCTACCACCTTCAGTTCCCGCTTGACATTTGGCAGGGTCGCAGCAGAAACTCGAAGCCATAGAAGAGGTAATAGGGCCTACATCAAATGGACTCCGCCTCCTGATCAAGCTCCTTGATTGCTACGATCGGAGCAAACCAAGCGTCCCGCACTGGTACCTGCAGCTGCATGTCACTCGGCAAGGAGATAACAAAGCAAGATGCGCTTACAGGTAGGTATGTTAGAGCTCAGATGGTCGGCCAGCGTGGCAAGTAGCTGAACTCTCCTCCCCTCACTGCGTAGAGAGTACATTCTATTTGACAGATTCTGGGCCTGGGCCCAAATTGTTCGCAGCGGTGAAACGCGCCATCCACTTGGACAAGAACGAGCCCATCAATGAACACGCAAACGAAAACGAGCCCATCGATGGACACACAAACAAAAACGAACCCATCGATGAGCCGTTCGCCGATATTTGGTGTGTCACCACTTCAGGCATCTACAGGGTATTCCGCGGGAGATTGGAAGATAGATCCTTCGTAGGAAATATTATCATCAAGTTTACTGGTCAAAAGGAATTGGCTTTGAAATATCAACGATAAGAGCTCATGGCAGTACGTTCCGACGAGCAGGGTGCTCATTTGCGGAATAGCTCGTCAGAAATGACGACAACGAGTCGAGGCAGAGCTCCTAGTTCAATCCAGCGTCAGCCTCATGACTGGCATTTTCTGACTTCCGAGCGGCCTGCAGCCTACTACGTTGTAGTGAGATCGTTTTGAAGCAGCGCACCTCTGCCTCTTCGTTCGGCGCGACCCACATGAAGTACAGAAGTCAGCCGTGTAGCCTCCGCTGACGATCGGTTCCAGGTGAAGATATCTTCTCAGTCTGACGAATCGCCTTGAATACGGAGACCGAAAAACCTGAATGATCAGCGATGCCCCATCACAACCGCTTCGTATCGCGCCCGAATCCCTTCATGTCGCCCTACGAGAGTTGGACTCTCATTGTCCCTCGTTCCCATCATCAATCGTGGCAGAGACAAATAAGGGGAAAATTCGAGGGTTTCCACTAAAAGCGATTTTTCGGACGGCGAGTATATCCAGGTAAAGGCTGCACGGATCAGGCGTTTGGCCAGATCAACAGCGTACCATGTTTCCAACTAATCAAACAAACCAGAGCCTGTGAGGTCAGAATCTACCCTACCAACTTCGGCGATGAATACCTAGGTGGCGAGTTCTACATCGCTAGAATCACGTCGATTACGGTGCCCGAGTGTTGGCATAGGTATGCTCAGGCTTATGGGGAAATGCAAACCTAACAAAGCTTCTAAGAAAGCTTTCTGCCTCGATTCGAACCTCACCGCCTTGCCGATTTGAGGCCACGGCACGAACACCTTGGATGCCACTAAGATCTCTCCAGGCGCCATTTCCCCGCTGCCGAATGATGGCGGGGCGGTTCGAAAGCTTTACGTTACAATTTCGAACGGGCCATCTTAGCAGCTCAATAGCTCAGGAAGGCGAGGGACCTCCTGCCACTGGCTAGCTATTGCGTGACATGTCCAGTTTCAGCCACAAGCATCGACCTTTCACAGGGCGCCTCCGAGACTTACCTGGGCCTGACTATATCTCGACATCTCTCGGACTCTCCTGAATCTTCTCGTCCGGTAACAGAGGTATTTTTTCCTCATCCGAAGGCTTGACGGGTTCCTCTCGAGGTCGTCGAGATAGGTAGATAGAGTACGAGATCGAGAGGATCGCCAAGGCCCCAAGGATAGTTCCGGCTGTCCTTTTGTAGCCATATGCGCCCATGACTTTCGCATCGACGTAAGCTCCACTGAAGAACATCCAGATGATGATTGGTCGAATCTCAAGATCGACGGGGAAGAGGGCGGCGCAGATCCAGGCTGTATCGAGCCATTCGAACCAGTTCGGCAAAGGCGTCTTCTGAAAAGATGAGATGGCCTTTACCAGAAAGGACAGCGACCATCCCAAAGACATCGCGGTTGGGCTCAAGCTGAAGACGGATCGATAGGGCATTATGGAAGATGTGGACGATTGGGGATCCCGTACAGCTAAGATATGAGTGCTCGTAGTAGTCATACCGGTTAGACCAGAGACCTTGACAAGCAAAGCAAGTAATTCACGTTGCAAGTAGTTTAAGTAACGAGTAGTATCGTCGATCGCCAAGGATGGCCACGTCGAGATTCGAGATGGGCGCGCTTGGTCAGGCACAACGCCGATCGCCGAGGCCCCATGAGATCATCGCCAGATTGGACGCGCTCATCCGGTATCCTCGTAACCGCATGTATAAAATGTCTAATTCAAGTCCAATCGCTACCGCACCAAGGACAAGCAGTCGCAGCTCGTAGTACGGCCTGAGCCAGATCTTCTACTCCCTCCCTCTGATCAGCCGTTTCCGGCTTCAACACCTGTTTCCTGCAAGTGTAACATGTACGAACCGCTCCATCCTTGATTACTCGTCTCGTCAGATCACATCGCTCTACAGCATACATCAGACGTCAGCGTCGAGACGTTGCTGGTGTGGTGCAGGACAGACTCACTCCAGATATGCCACATGCTGCACCGGAACTCCCCCTCAGCATTGACCCTGTTATCACCGGAATGCGAGACGAGTAGCTCCTCGCAGATGGGACATGTCTCCACCTCCTCCACCTTGTCTTTCGAGCCCCCAGTTGTAGCGGCTAATCGCAGTATTGCTTCGTCCAGGCCTCGAGACGTTGGCACTGATATTGTCCAGCTTTCAATGAAGGGAGCATTGTCGGTCACAAGTTCTGGATGCCGGTGCAGAATTGTGATGAAGAAGTCGAGCACGGCTCGTTTGATACTGATTGTGCGCTGGGCAATGGCATTGATGGCTTGGACGACGTCGTTCTTGAACGTCTGCAATTGCGTTCAACAGGAGCGAACGGCAGGTGATCAGCCTCTTAGAATCGAAGATGGAACCCAAATATAATAGCACTTACGGATTGCCAGAGCTGCCTCACGGTTGCAAGCTGTTCCTTCCGAGCAGCAGCGGACGATAAGAGATCATATCGCAACGATCTGTGCAGATCTGTATGGTCCGCATCGTTCATATTTGCCTCAGACTCCTCCGGCAAAGTCATCTCTACGTCTTCAGTCGGTTCATCCGCCTCAAGGGCATCTGGACCGTTATACCAACGAGGAAGATATGGTAACAGTCGCGAAGCAGGTGACGCATCGCGAGGAATTCCTAAGAGCGCCAGCGAGTCAATCGCGAAGAACCAAGATCTCGATCAAGGCACCGGGCTAGTAAGACTCACCACCTGCATCATGGTCTACCGCAAGACCTTCACCCAGTGTTCTGACCAAGTCGATGACAGTCACCCAGTGCTGCTGAGATCCATCACGTATCATTCTCAGATCGTTCTGCGCCATAGGCCTTATGAAGTCGCGAAGATCAAATCAGTTAGGCGGTTTCCTTTTCAGTAAATATCAACGATCAGTCACTCGCACTCACTCGAACATGATGCCCAACAACGTCCCGTGCGTGTCGGCCCCTGTCATTCGGAGAGTCATGTCTTCCGTGAAATGCTCGGTGAATCGAAGTTCTCCGCCCTGCTTCTCTCGTTGGGTATCGACAATCTGCTGATCGAGCTCTTTGATGCTCTTGAATACCGCACGGGACGATGCGATTGAGGCCTCCAAGTCAATGACGGGGTCGGTGGTCAGGTTGCGGACGATGTGGACTTCTCCAGACCAAAGGCTGATGAGGGCGGCGTCATTGTAAAGCGCACCGATACCTGAGTTTGGTAACTAGAGCGTCAAAAATCTCGCTCGATCTTTTACAAGGTTATAAGGTTCCCGGAAAACGACGGGAAACGACTCACCCCCGCAAGGGCTCATACTCGTGCACCCTGTCCAAGTCCCAACCTTGCTCAAGACCAACGTCTTGACGGTGCCTGCTCCCGGTCCTGGTAGATGCACTTGAAGCATTCCCACTTTCGTCACCACCAACACTCCCTAGCGACGTAACGACCCTTTCTTAGCTGACTCCGTACGGCAAGAGTTCAATTCATGACTGACTCACGTGCACCCACTTCATCCCCTTGATGGCCCTTTTGTCGGCAGGGACCATCCGCTCTACCTCGCCTGTCTGCATGTCTAGATGCCCATCGTTCTGATAGCATCTTGTCACCCGAATCATCTGGACTCCCTTCCCAGGTGCTACGAATGCCAACTTGGCTTGACCTAGAAGGAGACCCAAGGAGGAAAATTCAGCAATGCGTCGAGTGCGCATCCGAGCGGTCTCATCTCACAAGTGGTAGTATCAATCGGCTCCCAGTCTGACCAGCACAGATCCGTGACCCATGCGTCGCCGCCAACATCACCTGTCCATATCCGTTCTACTCCTTCGTCGTTGTTCACACTGGCCAAGTCGATCGACGGAAACGAACTAAATCAACAGGCCGGTTGATAGAAAATATCTCGGACCCATGCACTCACCTCCATAATTGTATCTGCCCCTTTCGATTCCCGACAGCCAATAACGACCCGGATGGGACTAACCCGACCGGTCTGCCAAAACACGGCGCCGGCGACCAAGCGATACCTGAAGCCCCCCGAGACGAACTGATCAGCAGAACAAGGCCACAGCCTCCCGTACAACCATGCTACTAACAATTAGTCCTCAACTCTGCCGACCTCGCCCGGTAATTCGCCTTAAGCTCTTCGCTTGCCTCGTCGAAATTTCCCGGCTCAGGTATTGCGCCCTGTAAACGCAATTGCTCTGCAGTAACGTTCACCAGCTTCTTCTCTGCACCCGAGATGGAACCGGACGCTCCAAGAAAGGTATAGAGAGCCAGGTTTAAACTGGAGCTGAGGACGGCGATGATCGGGCTGTAAACGGGAAACGAGAAAAGGTTGATGATGGTCAGTACCAAACAACCGAACTGCGTGCGCCCAGTCAAGCTTACCTGCCCGACTTTGACAGATGCGCCGGCGAGGTACATATGCCCTTGATATGGTATGATCTTGGCCTATAAAAGGTTGCAGCATCGTCTGTCCACCGGAAAAGAAAAGACATGGCCGCACCTCCCGCTTGATCAGCCTAGGTCTCCTAGTTGTCTGGATCTCTTCAAGGAGCCGGACCAAGCTTACTATCGTATATGTCCACAACCTCCACATTGTTCTCAACCGCTGCATCTATCCGGTCAACATTGAACTTGTTGATATGCATCGGAAAAGCTTGGTCCGTCTCTGGGGGAACCGTTGCGGTAAAATCGGAGATCACGATCTGGCGGGGACGAGGGATGGGTTTCTGGCATAATAGAGAATGGGCTGGAACATAAGGAGGGGCGGGATGATATGGTGTCTGATCAAAAAGTCCAAAATATAACGAAATGAGCTTTCGCAAGACGAAATATAGTCAAAACCTTCAAGAACTGCTCACGGCGATGGTGACTTGTCCCGAGCTATGGCATACGAACTGTCCCTGGGGCGTCCAGGACAGCACGCCGGGTCGGGCCCACAAATCGATAGCTCCCGATTGAGGGTATGCCGAACACAAAGCCGACACTGTCCCACTTCCGCTGGAACTAGCCTGTAGAGGTTTGATATCCTCAAGGATAGGAGACGGTTCTATAACATGCGGTTGTTTACAATTTCGAGGTTGATGAGCTGGGTCGAGAATGTGTTTGAACTGTGCGAGCAAGAGGCTCACCATCCATCTTGGAAGCAGAATATGGGGCTATGACCAGAGGTTTATCATTTCAGGAAACGAGAATGAGGGGTCCAGGATGTCGTTCAACAGAGTACTATGCTGCATGAACACTCAATTAAATTACTCATGGATGAAGGCTGATCATCTTGCATCTTGCTTGTCGGTAAACGCCGAGCGGGACTGACTTGCCTTCCTGACCCCCTGAGAAAATAAAGATGTCAGGTGCTAACAAGCTGTTGGGACTTCGAGAACTTGAAACGAGAACTCCATCTATCATGATCTGACGTCTACGACATCGAGTGCTTTACAGTGTGTACATGACCAAAATCTTTCGTTAAGGAACTCCCCCGTGCCGTCTATCGCTCCCGCTTTGCCCGACAGGGGTCGAAGGAGCGAAGAGTATCGAGGGAAATCACCGAGCGTGAGAGCACCATCGGATGGTATGGTTTGTTGTAATCGTCCATAAGAGAATGCGACCGGAAACCCAGGAAGAGAGCAGAGACCCGGAAAGAGACGATCGGCCCAGGCGCATGCGGGACGCTAACCATGAGCAAGACCATATGCAGCTGCGTTTACTCGACGGTAACCGACTGTAATCAAGAAGGACATCAATATTTGTCAGCCGAGGTCCCGAAACATCCGATCACCGAACACTGACCTTCGCCAAGTTCCTGGGGAAGTCGACGTCGACGCCGTTCATGATGGCCAAGTGGTAAGACAACAATTGCAGAGGCAACACGTTGATCAAACCTTGCAAGCAGTCGACGGTGAGGGGAACTCGGATGGTTCGGTACTGTTCGCTGATGGTGGTGTCGTCATCGTTGCAAATGATGACTATGAAGGGATGAGAACGAGATGCAGAAATGATAAGCAAGGCGACTTTTCAGAGCGGCCCAAGGTGGTCAATACTCACTGGGCTGACCCTTTCGAGCGGTGACCTGAGCCAAAGCCGATTGCACCTTGGGATACAAAGAGTCTTGAGTCATGATGAAGATGACACTGGGATCATGAGTGGAGTTAGGCTTCAGCCTAGTTGGTCTCGCAGGCGAGCTTTAGGATGCACTTACGGCAGGTGCTCGTCGATCAAGGCAAGGGGTCCGTGCTTCAATTCTCCGGCAAGGATCTACGAAGTCAAACAGGACATACGGGTCAACTCGAGAAGGGCGGAACCGACCCAGACTTTGGTACTTACACCCTCAGAGTGCATGTACGAAACCTCCTTGATCTTCAGAGCTCCTTCCAAACAGGTGGCGACTGGTGAGAGACGGTCACCAGGTGTTAGCTTGATTTTCCAACGCAGACACCGGACCTGAAGACATACACTGGTAACCTCGACCCATGATCAACAGCGACTTCTCCTTGGCGAGCGTCTCCTTGGCCAACTGTTGCAAAGCCTTGTCCATCATCAAGACTCCCTTGATCTGAGCGGGGATTTCGTGCAGTCCATCGATGATTTGTTGACGACGCTCCTCTTTCGAGATCGAGTCGTCAGATAGCTGAAGAGCCATCATAACAAGGGCGACGTATTGCGAGGTGTAAGCCTTGGTTGAGGCGACACTGTACGAGCACACCCATTTGATGATCAGCTACGGCCAGGACTAGCTGAGAACACAATTTTGCACCTACCCGATCTCGGGTCCAGCGTTGATGTGAATACCAGCGTGACTCTCTCGAGACAAGGTGGACTGTTTGATTCGTATGAAGTCAGGGCCAATTCGCCTTTCCGGCAGGGGAAGCCCAATTTCTGACTCACTCCGACGGTGTTGACAACACCCAAGCACAAAGCTCCCCTCTCCAAACAGTACCTCATGGCCAAGATGGTATCGGCAGTCTCACCGGACTGGGACACAAAGATGGCGACATCATCTCTGAAGACAGGGGTTTTTCGGTCGAGGAAATCCGAGGCTGCGGGAGAGTGGCGGTATGAAATCAGCTAAGGCCATCCAGACGGGACCTTGACTCGACATCGTGCTTACCCAACTCGACGGCGACGGGGATCTCGGTCAACTCTTCGAAAACAGGTCGGACCTGTTCATCAAGTCGGATTTGGTAAAGTCAGTGGGACTCGGCGTTTTCAACGTTCCGGGGATCTTGGACTCACGGCAATACACGAGTGGTAACTAGTTCCACAAGCGACGAACAACAACCTCCTACACCTCCTGATGACCGGCAAATAAGCCTTCAAACCTCCGAGGGTGACGGTCCTGCTGTCAAAGTTGATTCGTCCTCGCATGGTGTTGACCACAGATTCCGGCTGCTCGTAGATCTCCTTCTGCATAAAGTGGTCGAATTGACCCTTCATGATCTCGGCCAACTCGATCTCTAGCGTCTCGATGGCTCGGACGGAGGAAAGTCCGTCGTCCTTTCGGAGTCGGTGGATGTGGAGCTCTACATGCCGCAAACGCGACATCAGTAATTTCGTTCTGTCATACCGTTTGGCTAGCCGCAGACTCACCACCCTCGCTGATGTGAGCGATATCGTCATCTTCCAAGTACAAGACCCTCTTGGTGTGCTCGATGACGGCGGAAGCGTCGGAGGCGACAAAGAACTCGATGGGCTGGGGAAGACCGTCCTCGCTCAAAAAGGCACGAGACTGCGAGCGACGGAGCTTGGGCTCGGCGTTTCCACCGGGTACAGTCAACAGACCTCCGTTCTCGGTGTCGTTCGAGACTGAACGGTAAGGGGTATTCGGCCCATCAGCTCTCGCCTACCGTTTCAATAACATGAGTAGTTGCTCATACTTACGTTTCTCGGTAGTATCAGCAGTGGGGAGCTCGACATCGACAAAGTCGACCTTGAGCTTCCTGTCGGTCTTGACACCAACGAGCAAGGGAGAACCTCGTCGAGCGGCAACGATCTCGTCGGGGAAGTGTTGCGACTTGAAGACGAACGCAAAGGAACCTTCCTGCGAGCCGTAGCAGAGGCACACAATGGGATCAGTTATCGAGCTTTTCCGAATGACCTTCTTCCGATGTAGGTATCACGCACCAACTCCTTAATGACGGCCTTGATGAGGTCGGTAAAATTCAACCTCTTGTTGGGCTGAGAGTCGTAGATGTACTTGCAGAGGACGGCGACAGCCTCGGTATCAGTGTCGGTGTGGAAGGTGTATCCACGCTTCTCGAGGACGAGCTTGATCTCCTTGTCTGCAGAGAGGGTGAATCGAGTCAGTGCGTTACTTAGGTCAGCGAAGGTGTGTCGATTTGTACTTACAGTTGGTGATGATACCGTCTGTCGGAACACAGCACGATTATGGTGGATCAGTCGTCTGCCGTGATTCACCTTCCACACTCGCCGTCAAACTCACTGTGAACCAAACTGAACTCGTTCGTCTTGTCGCTGGTATGAGGGTGACAGTTCAGAGGACTGGGTTGTCCGTGAGTAGCCCATCGGGTATGCGCCATCGAAGTCTGGGTGATGAACGTCTTGCCCATATCCACGATCCCGACGTTGGTTGCCTCCTTGGCGTCCGAAGCGGCGGCCTCATTGGAGGACTGGTCGGCATCCGAAGCGTGCTGAGAGATCAACTTGCGGAGACTGGCGACCTTGCCGACTTGCTTGAAAAGGATGGTAGGCGAGTCCGGGCTGTCACCGTCGATACCGATACCTGCAGTATAGTATAGCATGATACAGGATCGAGTATCAAGCGTGACGGAAGACGGGTCAATTAGGCTCTGTAGGGCGATATGAGTTGGACTGAGATGAAACACTCACCGGCAGAGTCATATCCTCGGTATTCGAGTCGAGCGAGACCATTGCACAGGACCTCACAGATGTGCCTTCGGTCCTTCTCACAAAGGTACGAGCAGTAAGCGAAGATTCCTACGTGATCGCCGTCGATATGTGGTGATCAGCTCGACTCTCCAATATATCAGAGATCAGAGAAAGTGACTTACCACACATATCGAAAGATTTGGATGTGCGCAGGTGATGAGAGGGGTGTAATAAAAGTGTTTGATCAAAGTCGCTATTATAAGGTGATCACGGATGTGAGGGTCGAGCAGGATGAGCGATACAATAATGGCGAACAAGAGGTTTTGATCAGCTTTCTAGTTCAGTTGATTGGGGCAGGACTTTGTGAATACATAGCATAGACGGTTCTAGTGCTGTGTGATTATCCGGCACAGACCGTCACGGACGGCCATGACTTGGCATGCGGCGCTCACCTTTGGGCTGTGCGTCAAAGCCACCTCGGAATGTTCACGGGGAGGTGGGGTGAGAGTGGTACGATGTGTAATAGGCAAAGAGCGTCTAGAGGGAAGGGAGAGTTGATTCGAGGATTGCTATGCAGTGGCGAGGGATTGTAAGTCAGAAGAGATTGTGATGTGATGCAAGGGGAGGAGTGATCACACCCCCCTGGAATGCAGCTGCAGGGTTGTTTTCATTCCGACAAAACACACACACAAACACGCTCGCTGCTCGCTGAGATTGACCCGAGACTCGTGGTCGACGGCGTACCTCGTGTCAATCCGGTTTGCTGCCGCCGCCTCACGCATCAGCCGCTTACGACATCACCGTCACAAGGGTCGTCATTCCTCTCAAACCCCCGCGTACACCTCGCGTTTCAGGTTTCCAAGAGCCCTTGCCACCTTCTTCGTAGCTCGTAGAGTCTGTGCTGCAGTTCACAATACACGCTCCTGATGGACCTGAAGATACGCTTCGAAAGGTAAGCGGAGAGAGACAGGGCCGGCGCACGAATCATCTTGGAACTCGAAGGGACGGGGGAGCCATAACGTTACACTCGCCGACGAAGTTCGACTGTAATCCCGGTTTATCCCAGTTATGATCTTGTAACTGATCATCAATGGACTGCTTTGACTTCGGAATTGATCAACCTCGCCCCTGAGGACGGCGTTCGCCATAGATTCGGGATTGCGCTCCATACGGGCCGATCCATATCAACAAGGAACTTCAAGGTCGAGGCTAAAGAGATTGGCAAGACTAAAAACTACCCGCGTATCGATCAAATCAACCAACCGAAGTATTCAGCAGCTCAAATATGTATAGATCCAGATACGCGAGTCTGCCCGAGGTTATGGAGACAAAGCCCGTCGACCACCTCGATGAGGGAGACAACTCGACAGGGCTGCGGAAATGTCTTGGCAGCTGGCTGAGCATCGAATCGGGATCGTGTCAGCGAACAGATACGATAACCGCTTCTTGAAAGACGACATATACATGAGGCATGTGGCAAGTCATAGTATCGTTACCGCCCACCAGGACCGTCGAGCAGCCGCACAATATATCACAGGTTGTCGAGACGGCGACGTTGTTGAAACCAGGTGTGATCGATAGAGTGGATATATCGCTGACTCCGACGTACTTGGCTTCGCACAGAGCGTATCCTCTGTTTGATCTTGGCGGTTTGTACATCTGTCTATACCAAGATCATGGTATGGGGACGAGAGCATCACGGTCATGTGCGTAATCTTTCGTCCATAAATCGTGGCCATTGGTCATTCCACTCGATGTGTCGCACGAACTCTCACGTACGCACCGCCTCCTTCCGAGATGACAAGTACCGCTGCGTTGAAGATGAGCTTAGCCGAATGGGAGCAACACTCTCAGTGGACGGTAAGTCGCAGCCCACAAATATGTATGGCGCTGCTCAGCCCGCTGCCTAATCTAAGAAGTTGGATGGACATCTAGAACATGCCGGTCGTATGGGATCAAAGCAGTATGGGATTCAACCCCATCTGAAGCTTTCGTACCAACTTTTGTCGCCCTACAATCCTCAGGTAACATCACAGGTTTGATAGAACGCGCGCTAGCAAATATAAATCGCTAACAAACCGTTCCATACAGATTTGCGCTGATGTCAACAGCAAACGACTTGAAAAGGCTGGGATTAGATGTTTTGAGATCAGCATGCGAGGGCCCATACGAAGGATACACGCTGAGATCATTGAGCCTTGGTTTTCCAGTGACCAGTCAATAAAAGGGGATGCAGTGTTTACCTAGCTGATCGATCGAAATTCTTTTCCGTCATTGATTCCGTTGTATGTGCGCAAGTATAAACTTACAGCCGATCGTGCTTTTCTTCATCCTCATTCCTGATCGCTGCTGCGCACCATTATCCTCCTCGCCACTGATCAACTGATAAGTGGTGGTGTGACCATACATTCGCTGCACCGCCTGCTTCAGAAAGGCACATCATGATTCCGGGACCATGCCCCTTGCTCTTCCAACCCGGTCCCCGACGTCTTGCAGACGCGAATCAGTACCCATCATACAGGCGATCGTGTTCAGATAATAGGATGTACCTGGACGTCTGGCTGCGGGATCGCATCGCCCCTCTCGCGTTCAAGCTCCTCGACTGTTGGGAAGACATACTAGCATGAGTTTAGCCCGCCGCACCCACAGCAACGTGTAAGGACGAAGCGCAGGCTCGCTCTGCTGTCCTCGGAACCGACCATCGACCTACAACAGTTGGAAAGCCTGGGCGCAGACAGCTTTCCCCTCGCAAGCTACTCGCCGATATATCTCATGGCTTGTGGCAGTGGCTTTATGGGTGTGGAATCTCCACGAACCGCAGCCTTGTCGCCGTCGACGATCCTCGTTGGTGGGGATTCGAGGTACCCGACCCGCATCGTCTGGTTCCGCGAGGACGGGGCCGCTGCTCGCTGCTCGTCGCTGCAGGGTCGTCGCGCGTGTTTCCCATGGTTCCCCCTTCCCCCTTCTGCCTTCCTCGCCCTCCGCGGGTTGGCTGCCCCAAACGACCAGGAATCCTCACATTTCACCCGAGGACCAGCAGCTTGCAGCTTGCAACACACTTCTGGGCGCTGAAGGGCAGTCTTCGTCAACAATCGTCAGCAATTCAGCAAACGATTTCACCATAGGATAGTCCTCTCCTCCAGGCGATACCTCTTTCACGCCCTCTACTGCTCTCTCGTACCCTCACTCTATCCTTTCTTGAGATCTCGGTGGAAAAAGGCACCAGCTCGTGGGACGGTCGAATTGGGAACTTTCCGGACCATCCTTTATCTCGCAATCTGGACTGACAGACCCCGCCAATAGTGATAGTTCAGTGGAACGAGGCCCTCGAACAAGACATCCTCAATCTTCTCTCAGATCAACGGTGCATTATTACCAAGAGATATAAAGGGATCAAAGGACAAGGCAAAATCCATAAAGCTTGACGACCAACCAGACGACCTCGACCATGTCGTTTCCCCAGCCGGAATTCGCATTCGTAACCCTCCTCAACTCTTCCTCCTACCTCCCCGGAGCCCTCGTCCTCGCCCACTCGCTGAGGGACCTGCATCCTCAACCTCGTACGGTAGACTTTCATACCGTATGCCTTGTCACCCCGGAGACTGTCGATGTTGAGAGTATCAAGCAGTTGCGATCGGCGTTTGACGTTGTCATCGGGGTAGAGGTCATTACTAGCGGGGCGGAGGGTCAAGCAGGCTTGCAACTGATGGGTGAGTTGTTTGTCCTCGGGGACGACGTCTAAAACTTTGTTAGACTGACCAGAATATTATTGTGGATCTTTCGCTGTCTTTGCCGTTCACTCCGATTCGTTGCCTCGTCATCTTCCACAGGCCGACCGGACCTACATTCCGCCCTCACAAAACTACACATCTTCCGATTAGAAGGCAAATACAGCAAGATCGTCTACCTCGATGCCGACGTCCTGCCCCTCCGCCCTCTCACCCAGCTCTTCTCCCTCCCGAATCGCTTCTCCGCCTGTCCGGATAGCGGCTGGCCAGACTGTTTCAACTCGGGTGTCATGGTCTTTGAACCCAAAGAGTCTGATTTCAGGGGAATGATCAAGTTGATGGAGGATGCTAGGAAGGGGGATGTAGAGTTGGAAGGAATGGGGATCGGGAGTGGGAATGGGAGTTTCGATGGGGCTGATCAGGGGTTGCTGAACGAGTGGTTTTCTGAGGAAGGACAGGGCGGAGATTGGAATAGGTTGTCGTTTACGTGAGTCGCTTCGTGGTCAGTGAGGAGATGCGAATTACAGGGCAAGAGTTGATTCGGGTCGAGTGAATATCTACAGGTACAACGTCACGCCGTCAGCAGCATACCAGTGAGTGTGATGGGCGCAGAGCCGGTACAACAGCTCGCATACTAAAACGGTATGTTTTCGCAGATACGCCCCAGCCTATCGACGGTATGGTAGCAAGATCCACTGTGTGCATTTTATTGGGAACAACAAGCCTTGGAGGAGCATCGTCACAAGACCTGCTCGAGCGCCTACACCTAACATCAGGGATATGCCATTTGACTGTGAGCGTCGCGAGAAGAAAAGCTCAAACACACGAGACAGTAATTCTCATATCGCTTGCTACTGTTGTTGCAGACCCATCTCTCGTCGACCGGTGGTTTGCCGTATACGACAGGTACATGCGACCTCTCGGTCAGCCCATCGCCAATCCTATTTTCAGCGTACCTCAGAACGTCGCCGTGTGGAACATGCCGGCCTTGTCCACGGAAGAGGGCCGAGAGCAGATTGACAAGATGCACGCTTCACCGCGAGTCGATTCTTCTGCGGTCAGTATGGCTCTTGGCGGAGCGAATGTACACGCTGCTGGTATCGAAGGGACATACTACAGCTTGCCTCTGGACGGGAGGGTGGATTTGATGCGACCTCTACCGGCGAAACCTTCCGTCCCAACCCCGGAGAGGAAGCCGAGTCTGGCAGGGTCGCCTCCGATCTATGCTCAGGCTTTGCCTCATACCGCACCCGTCCATCCTCCTGCTCGACAGGGATCGCCTCCCATCCCTGAGACCTGGAACGCTCAATTCGACTCGCCACCTCGTCGTTCAGGTCCGCAATACGGTGAGATGAGGCAGGGAATGCCGGAAAACTATGTCAACGTCTGGGACAAGCCGCTCGGACACCAAAAGCAGCGTACAGAGGATTGGAACGTCGCCGGTAGTTATCCTACCATTCCAGACGTCGTCAAGGAGGACAAGTGGTATGCGGGCGCTGCAGACGGGAAACCAGACTACTCCAAGGTCGAGACTGTCTTCCCTTGGGAAAAGGAGGAGAGACAACCTCCTTCTCGTCATTTCCCTGCTAGCGATCCTCCTCCCCCTCGTGCCAATCCACTCCCCGAGCTCCGATTGCATCTGCCGAGTCCTCCAGCTCCGCAGGATATCCGATTACCGCTGTCGACGGCTGCCAGCCCGACGGGTCCTCAACAGCACAGAAAACAGATGAGCTTCCACCAGGCCATGGCGCAGTATACAAACGCGTGGGACATCCCTTCGATACAAAACTATGCGTCCCGTTTGGGGGGACCGAAAGAGAGGAAGGCTCTGGCCAAGGGGATGCAGACTCCGGCCCTTGAACGAGAGAATATGCAAGGAATCCTGTTGGCTGAGCCCGAGTCCAAGCAGAGGAATAACAAGCACTTGGTACCCGCTCGACCGCATTCTCATGCGAAGCGAGGTAAAAGATCAGCAGATTCGACGCCGCCCGAGACCAGGAGCGAAGGGAGTCGGGATGGGGATGACGAGGAGACGACTTCGGGCAGCGACAAGGATGAAGAAGAACGATATCCGATTGTCCGTCGTGGTGCAGGTGGTTCCAGCACGAGGCCAGGCCATTCGAGAACGGCAAGCAAGATGTCTTCGACAGGGGGGTCACCTATCACTACGCCGGGTCAGGAAACGGGACCTCGTTCAGCAGGCAACGGAGGAGGAAAGCATTACACCGTGCGGAGCGTCCAGACGGATCCCGTTCCAATGCAGGACCGAGTAGTGCAGACTTCACCTGAACAGAGGATGGCGGATCTGGCAACCGCGAAGCGGACGGCGGGGCCTTCCAGCTACAAGTTTGGCGCGATCGGAGCCGATCACGTCAGCCAGGGAACTGCATCCCAGACGGACACCGGTGTAGGCGGTCTTCGACGAAAGCCTGTCCGACAATCTTCTGAAGAAACAATCACTTCGGCGACATACAACTCGCCGAAGAACAATGCCCAGACTCGTGTTCCTAACGGGTCCGCATCTTCGTCATCGAACGAGGCGAGACCCAAGCCTACCTCGAGGATCTTTGATCCATCGACATCCATAGATGTGAGTCACCTCGCGCCGAAATCATTTGCTTTACACATGTAACTGAAACGCTGTTGACTGCCGCTACCCAGGCGCGAAGGCGAGACACCGTCGAGGTCTTGTCCCGATTCATGAGACAGGCTGGGGGTCCCGCGAGCGGTGGACAGCCTTCTCGACCCGCTTGAAGATAGATGCTTATATTCACATATGATCAGTCCTGCCTAGAATAGACTAGACCCTTCCTTGGTCCTACTATATATACCACCTAATGACATTTCTATGAAAGCTGATCTTGTTCACAGCGCCATAGCGGTGATCGAGTACGTCCTCGTTACCATCCGAATTTGCTTCCGTACGTCAACCGGGCACGTTCCGACCGATCACTCAATCGTCATAGCGATAGATGTGAGCAAGTTGTAGGCATATCCACAATCAGCAATCATGCTTGGTATAGCTTCCCTTCTGGTAGCTGGTAGAAATATAGCACACAAGCCAGAGGAATCTTCTAAGAGACCGACTGCTTATCGGGAATTTACAGAAATCTAGAAAGATCTGCGCTGGCCGCCCGCTCATCGATACCGGCACGGTTCGTCCTTACCTGACCGCCGTCATTACCCTCGGACCTGGAAGCGGCAGTGGACGAGGTGCATTTCTCCCAGGATGTCTAGTGTCACGCAGATACCCGAACTGGCTCCCTTGTCAGATCCGCTATCACTAGCCAGGATCTCGGTCCTCCTTGTCCCCGTCGGAGACATTTCAAGGGCTACCTGGGACAAGTGGACTTTTCAGATTCGTCGCTTTACCGAGCTCAGGTTGAACGATGTACCAGGCACAAGCGGAGGTCCAGCATCGAAGGGAGACAAGGGTATGCAGTACGAATTCAGTTCGGCACCCGAACTGCACTGACAGCGGTGTCTGACCCTATTGTAGCTCGCTTTCTGCCACCCTCTTCCCCGCCGCCCAGCACTCATGTACACCTATCGTTCACAACGGTTCCCCCGACAAACGATCTATCGCCCTTATCACTGCTTCAGATATCAGCCTTCCCTCTAGCTGTAATTGGCGTGTCAGATCTGTCAGATACCAGGACGAATCACAATCAAAAGATCGGCCAGTTTCAGAGGGTCTTGAACGATTTGCACGTCAATCATGCCAATGGCATGATATATCCACTGGCCAGACGTTGCTTTGGAGTGGAAGAAGACGTTTCTGCCTTTCCTCTTGGATCGACACCTAAAGCTGGCAATTTTCCAAAGCAAAACAAGTCGACGCCGAACCTGCCTGATTCGTCTTCTAGCACACCCAGGCGGGTCGAACAGTCTGCTACTTTCGAGGGGATGGTCGAGATCGACGCATCAGACGGCTCGAACGTTCAACGCCCAAAGTCCCAGATGGCAGACCATGATGCCAAAATGTACGACAGGAAGGGCCACGAGGAGAAAATGGTGGTCATTCCAAAGGACGGCAATGTCGAGATCGTGTTGGGGATGTTGATGGCGGACTTGATCGCCAGCGTCTTGACAGAGTTTGGAGATATGGTGCGTGACGATGTGGCATGGCAGCCTTTCACCCTCCTGATATGGGCTGTACGAACCTAGATCTCGACACTAGAGAAGCCTACCGGAACTCAGACCCTGCAGGCTTCGATGCTGCCTATCTTGACCGTCAAAGGTATCTCACGGCCGACATTCACGACCCCCTCCAACGCCTCGGCGGGTGAATCGATACCTCGGCCAAGATCATCCAACTACTCCCTGATCTCGGTGTCCAACACTGCCAATCCAACGACCCCTACATCCTCCTTCCCTTCACGGCCTTCTTCAGCTACAGGATACACCATCCCAGGGATAAGTGGCTCGAACAGCATGCCCACCTTGCCAGAGCACTCGGACCGCTTGTCGGCGCGCCCGCAGTCTGTAATCGGGACAACAACTTTTGGAGGCGATGCTGCTCTGCGGGGGTTTGGTAACGTGCCTGGTCCAACTCCAGCTAGACCCGACTCCAAGAACAGCGGCAACGCTACCAAAAGAGCCAGTACAGGCTTTAGCTTAAGTACGAGTATGGGACGGGTCATGAGTGGATCTAAGCATAGCAGTAGCCCAACAGAAGTGAGCTCCAGCACAAGCCCTATTGCAGGTGCCAGCTCAAACACCTCTGCAAGCTCTGGTGTCGGCCGATTGAGAAAGGTTACTGCCGATTTATGGCTGCTGAGCGGAAGGCTGCAAGAGGCCATCACAAGCTATCACGAATGCATCTCCACCTTCAAAAGCCACAACGACAGCATCTGGCACGCATCCGCCTGTGAAGGATTAGCCACCGCAACCTTGTTAGAGGCCTGGGAAACACGCGACCCGGAGCACGGGAACGTACCGTTACTTACATCGCCAGTCTTGTCCGGGGCCCATGATTACATGACTCAGGCATTGGGTCTTTACGGTAGATCATCTTGCCCCCCCGAATCCTTGTTTCCCCACGGTGCGGAATCTGGTGAAGGCGTGATGGCCAGACTCTATACGCTTTGTGCACTGCGAACAGCGCGTTTGCTCCTTCACGCCTGGGCAGCTGGCGGATTTGGCGCGGCTTCACTCCAATCGCTCGTGTCGGGACGACTGCCAAGAAGCTATCCTCCGATGGATTACGCTCATCGCCGAAGGGTCTTCCTGAAGTTGACGACAATGTCCAAAATCAGTCGATCGCTTGTCACTCGGACGGCCATAGCGGCTCATGGGCCTTGGATCCGATGTTTACCAGAAGATGTCCAGTTGGACATACTTGTAGAGCTGGCGAATTTTCAGCGTATTCTGGGTCTGGATCGAAGAGAGATGATCTTCGACCGAGAGCTGTCGGGATCAGGCGTCACGGCCATCATGAAGGCTCGAACCGGTCAGGCTCAGACGGAGGCAGTAACCAAAAGGCGCAGGAACAGCGATGCCTCTATACTAAGCCAAGAATCAACAGCGTCTACTGAACTCGACGATCGAAGCATGCTTTCCGCCCGAAATACTGGCGTTCCACCTCATACCTCATCCAGTAGCGGCGGATTCATTGCGTCGAAGCGCCCAGATTCGGAGGAAGGCACCGATGCGATCATATATCTGCTTCATCGTACGCTTGACATTCTTGGTCTGGACCTAGACTTGCTCTATGACACTCCTGGAACTATTACTCCATCAAACTCGTCCTATGGCTGGCCAGAGCTTCAAGTCGAGGTCGTTCGTGATGCAGTGACTGCAGTCGAAGCGCTACCTGGTGAGCGTTGCGAGCTGCGGTTTATGACTTACCTCTGATATTGATAAACATCGACCTTTGACCTACAGATCACCTTAGCATCATGCGTTTTGCTGCCGTTGCTCTGAGAACAATGTCGATGCATCTGGCACCTCACTCTCAGCTATACTTGTATCAGGCTTATGCCAGGGCTTGGAGTACAGCACAGCGGCGGGCGATCACGCTTCCATCCAGGCAATGGTGGATTCCGGACGGTCTGGTTGTGAGCTTGGACATGACACCGTGCGTGTCTCGGTAACGTCTTAGTACTGTAGACTTGAGACGCTCACAAGTTCTTTCCGATCAGGATCCCCCTTAACAAGATCCCTTATGAACAAACTCTGGCTACCGCGACAGCCAAAGATCAACGTCTTGATCCGTTCTTGTACAACCCTCGGGCCAAGACATCTGCCGGCGGAAAAGTAAGCTTACATTGATCGTCTAAATGGCTATATTGTGTCCCGCCGATCTTACGTGCACTGCTAATGTGCTGCCTTATTTTTGGTCAGCTAATATTCGTTCAGAACGAGGCGATAGAGTGCATCGTTACCTTGGCGAATCCCTTCAGCTTTGACATCGAACTTCAGGACGTTGCGCTCGCGTGAGTTGGGACCTTGTTCTATCGATACAGGTTCAAGGGCTGAGAAAAATGATGTTGTTACAGAACTACGGGAGTCCCAACGAACTGTCCTGCTCTGCCATTGGTCTTGATGGCAGATAATGTTGTGCGCGTCCCATTGCTGGCGGTGGCCACCGAAGCAGGAGAACTCGCACTGCAGGGAATACGGATTAGACTACCCGACGGGCAAGAGGAAATCCTGACACTGCCCCATGCGTCAATACCGGGGCTCGCGCCGGCTCCGGCGAAACCGCGATTGGCGTACAAATCGATAGCGGCAGCGAATTTACGTCCTAGCTTGCAGCGCATGGATAATGCGGGACATTCGCAGGCTAATCGCACTAGCGGTCCTATCCTCTGCCAGATCATCCCTGCTCAGCCTCTCATGTGGATCCGAGGCACCAATCTGAATCATGGCTCACTGATTACATTAGATGGCGAAATGTGAGTGGAACCTGAAGCTCGGCTCTATGATAATACCCCTACTTGACTGACGAAGGTAAGCGATAATAGGTTCACAATACGTCTCGTCATTGAGAACGCCTCATCGCAAACGATCGATTTCCTCAAGCTCACATTTACTGATACGCTGGCGGAAGAAAGCGAACGTCTGCTCAACGAGGCTGGCCTTGACCTTGTTCAAACCCATGCGATCGAGACCGAGCTGCAGCAACGACCTGTCTTGCTCTGGGAACAAGCCGATCAGCCTGTTCATATCCCGCCAGGTGCGCAACAAACCGTCGCAATCCGGTACTTGGGCAAATTCGGATGGTAAGCCTTGCGGAACAGCCTATGTAGAGCTGTCCGAGTTTTGACTTGTGAACTACATCGCAGCGAACATGCCATTATCCGTATGGACTATGGTAATATCGCCATAGCACAAAGGAATGAGAATGCTAGTTTCTATTCGCGACGCATTACGTTACCGATCATCACTACTGTTCAGCAAACACTTCGCTGCCGTTCTCTGGATATTCAACACGTCGATCAATTCGACGTTTCCCTGTCGGCGACACCTTCACTCACTCCGGGGCAGTCACAACGCTCGCGGATCGCATCGGCCCGAATGACACCCAGGCATCAAAGCTCGTTCCGAAACGACCGGGCGTCCCAAGATCATTTGCAAAACGCCTTGTCAAGTGCCTGCAATCAACCGGATTTCTGCATTGCGTCCGCCTTGTTCACGAATCCTTCGGATCAAGCGCTCGAAGTCTGTCTGGAACGAAGACGAGAAGGAGACGGTGGGTCTTGCTTCGAGATCTTCGCAAACGCAAGGCCTAATCTCTCGGATGACATCTTGCAGAAACCTTGAATATCGAGCCTTTACTGGTAAGAAGGCTTCTTGCCGCTGGAGCGAGTGCAAGGTGGGCGACTTTTATGTTGAACATCAGTGCAGCGCTGACCAGGATACCGCTATATTGGTACAGAGTGTTCTTCCCTGTGCGACGCTGCGCGATGTCTCGAGAAGAGGCCAGTAGGCCAATCCCTCAATCCAACGCTAGGCAGTTCGTTGTCAACAAAAAGGTCGTCACGGAAACGGAGAACATGCGCTTCTGGCTGAAGGAAGATCTACTCAAATCATTCCGTGCATGGTGGACTCTTGTAGGTCACGTTTCGTCTCAAGTGCGGCATTCCACTGATCGAATAACGTCGTATGCCTCCTTATTCCGAATGATTCAGCCTGGGTCGAATCGATCAGGGGAACTTGGCTTCCGCCACCTTGAGATAGACTCAAGAGCTACCGAAGCATACAGGCAAGAGTCGCTGTCAATTGAGATCGACGTGGATAGCAATGATGATGTCCGGAAGGGCGTATCAGCTAATGAACCGACCAAGCTACGCTTGAGCGTCAAGATGCATTCACCAGAAGGTCAGTAGTATAGGTCATCTACCATTCGTTTCGCTAGCTTAACCGATACGTTGCACGAAGGCGTCGCAGACGAATACAAAGCAACGTACACTATCAGTGTACAGCCATACACGTTAGACAGGACCGCTAATCAGCAGTCAGCCTACATGGAGGTTGACGCCCTTTCACGAAACTTCATCCACGAAGGAAAATTGAGAGGGTTCCTTGCTTTGCACAAGGGCTTCGGCAGCGTCGATGTACGATCGACTTTCTTGTCTAGAGGCCTTTACGAGCTTGATGCAACAGTGGTCTTGGACGACGAGCACGACCTGGCTGGCACACCGGCCTTACGAAAACAGACCACACGAATCGTACGAATTATATAACGAATCATGTATCCATGTCCATAGCAGATCTGTTAGTCTAGTCTAATTCCATGAACGCTCTCAGGCCTGTCGGACTGTTTGGAGCGGTAGCCGCATGCCCCATGAAGGGCACCATGGGGGTCTGTATGGGAGTGTACTGTTGCGCGAAGCGAGGTGAGGCCGGACACGAGACGAGTCCCGCTTGTTCCAGGGACTGCCTGAGTTGATCCGCGTGAATAGCGAAATCGTTCGGTGATTGTGTCGTTGGACTGAAGTCGTACGATTGAAGCTCGTTCGAGGACGGCAGGTTTCCGAGGTCGAAGTGTTGAGGTACCGGAGTCGTAGCGCGGAGAGGGGTCAAGGCCGGCAGGGCATCCAGGGTCAAGTCGAAGGCTTGACTTCGATGACCCAGGGTCACCTGCTGAAGCAGGCGGGATTTGGGTTCGTTCGGGCGCACGGGAACAGGCGAGGGGATCACTGAAAGAAATGCATTAGGCCGACATGTCGAATTGGTTCGAATCGAACCGATCACTCACCCGGAACAGGAGGCGGTCGGGGGTCGAGGTATGAGGGATTTTGGGTTTGCACTAGCGGAGCCATTCGCCTTTTGTATGGTCCACGTTTGATACCACGAGCGCGCGGCTGAAAGAATCGAAGTGTCAGCTGATCGGTTCAGGGAATCAGCGAGGGACAGGGACAATCTCGCCTTTCTGGTGGAGTTGACGCAATCTGGAAGGCCATACTATCGTCGTCCAAGGCTTGGTCAGGCCTAGGAAGTGAGATTCCGCTTGCACACCAGCCACTCACCCTTCGACATCTTTCGCATGGCCTGACAACGTCAAAGCAATGAATTTAGTAAGATTCGAGGGACAAGTTATCTACAGCAACGAACCGAGCGTCGGAGCATTTTTTGCATGCTTTGTCAAGCAGAAAATAAAGAAGCGTCAGCGTCGTCAAAGCTGAGATAATTCCTGCCAAATGGCTGTCACATACCTTGTTGGCAGTTGGTACACGCGTTTTTCACTTGAGCCCGTTTGGTACGGGGAGGAGGAATGCCTCTTTGATGTTGTTCCGAACTCGGAGGACTGTTTGTTGAGACAGTGCGCGGCGAGACCGGATTTTGAGCCCACATTTCATTTCGTGTCGAAGGAGTGTCCCCTGTGAGCGGTTGCAAGTAGGGAACTGAGCGCCATGCCTCTGGGTTCTGCGATCGGACTGCAGTATACGCAAATGGAGGCTGAATTCTTGCGTTTTCTGGGTACGGATTCCAATTGCGATCGTAGTACTGAGGCGCTGCCTGTGCGTACACATTTTGAGTTTCCATCTGCTACGAGCCGTTTCGGTTGTTTCGGTACCGAAATTTGAGGGCCAGACAGGACGTCAGTTGTGTCGGCGATTGCGGATGGAAGCGAGTTCCTTATATGCTGCTACGGCCATATTAGTTCGAGCGGAAACATGAAGCTTCCTTGAGGTAGCCTCCTTTGTGATGCAAGGATAGCGCGATTTCTGTTTCACGGCGGTGAGCCCGCGGCGGATCGCGAAATTATCGCGGCAGTTTCCCCACAAGTCACGATCAAGCACATTTGAGGTATTGTGTGATGCTACTGATGTACACATGTACAGGTGATCAACGTTATGATCTTACAACTTCATGTCAGGCGCGATCTGAGGGGATTTGATCAGAAATTCCAGGCGACATGGCGTTCAGGTAGAAGTGGTGGTCAACCTGGTTTGGCCTCGCTCGGGATCCGGCATACGCAAAACTTTGACTGTAGGCGGCAGTTTAGCCCCAGACATTTCCTAGTGTCATCAATACGAATTAGTGTCTGGACATTTGAACAGCAGATCCGACGCATTTACCTGCGGGGAGATCAGGATGTATTGACGCTCATCACCATGCTTGCCTACTACGTCGCCGCCATTCGACAGCTGTTTTCCGGCAGAGACATCGACGCCCGTCGCGACTCGCACCTGTCCAACCAAAGAATCAGCAGTAGCTCGATCGTGGCTGAGAGAATTGGATACTGACCAACAGCGACATGGCCAATTTCCTATTCTCCGCATCCATGTAAACATCAAACTCGTCAAGGCATCGAAGCGGACTCTTGACGTTGTACCAGATAGCCAGGATCAGACATAGTGTGGTGAAAGATGTCTCGCCACCCGATAAAGAGCGAGTATCCTTCTCCTTGCTATGCTTCGATTGAGTAGAGAGATCCGTGTCGACCTAACGAATTTGAAAGCGGATCAGACGATTGTAAGAATGCTAAATTCAGCACCACTACTCACCTTCATGTCTAGAGTCGAATGGGTATGATCGATGATCAAGTTGCCAGAGAAGCCGCGGACTTGGAGGTAATCCGAAAAGCCATCTCTTGTCCGCATGGTGACGTCGGCTCGTAGGGCGGTCCAGTCTCTCTTACGGTCATTCACGGTCGAGTTCAGGCGCTGAAGCAAAAAGGGGACGATTCAGATCACGTCGCAGGCAGGAGCACAATTGACACCACCAACCTGTACTGCAGCTGTCGCTTCTCGGACAATACTCTTAGCTTGCGCGTATTTCCCAGCAGCTTCGTTGAAGTTTACGGTGACGACTTCCAAGGGATACTTGAAGCTGCGTAATCAAAGAGTATTAGTGATCGACACAGCCGAATACGCGCAAGGCTAAACCGACTTTGCATTCCCCTTGTCCCTAGTTTTCTCGGCAGCAGCTATCCTCATCTTGAGCCTCTCGATACTTTCGGTCGGGTTCCGTTCTTGTGGACAATATAGCCTGGCTTTCCTCGTCCATTCCTGTGCGGTTTCGAAATATCAGCGCAGTCCCAGGTCACGATTGTATAGTATCTGGGCGAACCTCCAGGGCAACCTCGACAGCTTGTAGCTCTTGTGCTTTAGCTGCTGCGACTTCAGCCTTCTTAGTGCGGACCGATGCAAGGTTCTTTTGCCCTTTGAGAAGATCGTCCTTCTGGGTTCTGGCCACACCGACCGCTTTCTGATCAAGCACAGCGTGAACAGGGGCGTTATACGTTTGCCGACTTGTTAAACTCACTGCAAGCTCGTTCAACTGCTGCGCGAAGTTGTCGCGTCGAGTCTTCAGTTGGTCTCTTTGAATCTTGAGTTCCTCGGCGTGTGCTAGGGTCAGCTGCAACTGCTCATTGAGTGAGAGGTACTGTTCGTCCTCCAGCGCTCGGGCTTGACGGATACGCTGAACAAGACAAGAGCGAGAAGTTCAGACAGACTCGCCGCAACGGCGCGCAAGCCCGAAACTTGCCTCGATCTCATCCGTAAACGTCGACACGCTCACGGGTTCTTCGGCTGAGAGCTGCTGGTCTATCTGCTGGATCTTGGCGCGGTATTCCCTCTGCCAATTTCTTAGTTGCTGCATCTCTCTCTGAAATGATGCACAGTGAGATGCGGTTCACGTGATAGCTTTGATTTTCCTCGTACCTCTACCTTGGCCACTGCCTCGGCCCTGCCATGACGATCCGCTTCCAATTTTTGAAGCTCTACGTTGACTTCCTGGACCTGGCTGAGTGCGTCTTGAACGGCAGCAGCCCGAGCTCTGATGAGAGCGGCAGATTAAAAATACGCAGCGATATCAGCCCTCTCCGAGACAGATTCTTGAAGAATGATAGTACTAACTCTATTTCAGCTTTAAGGTCGGTGGAAAGCATGGATGAACCTGCCCAATTGTTCAAGGGAGCGCTCGATTGCCCACCTCCCCTGTGATGCCGGACGACGATCCCAGCACGTTCCGATCGTGAGAACCTGCACTTCTACGATTTTCAAGCAGCTTACCCTGTGCTGTTCACCCTGAACATGTCTCCGGTCAGGAAGGTTGTCTGCATAGTACCCATTTGTCGAGCGGCTTCATCGGCCTGTTTTCGAGTTGGAGATACGAAAAGTTTCTCGATGGTAGCGGCGTTGACCAGTAATCGTACGACGTGCTCGTCCTCGATCTGCGACGTGTACAGTCAGAACATATCAAGCAAGACAAGAACCTGACAGAGCGTCCCGCCTGACATACCTCGAGCACAGACAAGAGCGTCTTGTGGAGGTGTCTCTGATCGCCATGAGAAAAGTCGAAAAGCTCACCGACATGTGTCAGGATCGGCGGAAACGCTCTGCGATCGTTCTTTCCTGTCTCGAACACACTGTTCGTGGTCAAGGACCTTATCAGTCCATACTGCTGTGCCCAATAGTTCCAGAACACTCACGTTTGCTGATGATCGATGCAGTTTTTGAAGATGTTCATAAGCTGGGTACGGTCGGATGCGGTCCGAACAGCCCACGCGACGAGATTGTTCCCCAGAGCAGACTCGATGACCTTGATGTACTGCTCTTCACCCGCCTTGACCTTGACGTACAACCCTAGGGGGCCGATCGGTTTCCCACCCTCCCATCTCGCCCTGTCGATCTCGGCGTAGACGGCCTGGAGTCTCTGGCCGTAACGATTGATTCGAGCCTGACCCGCCCCAGACTGCTCTCTTTGGGCCGCCGCGAGCTGAGCTTGAGCGCGGGAAGCGAATTCTTCCAGCTGTGACTTGTCTCCCTTACACTTTCTCAGGGCAGATTGAGCTGTATCGTAGGCAGCCTTGGCGTCCAGGATCTTTTGATCATGGGAGGGTAATTGCTTCTGTACCGTTGTCAACTTCGTTTCAAAATCCGTCTTGCTATTGCGTAGCTCCTGCTGCTTCTCCGCAAAGCCGGCGTGTCCAGTCCTCTGGATTTCCGCATCTCTCGATTGCTCGAGCTCGGTTATAGAGCGTTCCTTGGCCACCAGAGAAGTTGATAGGTCTGCGATGGCCCTCTGCGGATCACAACAGATCGATTAAGTCCTGTTTCGATTCCGATCTGCCTTGAACCGGACGCACCCTCTGTGTCCCTTCCGTCGTTTTGGCCTGCTTGTAATTCTCGATGACCTTGCGCAAGTCCTCCGCTACCGATCCGTTGGATTCCTGGAATTCCCTGTGCGCCTTGGTGGTCTCCTCAATCAGTGCATCCGCATCGGCAGTACTGCCCTGTGGTGCAGATAGACAAGTCAATGTGTTAACTGCTCATGCACGTCGGGCGCTTTCGCATCCTCGCTTACTGCAAAGTCATCGAAGCGCTTTTGAGCGAGTTCGAACTCGGCGCGAGCCTTTTCTGAAGCCTCGCTCTTCTCCGCATGTTCCTATTTGAACGCCTCGTCAACTCGATGTCCTCTAGCACGACCCCGCTGACATGATGCTCACCTTGGCCTTGTCCCTAACATGAGCCCACGCCCGATCTCTGTGCAACTCTTCGATCAACTCCTCTTGTGCTTGTACGCTCTGCATCTGCTCGAGCAGCTTCTTCCACTTTTCTGAAGCTTGAAGTAGATCCTTCAGCCCGTCTTTTTGCCGTCCGAGGTTGGCATCGATCTGACGGGTCTTCTGATCCAGCGCGTTGTAATCGTTTATCAACTTTTGTAAAGAGGTCCCCTTGAGGAATAGCTACAAGTAAGGCGAGATTCGAATCAGTTGGGGTGGGGATGTCCTCGCTTGGGATCGCGGTGAACAGATGTCGCTGACCTCGTATTTCTTGTGCGCATCACTGGAGCCCAAGAACGCCCTGCTCATATCTTGCGTGAGAATTGTCATGGGATTATCCACCTGAATATCGAAATGATCCGTCATGGCCGTCACCGTCTCCTTTTTGGTCGAGAGAGGTTTGCTCCTCTCGCCGCTCAAGGCTGAGCGGATTCGCCACGAACTCGCGCCTTCCCTGGCGAGAACACGTTCGATGGTGATCTCGTCCCCCCACACGTCAGCTCGATAAGGGTTCCGACCAGTGTTCTTGAGCACGATTCGTATTACCGCTTTGCTGCATGCCGGAGGCAATATGAAGCATAAGCAGAGTTCAGAGCGGCTCAGGGCGGAGTAACGATGCTTACTGAGCCCCACTTCGAATCAGATCGTTCATGCCAGAACCACGGCCTGTGCTGCTCGTCCTTCCTCCCAGGACTATCGTGACGGCTGTCAAAACCGCCGACTTGCCGCCTGGAGGACAGACCAACGTCAGAACATTGGTCCTGATTGAGCGAGTTACTCCACACATTGCTAGCCGGTCGCTCACTTCCGTTGTTTCCTATCACAAAGTTCATGTTCTCCCCAAAATCGAACGAAAGCCTCTCATGGCACATGAAGTTTTCCAGGTAAATCCGTCTATACACAGATCAGGATCTCCATGAGAACATGACGTATGATCGTCAATACTAAAGTTGATGCATACTTGATAATTCCGCTGGCTCCCTGCATCATTTGTGCGTCACCCGTCTTTAGCATGAACTCCGAACAATACAGAAGCGCGGGACATTCCACTACTCACCGATCCGACGTTTTGACCCGCACCCCGTCTGGTTCTATTCGTCTCTCTAACCTGTCTACGATCCTCCTCCACGGCTGCACTGATTTCGGACTGCAAAGCACTCAATTCCCTCGTTGGGGCGTGTACGTATTCGCCATCAGCATCTTCATCTTCGTCAGAACTGTCGTCGACCTGATCGAGATCTTGCTGCCGATGTCCGTTCAGAGGGCCGTCGATCCTAGCCTTTTTCTGCAACAGAGAACCTCGTACTGAGCTATGTTACGGAACCCAAGCCGTCAGATGGTGCGTCCAAGCTCACCAAAGGTCCAGGACCACTGGGGGTAGCCTCGAGATCGTCGTCGCTGCCCGAGTCGCTCGCTTCCGAATCGCTGGTTGGCGACTTTCGCTTGTCCACCATATTAGTACGGTCCGCCGTTCCGACGAAGCCGGTAGATCAAACTATCTCGATTGCCACTGTGTCTTGGCCCGTGCTTGTATATTGAGCTGTGTGATATGGGAGAGAGATCGAGAAGACGAAAAAAACGATCAAAGCTGATTCAAAGATCGTTCAAAGACGGTAGGGGGACCCTCTTGATCTTCGGGGTGGAGGCCGACGCGAAGGAATCGAGTGAACGCGTTCCAAATGATAGCAAGAAGGGGATCATCACGGCGGAGATCATAAATTGATACTGCATGTCCGTTCTTCCCCCTCATCCACCCCCACCGTGCTTGGACCCTGACTTCGAACATGTGTCGTTTCGAATGATATCGTAGCTACCTCGATGGAAAGGTGCATCCCGGATAACTCGCCGTAGTATCGTCAGAGATAGATAGGGAGATCAAACACTCGGCCTCGAAACTCGCTGACACGGACCTAACAGCTCGTTCAACGACGTCCCTGGACTATCGGACTCTCGCCTCGACATCTCGGTCGCCTCACCAACACCTCTCGCCCTGTCTTCGAATCGCTAAGCCGGACAACGACGAAGGTCAGGTCTGTTGAGTAGCCACATCTTTGAACAGGCTACTCTGGAGAGCAACAAGACCTAGTGAAACGTAGCGGGACGAAGCATAGTCATGTCCGGTACATATCCTCTCTTCTCGAGCTTTAACCCGCTCTTGAACGCAGGCTAGACTAAGGGTCTCGACCCTTTTTGCTTTCCCCCCAATCCGTTGCCTTTCTTCTCCCCTCGATATCATCCATGTCGTCAATCCGATGTGCGATGTCTTTACAGGTGATTACGGTTACGAATATGCTACGGCTCCTGGCAGCCAGATGGACGGCCCGGAAAGCTACCTTGATGTCGTGGCCAAGCAGGAAGAGTTCGACTATGACATGGACGACTCTTCGATCCCGCTCGCCGAGGACGATCTGTGGATTGTCATCAATAGCTTCTTCCACGAAAAGGGACTCGTCAACCAGCAGCTTTCCAGTTTCAACGAATTTATGGAGACGACCATCGTCGATGTCATGGAAGAGCACGGGACTTTCACCCTCGATCAGACATCTCAGGGTGGGACTCGAGCCATGGATGCGACGGTGAGCGACAAAATCTCCTTCTCAACCGTCAAATGAGCCATTGGAACTCAAGCTCGTCATCTTGCTCTCCTCAGAGACGGTTCAACATCAAATTCAGTCATGTCTTCCTCGGCCCTCCCAACATGAACGAAAACGATGGTCGAGCCGAAGAGGCGTACCCTCAACACGCCCGTCTGAGAAACGGAACGTTAGTACCGCACGACATTTCTCGAATGTCGACTCGTTGTGCATAGCTGACTGAAAAACGGCTTCATCACCTGCAGTTACGATTGTCCTCTGTACATGTCGGTCGCTCAACAGGTCGAAAAGTATATTCCAGCCAGTGACGACGATGAAGCGAGGTGGGAACCGGATGGCGATTACAATGACCTCGAATTTCGTCAAGCATACATCGGACGGGTCAGTTTGCAGTGGCGGAGCACACATCGTAGTCTAAACTCGCTGACATGCATCCTGTTGTTTCACTTTCGTAGATACCTATCATGGTCAGGAGTAACTTCTGTTTGACGACGAGAATGAGTCCTGAGCAGCAACAGAGGATCGGCGAATGTCCCATGGACATGGGCGGTTATTTCGTCATCAACGGATCCGAAAAGGTCTTGATCGCTCAGGAACGTATGGCCGGAAACTACGTCTACGTCTTCGAAAAGGCTCAACCAAGTAATGTCTCGCACGTCGCCGAACTGACGAGTGTGTTGAGCACATCGGGTATGAGCAAGATGAGCAAAATGGTCGTCAAGTTGTTCACGGCAAAGGGAGATAAGCAGGTGAGTCCTGAAAAGTTCGTCTGGGGTTACAAGCGAATATTGATACGATGCGGAAACCCAGACCGGAAACAATGCCATTCGAGCGACACTGCCCTACGTCAGGCAAGACATCCCCATCTTCATCATATTCCGAGCGATGGGTATCATTCCAGATGAAGACATCCTGGCGCTGGTCTGTTACGACCTGGACGATGATGCTTTCACAGACATGATGAAGCCCTCCGTAGAGGAAGGCCGCGATTACCAAAGTCAGGACGTGAGTCGACGTTCACTTATCAAGCGATATTGAAAGAAGCAGCGCTTAATTTGCGGATTGCGATATAGAAATCGCTCGATCACATTGGTCGTCGAGGAAACGTCGGTGGAAGTGTCAAGTCTGAGCGTATTAGCCACGCCATGGATATCCTCGCCAAGGAGACTCTTCCTCATATCTCGATCGAACGATCTGGCTTCAAACAGAAGGCATACTTTTTCGGTTACATGGTGCATCGATTGGTGTTGGCGAAGCTGAACAGGCGAGAGTTGGACGACCGTGATCATTTCGGAAAAAAGAGGCTGGATTTGGCGGGACCGTTGTTGGCCAATTTGTTCAGGCAGCTTTACAGAAAGTTTACCAAAGATATTTACCGAAACTTGCAAAAGGTGAGTCTGTTATCGCTGGAGAACAGCTTTGATGGGTTTTGCCTGACTTAGGTACCTCTACGCAACGCAGTGCTCCGATCAGGGCCGCATGTTCAACATCGTAGCTGCCATCAACAAGAGCATCATCACGCAGGGGCTCAAGTATTCCTTGGCGACCGGAAACTGGGGAGAGCAATCCAAGGCAATGGAGGGCAAGGTCGGTGTATCGCAGGTACTCAACAGGTATACATATGCGTCGACACTTTCGCATTTGCGAAGGACCAATACCCCAATCGGACGAGATGGAAAGATCGCGAAGCCCCGTCAGCTGCACAACACGCATTGGGGAATGGTCTGTCCCGCCGAAACGCCAGAAGGTCAGGCGTGTGGTCTGGTCAAGAACCTTTCCCTCATGTCGGTCATCTCGGTCGGTTCGCCGGACGGTCCTATCCTGGAATACATGAAGACGATGGGTCTCAGCGGACTGGACGGCTATGCAGGGGACCCAGAGGCGACGCGAGTGTTTGTCAACGGTGTCTGGGTCGGTATCAGTACCAACCCGGCGGCTTTATTGAACACCATGGTTCAGCAGCGACGAGAAGGTGCGCTCAAGGACGAAGTCAGTATCGTGCGAGAGATCAGGGAGAGGGAAATCCGCGTCTACACGGACGCCGGTCGAGTCATGCGACCGCTCTTTGTGGTGGACAAGGAGACACAAAAGGTCCAAATCGAACAGAACGACATTGCGAAGCTGTCCGAATGGGCAGACTACCGAGAAGCAGGGCTCGATGCCAATGTCGACGAGCCGCCAGAAGACTACACCTGGTCAGATTTGCTCAAAGAAGGCAAGGTAGAGTACCTTGATGCCGAAGAGGAAGAGTTCTCCATGATCGCCATGACGATCGATGACCTCTTGGATGCGCCTCGACGGGCTTATGCTGCAGAGAACCCCGGAGCAGCGAAAATTCCCACCGAGTTGACCGAGAGCTTTGACCCAACGAAACGAATCGAGAGTACGAGCTTCTCGCATACCTACACACATTGCGAGATTCATCCCAGTATGATCCTGGGAGTTTGTGCTACCATCGTCCCGTTCCCCGATCACAATCAGGTAGGTACCCATGCTTAGGTTTGAAACGAGGGGCCATCTCGTCTAATGAGTCTATTACCTTGTAGTCACCTCGAAACACCTACCAGTCCGCCATGGGTAAACAGGCCATGGGTATCTTTGCGACCAATTTCCAGATGCGAATGGACACGATGGCGAACATCTTGTTCTACCCTCAGAAACCGCTCGCAGGAAGTTTGGCGATGCAGTACCTCAAGTTCGATGATTTGCCGGCCGGACAGAACGCCATCGTCGCGATCATGACCTATTCCGGGTACAACCAGGAAGATTCCGTCATCATGAATCAGACCTCGATTGATCGAGGCTTGTTCCGATCGCTGTACTACCGTACATACATTGACAAGGAGAAGCGGATTGGAGGAAAAGTGCTCGAGTCGATCGAGCGACCGTCAGCAGACTCGACGCTGAGGCTGAAGAAGGGCCCAAGTGATCGGTATGCCAAGCTGGATGATGACGGTTTAATTACACCGGCGACCAACGTCAACGGAGATGACATTCTGATCGGGAAGACGGCTCCCATTGAAGAAGACAGCGCCGAGTTGGGTCAGCGAACAGAAACGCATACGAAGCGAGATATTTCGACGCCGCTGAAGAGCACCGAATCGGGTGTCGTCGACAAGGTCATCGTCACACAAGACGACGAGGGGCAAAAGTTCGTCAAGGTACGAACGAGGAAGACCCGTATTCCTCAGATCGGCGACAAGTTCGCCTCTCGGCACGGTCAGAAGGGGACGATTGGTATCACGTATCGTCAAGAAGATATGCCTTTTACGGCTGAGGGTATTGTGCCGGACATCATCATCAATCCTCACGCCATTCCGTCGCGAATGACGATCGGGCATCTGGTCGAGGCCCTGCTGTCAAAGGTTGGCGCCTTGATGGGAGTCTTTGGTGATGCGACTCCGTTTGGAGATTTGACGGTCGAAAAGGTATCGAAGCGACTCAAGCAGGCCGGTTATCACTCGCGTGGACTCGAGGTGCTGTATCACGGCCATACGGGCAGGAAGCTGCAGGCTCAGGTCTACTTTGCGCCTACCTACTACCAACGTCTGAAGCACATGGTCGACGACAAGATCCACTCGCGGGCCCGAGGACCTGTGCAAATCTTGACGAGGCAGCCTGTCGAGGGTCGAAGTCGAGACGGTGGTCTGCGTTTCGGAGAGATGGAGGTGAGTCCAGAAGTGGACATCTATTTGACTAGCGGCACGAGCTGACTTGATCATTGCTCTCAGCGTGATTGTATGATTTCGCACGGAATGGCTGGTTTCCTGAAGGAGCGAATGTTCGACGCCAGTGACGCTTACCGATTGCATGTCTGTGACATGTACGTACGCGTTGGACTATAGAGGACTGTGCTCAGATACTGATGAGCTTCGCTGTCCATTCCCATAGCTGCGGTATGACAGCAGGTGAGCCTAGCCAACTGGACAGACATTTCGCTATTGCGATTTGCATGTGACTAATCCGACGAAAACATCTTTCCTTTAGTCGCCAACTTGAAGAAGCAGTCATTCGAATGCCGTCTTTGCAACAACCGAACCAAGATCAGCGCCATCTACATCCGTAAGTCAATGCATCAAACCAGTTCTGACGTACTCCTGTCTGATTTGACTATTCCAACAACAGCCTATGCGGCCAAGCTGCTGTTCCAAGAGCTGGCATCGATGAACATTGCGTGAGTTCGACGTCGGAGTTGGACTCTCGCTTCGTGGCTATCATCTGACCATCTGCCTTTACATAGCGCTCGTCTGTATTCGAACCGAACGCCAGCGTGGCGGGCGAACAAGAACCGCAGTCTTGCGAACGGGATCACCGCCTAGACCCGCATGTCCAGCTCACTATCATATTACGACTGTGTTGTATCCAAAAGTCGCCTCGTCATTATGTCATCGCAGGGGGCATAGCTATAAAAACAAAACGGAATACAAAGAATCCCCGATTATCGATGATATACCATACAAAAGAGGCTGGATTGATGATTCCTCGTTCTTTTCGCGGGATGTTCTCAGTTTTTGCCCTTGCCGTACACCTGTACGCAACGCTTCTCGAACGCTTCGACCATCAGATCGGAAACTTTGGGCAGGAAAGCCTGCGAAGCGATCCTATGTAGCGGGTTGGCGAACGAGAACGACAGGTCGATGGTGAGCAAGGTCGGCGAGTTGTTGTGGTCTGCGGGCTTGGTCGGATGAGGTACAGAAGGGCTAGAGGTCGATGTTGACGGCGACATAGTCCCCTCAGGGGTGTTGGATGGCGAGGTCAAATCCGTTGTTGTTGGGTGAGGAGATGAAGGAGAAGCGGGCTGGAATGACCCTACAAAAAGCGTGCCATAGTCGACGCGGTGAACATCCGACCTCTACGAGCCGACAGGGACCACTTACATGTCGTCTGGAGATTGTGAAACAGAGGCGAATCATCGACCGTTGCCTGTCGATCTTGTCGATCTTAGCTCCAACGCAAACAGACAAGCAGACCTCCGGTCGCGGTATCAAACTCACCTTGACCATCTCGCCAGGTCGCCCTTCCACCCGACTGACAAACTTCTCCACGAACGCCCCGAACCCGACCTCCAACTCCGCCTTGACATCAAATTCCAAACCGGCCTGAACCATCGCCTTGAGATCTTGTTGCTGCGACTCTTCTGACGGCTGGAAGGACGCATTCGAGGATTGGTAAGAGGGATCCGAGGGGGACGAGTTGGAAGACAGGATCTGGGAGGTCGTACAGAAGGGAATAAAGGTCGAGTACGAGGGAATATCCGAGACCAGCGAGTACAGCTGGTTCTGCGTATATCTGTATCGTTTGGACGGGAGGGCAGAGTCATATCGGTTAGCCGAAAGAGCCAACCCAGGTAGACGCACTGACGACTGCTTACGGCAAGATCTTCCTCGCATGGAATACCTGCTTCTCCTCCTCCTGAGCCGGAGACGATCCAGGTATGAGCTTCGCCACGTCCGTCAACGAGAAGAAACTTCGTCTGCCGTATAGCGAAGATGAACGTGAAGATGGTGAAGCGATTCGCTCCGATCGGTTTGGGGTTTGTCGGGAAGATAGCAGGGTCGGTCGGACGAGCGCGATCGAAGGGATCGATCTAGTTGTCCGTCGAAGGACGGTCCGAGTAGTGTTCTGTAACGACATGGTTGGAACTAATCCTCGGTAGATGTGCTTTTATATCCCAGCTGCTTTGATGGGTCTGCGAGAGGAGAAGGAGATGCCTAGCTACTTGCTACTTGTACTTTGTTTCGTAACACTACTCTGGTCGCTCTCGGTCGTGCGATGGGATCTGATCTGACGACATCGCGCTAGACGCAAGCCAGAGGTCGCGCTTCTACCGCAAGACTGCTGCCTACTTCGAAACTTTCTCCCTTTTGTATACATTCATTGGTTCACTCTGCAATATCCTATCGTTTTACAGAGATGATAGTCTGACGAAGACTCGAGATCTAGCTCAGAGCCGATAAGGCAAGCTACGCTGAGGCGCGATATCTCTCACCTCTCGCCTCGACGAGTGGACCTGCGCTCGGTCGCATTTCGTACTCCTGTCGTCGCCTCGATAGGTAAGCTTGTTACCGTATGGGGCCAGTATGCGAAATACAGAGACAGCGTCCATTTGATAGGATTTTCCGCCAAGATTTCTGTAACTTGCCGCGATGTGATTGCTTGGTAACGGATACGAAAGGGCACCCGCCAGTGTATTCTGACGCTGTGAGACAATCCCCCTCGACAAGGAAAAGGTAATCCCTGCATACCTTTGGAATGTGTTCTATTGGTTTGAGGTTTCGTGGGTAACCTGATTCAGACTTCCTTTTGTTCGGAAATGGCCAGAGCTATAGATAGATAGAAGCGTAAGCAGATCTTCAAGCTGAAATCGTTGGTCGTATCATCAAACATTTACCGGAACGGTCCGATAGCAATTAGGCGCATCACTCAGACATACCAGAGTGACATGGTCTGTAACATCCTCTTAACAGCTCTTGTCATCAGTGTTTTGCCTCTGGCCATGGCCGTGGCAATGGATGGTACAGAATGGAGATTTTTGATGGAATTCTTGTTTTCCACCAAGAACTCTTCCGACCCAACAGCTCTCCGTAGCGCTGGCACCTTTTGAGATGCAGAGAAAGCAAGGTATTTCCCTACAACCCAGACATGTTGCCCGGCCCTTATGAGTGTGAGGTATGGCTGTACTATCCGTGGGTCTTCTCGAGACGTAAAAGCAGCTGTATCGATTAACACTAACACATGATCCATCAAATAGAACCATGAGTCAACGGGGCAAGGACAAAATGGCTGGTAGAGACATTGCAGACACATGGGGTGTGCCATTTGTCATGGCGCCTGTGTGTGGGACATATATGTCTGCTGTTGAGAGAAAGGATTACTCTGTCAACAACGCGGTTGTGTTTCATCAGTTGTTCCCTAACCCAGGGTATAGAGACGATTTCTATGTGCGACTAAAGTGAGCATGTCTTCCTGCTTCCTGGCTAGAATACCAGCTGAGGCTTCTATGCAGACCAGTATGGCCAGACCTACGCTTCTCGTTAACTGTAGGATATAAGGGAGAAATTACAGAACTTAAGAGAGATGAACAATTCTTTCCTGTCGATTACAATGGGATGGCGGCAATCAAGGAAGCTTTGTGAGTGCAAAGCTGGAATGCTGGCCTTAAAGTACCACCGATCCTGACAGTTTCTTTGCAGTAACAAAACTGAGCCTCCGATCTTTGACATGGTGAAATCATACTTTGATAAGCATCATAACAACTCCATACCAAATCCGTACAAGTATGGCAAAGGCAACAAGATCTGGTGGCAAGACATAGGACTCTACAGATTTTGGGGTTATCATGACAATGGCCCTGGATTACGGATCCTCCCCCACCTGTCCAGCAATAACGCGCATGAGCACCCAAGGCTATTGATACACAAGTGGGTCTCGCAGAGCTATGGGTCGGGCAAGACGAGCTACCCATATTGTACCATTATCGCGATTTCTGCTTCCCTATCCCCTATGAATAGTTATGTAGCTTCATCATGCCATCCAGCCACGACGTGGATTTAGCGAGAGCTTTTAGGAAGTCTGCAAAGAAGATCTCGTGCAGCGGATTTCGGAAGAATGGACCACCACGAGACAAAGACGTATTTCGTCTCTTTCGCCTGTAAAGTTTGATTGCATTCGGGTATTATGATACAGCTCCGGACCATCCCGCTGCGTTCACTCGCAAGCCAAGTGGTCCGTTTAAGCATGGGTTGGGAGGGGATGTCTTTCGTCCCTCTACATGTTGTGGCTAAACTCGCATGATACACCCGCATCACATCTAACCGTTGTGCTTGAAGAAACAAATGTCGGCATCCTGGACTTCGTCTACGAGAGGCGATCGGCAAGGCAAACATGTCAATGACCGGCAGGGCAACGAGGAGAAAGTTTATGGGCGGCGTGACTCACAAGTCCTTCCCTGTTGCCTGAGTTTACCGGCGGCCTTGACGGCGGCTTCGGTCCCGTACTCTTTCAGATCCTCGTAAGCCTGAACTTCTGCGCAGATAAAGTTCTTTTCGATGCTGCAAGACGGGTTAACGAACAGGATCAGTCAAAAAAGCTTGTCCCGATCGATCAAGACCGACTCGCGTGACTCACTCGGAATGGATGACTCCGGCAGCCTGAGGCGCCTTTGTCCCCTCCCGGATGGTCCATGCTCGAACCTCGTCGGGTCCACAGGTGAAGAACCTGATCAAGTTCAAACTAGCATACCCGGCCGTGGTGATCTTGCCCAACGCGCTGGTGGCTCCGACCTTCTTCTCCTCCTCCCTAGCTTCCTCCTCGCCCATGTCCTCGAGCCTCTGTTCGAAAGAGACCGAGAAGGGGATCAAGAGATCACCCGGGTTGTTCTCGTCGATCCAAGCCTTGATCTTGGGCAACCACTTGTTCTTCTTTCGGATGTAGTCTCGCTCGGACAAGTTGACGAGGTAGATGACGGGCTTGGCCGTGAGGAGCTGGAGACCGTTGATGACCTCGACCTGGCGTGCGATGAGCAGATTGAGCGAATCAGCACGTGTTCTTCCAAAGTGTTTCTCTTCACAGGAATAACCGAGTGGACGCGGTGGGGTGGGATTCGGTACTCGTGCGCGGCGACTCGACAGATCAGAGTGTGTACAGTTATCTCATTCTTATAATGCGGGGCGTTACTCCCAAGTCAACGAGCTGGGTTAAATCGGGCATTATGTTTGCGCCCTTTCTCATCAGGTAGCGGTCAAAGTCGGCGCGGCGAGTTGCGAGCGTGCGAGTGCAGGAAAAGGAGCGATAGACAAGAGAGGGGGCGAAAGCGGGACAAGCCCGAAAACGAAAGATGAAAGACCTGCTCACCTCCTTGCTGCTCCAGACACCCTTCCTGACGTCCTTGTTCTCGTCCTTCATCGTGGCGAGCACCTTTTCGACGGTCGCCAACTCTTCCTTCTTTGCCTTTTCCGCCAGACTGTTGGCCCCGCTGCCTCGCATCCCACGCTTCAACGCCTCGATCGTCTTTTCCGTCCACTCGATATCCTTCAACCTGAGCTCGGTCTGGATGATGGTCATGTCCCTCGTTGGGTCGACATCACCCTCGACGTGAATGACATCGGCGTCGTCGAACGCTCGGACCATTTGGAAGATACCATCGACGGCACGGACGTGGGACAAGAAGGCGTTACCCAACCCGGCTCCGGTCGAGGCTCCGGCGGTAAGACCAGCGATATCGATACAGGTGAGGTAAGCGGCGATACGCGAGGCCGGCTTGTAGGTCTCGCAGAGCCAGTCGTGTCGTGGGTCAGGGACGAGGATACGGGCTTCCTCGGGGTCGATGGTGGCATAAGGGAAGTTGGCAGCGTTCGAGAGCGAGGTCTGTGCGGCGAGGCAGGTAAGATCAGGATCCAGCGAGATCAAGGTGGACACGACGTGAACTCACCTTGGACAACAGGTTGAAGAAACTCGACTTTCCGACGTTGGGTACACCGACGATACCGGTCTGAAATGTCATTGTCAAAGGCAGACAGCGGAGGTCAAGTGAAAAGGCAAGTCGAAGATGGTGGGAAATAACGGATGGCAGCAGAGCGATATATGAGTATCGTAACGAGCATGATGGCAACAGGTACCAGTAGGATTCAGAGGACTGACCTTCAAGTTGTTACCCGGTCGTCCAAGGAGGACCTTCTTCTCGGGCTCGCCCTTCTTTGACTTGGGAGCTGCGATATGACGGAAAGGTAACGTATCGGTCAGACGTTCTCAACTTGAATTCATCCAGGGAGAAACCAGGCACGATGACGAGGGAGAAGGAGGATGGAAGACAGTGATACTCACGCATCTTCTTCTTTTTAGCAGCTAGTAATGAGACTGGACCGGTATGCAGACGAGAACACCTTTGAACGCAAGGTGACGATGATGCTTTTAATGATGATGCGCGGACGAGCGAGAGTGGTCGTGAAAGGGTCGTGAAGAGATGTCTCTGAGTGGTTCTGGTTGATGTGGTTGTAAAGAGGTTGCGTGTTAGGAAGGACATGCAAACCTTTGAGAGAAAGAGAGAGAGGAAAGAGGAGAGGGTCGTCGAGAGGCCCCTGCTAGCTGCTGTCGTGAATTGAATTTTGAATGGAAAAACCCGCGACGACGACCCAGCAGCCAGCAGCAGCTCTCTCTGAAGAAATGCGCGTCGCGTGAGAAAGCGAGAGAGAGAGCTCGAGGGTCACCGACCGAGAGAAACAGCAACGCCAGGGGGTTTTGGACGGGCCCGAGGGTGGAACGCTAGGGGAATGTCGTCGCGGTATGACTCGATGGATTCGCAGGGACAAAACCTTCGCGACTCATTTCTTCGCACTCCACAAGTCGTAGCTCGAGCGATACGATGGTACGATCGTTCTATTCGTGTGTGCGCATGTGTGCAGATGTGGCCAGTCGCCAGTCGATGAAACCCTGAACGAAAGAGCACGACGAGGGGGTGACGTCGCGCGCGGGCCAAGGAATGGAATGGAATGTGGCGGTGTCGTGGGTGATGGGGTTGTATTTGTTTTTGACCCGAGATTCCTCGCGAACCAATCATACGGCTGCTCGCTGGCTCTGTCAGCCCTTACTCCGCTCCCCCTTTGTCCCATCCCAATCATCCTCCACTCCATGCCATCATCATCACATTTCGACCTCGCATCAGATTCCAATCCAGAGATCTCGTATCGTCCCATAGCGTAACATCGTCTCTCGTCACACTCGTCTCTCCCTAGACGCAGATCTTCTGTCCCTTCTCTCTCTCTCTCTCCTCTCGACTCTTCTCGTCCTCGAATCTCTCTCTCGCCCGGCCCGGCCCCAGCTGCTGTTAACGACGCGCAATTCCTCTTCTCCCCGCGCCGAATACAATCAACCACCTCGACTCGAACAAACAAATCTCGACCTCGGATCAGAAGTCAGACTAGACAGACAGACGCAGGCGGGATTCAGATTATCCTCGGTTCTACATCGTAAGTACAAATCATTCCATCCTTCCTGGTTTGCGAGCATCACACGTCGAAAGGACGGGTTCGGTCCTCCTCGGTCCTGCCGCGTGGACAATCGAAAAAGAGCAGGAAGAGGAATCGTCAGCAATCTCGAAGGTCGTGATCGCGACCGAAGCCCGACTGCCATCATCTCGCACAACACGATGGGGGACCTCTCGAGACAGGTGTTACGGGAGGACCGTCTGGTCTGACGAACGGATTCCAGCGTGGGGATGGATGGACCTGGGTCAAAGGACGTCATGGGGGAATGCAAAAGATGGCTTGGTGCTGGAGTCGTGTTCGATATACGACGGTATCGACCTGTCACCCTACCGAAAGTCAGGAAACGGGGTACTAAAACGAGCTTCGGTGGCGGAATGATGTCTCAACCGAGTCGGGGCGATGATGCTCGCGATAAGGACCGATCCTTGCCATGACGTGACGTGGTGCTGGCTTATCGCTCGATACACGTTCGACCAAACCAGACACGCTGACCTTTTGAATTTATACCCTCTGCCTTCAGCTCAGCTCACCTCGAAACCTAATCCAACCCACCTACCGCAATCATGGCTATGGATCTCCGCGTAGGCACCAAATACCGTATCGGTAAAAAGATCGGATCCGGTTCTTTCGGTGACATCTACCTCGGTGTCAACATCGTCTCCGGTGAAGAGGTTGCCATCAAGTTGGAGTCCGTCAAGGCCAAGCACCCCCAGTTGGAGTACGAGAGCAAGGTGTACAAGTCGTTGGCCGGGGGTGTCGGAGTGCCTTTCGTCAGGTGGTACGGGACCGAGTGTGATTACAACGCCATGGTCTTGGATCTCTTGTGAGTCGCGAGGCTGCCTGAAGACGAGGAGTGGTAGGCGAAGAGCTGGGGCGCTGACTATACTTCACAACGCAGGGGCCCGTCCTTGGAAGACTTGTTCAACTTCTGTAACCGCAAGTTCAGCTTGAAGACGGTCCTCCTTCTCGCCGATCAGCTCGTAAGTGTCTGACCTCTTGCGCTCAACGTTTTTCAATCGAAACTTATCCTGCTTGTTCCCGCCCGGCTAGATCTCTCGAGTCGAGTACATTCACTCGCGCAACTTTATCCACCGAGACATCAAGCCCGACAACTTCCTCATGGGAATCGGCAAGCGAGGCAACCAGGTCAACGTGATTGATTTCGGGTTGGCAAAGAAATACAGGGACCCCAAGACCCACTTGCACATTCCCTACAGGGAGAACAAGAGTGAGTCTGCAACGTGCTTGGGTTTTGGTCGCGCATGAATTTGTGATGGCTGACAGCGTCTTCTCTCTCTCTCTTTGTACCAATAGACCTGACGGGTACCGCTCGATACACCTCGATCAACACCCATCTGGGTGTCGAGCAATCCAGGCGTGATGATCTCGAGTCGCTCGGATACGTGCTCATGGTGGGTCTAGCTCTCTACCAGGGTTGTTTCGGAGCCTGTACTGACGATATTGATGGCGTGGGTAGTACTTTTTGAGGGGAGCTCTGCCTTGGCAAGGATTGAAGGCTGCTACCAAGAAGCAGAAGTACGACCGAATCATGGAGAAGAGTGAGTCGCAGTCGTTTTGCATGCGATTATCGGCATGATGCTGATGAGACCTTTCACGACTCTCGTCTTGTAGAGATGACCACGGCGACCGAGATCCTCTGTCGAGGATTCCCCAACGAGTTCCCCATCTACCTCAACTACTGCCGATCCCTTCGATTTGACGACAAGCCCGACTACTCGTACCTCCGAAAACTCTTCAGGGACCTCTTCGTCCGAGAAGGGTTCCAGTATGACTACGTCTTTGACTGGTCCGTCCAGGGAAAGCCCAACTTGGCCATGGAGCAACAGAGGGCGCGTGAGGCCGGGCAGGACGCTTCGGGTGCGCAACAGCAGGCGACCGAGAACCAGAGGCAGTTGAGGTCGTCCACTAGGATGGCCGGTGCCGGAGCTGGAGCTGGGAGGGAGGCGCCCGCTGGGAACTGGTAGATAGCGGGCTCTTGGCACACATGTTCGCGAAAGGTGAGTTGGCGCATCGATTACATTTGAAAAGGCTGTGTGTGACGCGTGTGCTGATTGTTGAGTTGGTTCATCCAGCGATCACACATATCGACTGTCGCCTGGATTGAAGGATGAGATGGGACGGGCGCGAGCTTGAATCATGGAGACGTGAAAAGGGGATGGCACATACGGAAAGGGAAGGGATACCTGGACGGGACGAGCGGGACGGGGTGAGAACGAGGACAACGGGACGGCTACGCGGGTCAGGGTTCGTCCTATAATCAATCGATAACGATGATCGAGAAAATCACTCTCGATCGTCGAATCCACACGAACCTCGACTCGCACCCGTTTGGCTCTTTCTATCTCTTCTGGACTCTACACCTTTTCCTCTCTGGGCTCGACCTGACCGACATACATCGACTCGGCCTTTTCCTCATTATCGTCGACATACCGGCTCGAAATCGTCGCTCTTCTCCTCGACTCGGACGCCGGTCCTTCTTTCACCATCATCTTTTTATGCGACTGCCTTATTTTTCACTTTACGGATCGACTTGGATTTTTTCTTTCTCTTCTCTATCGGTTCTCGCGCCACATGCGACTCGGCGCAGGATTCAGGACTGGACTGCGAACTCGGACATCGTCATCTACGTCGATGTCTTGGTATGTTTGCGATCGCGGTCCCGGTCGTCGGAAATCGCTTTGGCTACCCGGGAACAAATATCGATTTTCACACACGTGTACCTTTCTTCCCTTTTATCTTTCAACACTTCTCTCTGTCGCCCTCGTCATCGGGATCTCGCCTAGTATCGCCAACAAGCCCTGCCACGACAAACCCGCGCAGCGCTGGCAGCGAAATCACTGGACTAGGCACGAGGGAAACACGCTCGGCTACCTGTCTATCACCTCGCCTTTATCCTTTCTCGAAATCGTCCACTCAATTTGATGATCGGCCGCCAAACCATATAACACTTTTCTTAACATTTCTCCAATATGGTGGCTGGATCATTACCCAGAAAATACACTGGGGTTGGCTGGATGTCGGGCTCGGAGCAAGGGCGAGAGGGCGCCGCGGAGAGTGAAAGAGGAGAAGGGAAAGGTGCATCAATGTGAGGGAGAGGGAGGATCGATCTGAAGGGGGAACAGCAAAACGTGGACCTAGTGATACGGTCAACTTGCTCGGGACGTGATCAAGCGCCAAACACGCTACGGCCCTTTGAACAAGCCATCGCGTCAGACAATAACCGTATCGCGATTCTCGATCCTCCGGTTGATCTTTCTGGTTTTTATCTCTTCTCGGCGGGTGCATCAGTCAGCTCCTTGTCCTCTATATACTGCTACGTGTGATTGTCTGGATCGTGTCGTGTCTGTATCATAGTCTCTCTCCACACTCATGTCTATGGGATATCTCGTTTCATCCCGACATCGGTCCTCTGTGAGATTTGTGCGGGCTGAGAACGGGATGAAGGAACTAGCCGCCGCAAGGAAATCTTGACAAAGAAGGATGTGAGATGCAAGTTGTAAGTCGCATTATGCAGGACCCCATGGCCAAGGACTCTACTTGCTACTTGAGACGCAAGAAGCTGGATACTACGTACTATAACCACTAGATAGTCATACAAAGAGCTTGAAGCAGTGTGCTACACAAAAGTATCGACAAATCCTTACAGTCGCGGGTTCACTTAGACCGAAAGAACTCATATCCGACATGACAGCTCTAGAGGGATACATCTACCAATTCCAAAAGACGCATCAAGGCATGACGGTACAGACCATCAACAAGTCCAAGGCGCCTATGACGCCTACATGGACAGGAAACACTCCAGCTTGGATGGGACAAGCGGTCTCGATGGTTATGATGGTGTTCGAAGCTTTGCAGCGGGTAAGAAATGACTAGTCAATGACCCTACCATCACCATTCTCCAAGTCTACCAAGTTGATTTCACCAGGAGCGTTATCAACTACCGACTTGAAGCGTGTGACCCTGAAACAGGTGAACCCTTCCAAGTTTGCCTCGGCGAAGAGGAGTTCAGGGGCAACTTTGAAAGCCAACTGGGCTCTCCTCACCTACTGGGACAAGCATGGGCCGTCCAAGATGAACCGAATCCGCAAGATCTTGCAGATGACAGGTCCTGCAGCCAACAGAGCTGCATGGTCTGCTCTGCCTAACAATGAAAGGGCCGAACGCGTCAAGTCTCCCAACATCGATGCCGTGCCGGTCAAGTCGTCTGAAATATCGCGTCCTCAGCAATGAACAATCATCGACTTTATCCACGCGTTTCACAATTCAGCTGGGCGGGCGCCACTGGCACATCCGAGGTGAACTAGGCTGCTCAGCTTAGCCAAATACTCCCGACTGATCAATTCAGCGGTAGCAGAATCCCTGGAGTCCTTCAGGATGCGATAATGGTTGAAACAGAGACCTTTGGGTCTTGGTCACAAGAAAACTGCCGTCGGTGTCTCTAGACCACGAATCGAGATCATAATCTCCGATGGTACCTGTCTAGACGCCAATCATGTCGACCATGCGACGAACGTTGCGAGCCCGAATTGTATGTATGCTGAGACCGAATGGCTGCAATGACAACCAGACCACATGTGTGTTCAAAACATCTAGAAAGAAAATGTCCCTGACGTGCGAATTATCACTAACAACTATATGCTTTGAGAGTCCGACCGATTATGACACTCAGTAAAGCAGGCCAAAGGCCAACGCAACGACCGAGATCAACCCGGTAGCCATCGTAGGCGAGACGGTGGATCCTCCGTTGGTAGCGTTGTTCTGGGTAGCAGTGCTGGTCGTCGGGCTTTGCGAGGCCGATCGGGTCGCGCTCGCCGCCGAGTTGGACGATCCCGAAGCGGCCATCGACGAGGCGGCAGAGCTGGACAAAGCGGCGGATGAGCTCATGGTGGTCGAGTTGGACGAGCCGGTCGAGCTGGCTCCGGTAGATTGCGAGGCGGTACCCGAGGCAGTACCAGACGCCATGGGCTCATAGGTGCTGAGGTTTCCTGGCGAGCCGCTCTGCACGATCCCGGTGGGTCCGGCGAGGGGCGACTCGTTGTCCTCGGCGTTGACATACTCCCACAAGTCTGTCAGATCGGTGTGCATAGTCATGTATTCATCAGCAGATGCAGGGCGACCTCATGCACATCACGTGGAGCCAAGAGCTTACCGTTAGCATCAGCGACGTTCTTGACGGTCCAGTTGTTTTGGATCATGACGGGGTAGACAGCGAAGAAGACGTCCAAATCGGCTTTACTGGCCTCGTCTGATGAAGGGGAATCCAGGTCAGCCTCATTCACCGACAACTAGGACAACGAATAATGCTCTGATACTCACGTCTAATCAAGCACGAGTGAAAGCGTTCGAGAACGAGCGAATAGTCAGTGATCCCTACTAGGAGTCTCGACAAAGCTCTCTCGACTCACTGCAAACCGATGTAACCCTTCTTGGCAGGGTCGGTCAACCACCCCGTCATGGTACTGATGACCGACTCCCTAGTGTTCTGCGAAGGGGCGGTATCCGAGATGGACCAATCCGCGCTGTCCCTCCCGATCTGCCAGGGGACCGTCTTGAGTCCGAATACCTGCTGAGCGATCATCCTGACTCGGTTGTCGGTGTCTCCGAAGGGAGGCCTCCAGTAGGCGGGGACTCGGCCGTCGTTGAGGTCGGCAATGATCTGGGAGGTCCATCCGAGCTCGGCGACGACTTGTTCGTTGGTGAGGGTGGTCATGTACTATCAGAGGTCGTAGTGGTTCAAGCAGAAGAGGTCAGCTGGACTGTCTGCAGATCGAGCTTGTTTGTAACATGATGAAGGTGGACTTACAGGGTGAGACCAGGTGTGGGAAGCGATATGACCACCATCGTTGACGGCCCTCTGGAAAGTCTGCCAGTTGTAGTAGATGTTTCCTCCGATCACTACGAGCGCAAGATTCCAAATCCCATCAGCCAAGTCGCCCTGAAAATTTGTTCAAATATCAGAGCCCTCAGACGTACTGAAGTGAGTGGCACTGATGTTGTTCTTCTCGATGTAATCGTAAAGATCGGGACTGAATGGCGTAGGGCCGTCATCAAAGTTGAGCTATGCATCAAGTCGTTCACATCAGCCTTCGTTCAACAGTCGAGATTATGAAACACAATCGAGACTCACCCCGACGACCCCCTGAGGCGCATCGGTCAGATCCTCCTCGCTGATACACTCGTAGGTGAACGAACACACTTCGGGATCGGTGCCCTTCAACCCGTTGGCATAAGTCGGGTACCCGTTGTTGGGCTGCGTGGGGCCAAACTTGGGGAAATCGGGAGAAGCGGTGACGGCGGCGAGACGGTCGAGCCATGCTTGAGGGAGGGAGGAAGTCGGAGGGGTCGTGCCGGGAGCCGGGTACTGGGCTTGCCATTCTACAAGAGTCGCGGGAAGATGGAGGTCAACAACTCGTGTCAAGGCAGCGATTGTCGAGAAGCACACCAGGTCGAAAGCCAGAAATCCCTCGACTCACCAGGCGTCCCGGCGTTCGCAGGTGCCCTCCTGAACAATTTGGCCGTCTCGCTGTCCGAATCCTGGTACCACCTCTTGCCCAACCCGCCTTGCGAGTAGGACACGTGATCGTGATCCGCGTGAGATTTGGGCGCTGCCCAGGTCGAGCCGAGGAGGGTGAGGGTGGAGATGAGCAAGGTCGGGGTGAACATGGCTGCTTATGATGCGAGTGATTGATGAGGGAGTATTATGTGGTCGATGAATATGGTGTCGCTGGACTGGCGGTAGATTGTGGCTATATGTGATGTAGCTTGTAGTGGTAGCAGTGGTAGTGGTGGATATGTCGCTGGTTGAAAAGTCTGCGTGGATTGATGGAACCGAGGAGTAGGGTATCACCAGCCGGACCGAATCAGAAGGGAAGAAAGTAAGACAGAGGCAGGTGGATCAGTCTCTTATCGAACCTCGCTTATCATCCGTGGGCTGAGAGATGAACGGGGTAGGTGGTATATATGCTCAGAGTCACGTCGGGGACATGTCTCTACCGACTCACGCTGTCTGTGTATCTATCGGACGGTGTCGAGTGCCGCCGAAGTAACAGGGAAAAGAGAGTAGAGGTGGGCTCGAATTGGGCTGTGTATCGCCTGGGTTTGTGTTTGTAGAGAGAGGAAGTGTGTATAGAGGCAGGGAAGTTGTTGGGCTGTGTGATTCGCCCTGGAGGAGATTACTACTACTATGCAAGAAGCTAGAACAAGAGGGAGGAGGCGAAAGAGGAATGGCTATGTAACAGAAGAGAGTGAGAGAGAGACGCTACCAAGGGTGGACATCGACCTGGTCGCTAGTCGCCCATGTGTGTTTCGAGAGTTGAATCAGCGTCGACACACTTGATCCCGGGACCGAATTTGTTGATCATCGCGGTTTTCCTTAGCTCGGGCTGTGCCGGAGAAGGGGCGCAGGCGGGAGAGGCGGTACCGAGGAGAGGTAGGGGAAAAGCCACCAACGACCCACCTTGGCGGCGAAGAGAGGAGGGGATCGGTCATCAGGAACCGACTTTCGGCGTCGTTTACGTCACAATCGCACAGCATGCGACCCTCGACCCTCGTCACTACCTCCGACCACAGCACGCGCGCAAAACAAAACACAAACAATCCCGACCGTCGACGTCCACCACTCACTTGGACCCTTTCCTCCGCAGCGTCGTGGCTGGGGAACGCTCTTGGCCTGTGCCAAAGCTGGTCGAGTGCCAAGAGCTTTGCAGACTCGCTAGCCTGTGACCGCGATCCTCGGAAGAATCGTCACGACAAGGAAACCGCGCTGTGTTCGGCGACTTTTCCGAACCTGAAACACGATCCGATCCCCTTTCCGGACCGTTTCACCATGCAAGGCCCCTTGCCATCGAATCGGAGCGCTCTGCTCGACTTTCGAATACCGAACTCCATGGTCTTTTCTCTCTCAGCCCTCTCTTGACTGGTCCCGAGACTCAAGCTCGACCCCACCATCGACATTCCGCATGTCGAGATCACACCCAACCACAACAACAACGAGCTTCGATCGGGGACCAACGTGATCACGACCACTACTGCCGCAGAAATCGAGACCAGACCTCCTGGAATCTACATCGTTCGCACATCGAGCTTGATCCATCTCATCCGTCCCCCAGGTAATGATCCTGGTCAAGACGAAGAGCCCACGGAAGACGCGGTGTTGACGGGGTTCGTGGCCGTACGTACCGAAAGACCATGCAGAGCGAGAGAGCTCCGAGTCGAGTTCATCGGCGAGGTCAGATTGGCGTTGCCTGGTGGGTCCCAGGGTATATCCGCGTTGAAATAATCGGTTCCAAGACTTGTATGGTGGGATCATTACAGGTCGGCCGGTCGCGGACGACATCGTCCATCACGCAGAACTAGCTATCGCGAACTCGAGCTCGAGCTGACTTGCACAAATCCGGTACGAGCCTTTCCGTAGCTTCGAGTTCGCCTTTGTGATCCCCTCGACGCTAGCTCCGTTCTTTCGGACCGACCAAGGAAGGGTGGCACATCGGATCGAGGCTACATCACGGCGTACCGAACCTGGGAAGGGGGTCGGAGGCCGTAGTGTCGAAACGGGCTGGGCCCCGTCCGGGTCGACTCGCTCAATCTCCCCATCGTCGGCGCAGGAGCCCGACTTGCCCGGGCTCCAAGAGGACCTCAAGGCCTCCAAGGAAGTCTGGATCTTCGCCGTCCCCACTGCCGACCTCCAGCCCCTCCCGTTGAACCACACCTCGTCTCACTTTATCCCCGGCCTAGGCATCTTGCGCTGGACGCTCCGTTCGAGTTCGTGTACCGTTGCCGGGCTCGTCTTGCTTTCCTTAGTATTGACGAGCCCGGACCCGTTATCGACGTTGTGAATGATCAAGATGCCCATCTCTCAGAGCGTCACGATGACCCCGCCGGCTAGCTCGTCCGGACCGTACGAATGGCCAACGACGAAAACCCTCGTCTGGACCCGGGGAAGTTGCCAGAGACTCAGAGAGAATACGTCTTTGGCGAATCTGAGCGGGACATACCGATCTGTCAGGGGGATGAGACGCCCGGGGGCGTCGAACAAGAAGGGTATCGGGTTGGTCGAGACGAGGCGAGCGGTGAGGTTGCCGAACAGTTCAAGGTTGAGGCCTACGACGCTGCAAGAGTGAGCATACGAATCTGGAGAAGAGGGAATCCACCGTTCGTCGGCGGGATGTCCATTAATCGCATCGATATTTCTCCACAACAGGACCATCACCCCAATCGTGGTTAAACATACGCTACGATTGACCGTTTATCATTCAGTATGGGGCCAGGACGCCAAAGGCCAGTCGCTCTCTACGGGTCGATGTGGGACCATGCGACAGGTACAAGTCTCGCATCCGGTCACCATCCTGCCTGTGCGTCGCAAAAGAACGCGTGCGCTCTCTCTCTCTCTTCTGCATCTTTATGGAGATGGGGCATCATCGGTAGGCAGGAATCAGAGCTGATGCGAGCTCTCGTCCCGGACAGTGATGTTGTACCCAAAAAGACCTGGTTTTGCCCGCCTGCGAACCCTCTCAGGCGGAACGCAAGGTACCGCTGGACGATCGGGATTGTTCTCATTGCGTGTGCGAAGAGAGTATGGAGGACCTCTTAAAGGCAGAAACGTTGGCTGGCAACTTACTGGACGAGCCGGATGTTGGAGCACCGGGTTGCGATAATGCTGCTAACAAGAATGAAACAGCAACCTAGTACCAAGATACCAAGAACCTACTGGATTGACGTTCTTCGTATCAGCACTAGCTCGTCAGAGTTTGAGTTGGCGGTCAGCCTTACAATGCTCATCATCTGACTGAAGGATTGGGTTATGGAGGATTCCTTTTACAATACAAACAACCATGTCAAAATGGGTCCGAATGATCACGATACAAGCGCTAGCCGCATGAATGAATGACGGCGCATACTTCTACGAGAACTCTACTTCTGACCACGCGTCACTGCTTGAGAGATTCAGCAGATGGGAATTCTGTGATCCACGTGCCGTCAGACTCGTATCCCCAGAACGAGTTGATTCCTATCAGGCACAAGAAGTAGGGTAAGTTCATGGCGATTCCAGAATGTAAAGTCCAACCCGTTACAGAACCAAATGCTTCACAAATCTGCGACATACCTGTGTACTCCGGCCATTTGGAGCTCCCTTTGCCAAATTTGTAAGGATTTGGAATAGTTCCATTATGGGCTGCATTAATCCATCCTGCTGCCATCTCATAAATCTTGGACTGCCTGTCCTCGATTTCTGCTTCCGTCCAGTCGCTGATAAGGGCTACGCTATCAGTCCCGCTCCTGCCTAACAGCTTCTGTTATAGACCCACAAGGCTGAGTAAATCTTGTTGTTGGCCCCGCCAGCTGTTCCAGGCCAGGAACTCCGGTATGTCTTGAAATCTGCAAGAGTCCAGTCGTCCTTTGACTGATCCGCCTGCAAGTTATCCCTGTGGCCGAATATTTAGCTTCGAGCGGTTTGTGAAACGTAAAACAAAAATCAGTGATACCTACGTCAATGTCAAATATACGTCTTCCATGTGTTTATCACCCCCGAAAAGCTGGTGAAAAACAACGGCTCGTTCTTGATCACCTTCAGCTTCTGTATCGTGATCGGGAAAGTCCGCGCTGTCGGAAGGAATAGCGTCTTTTCCACAGACAGGGTTCACAGCGAATGGCACGCCCCAAGTATGATCGCGGTCCTTCTTTGGGTCACGGCTATCTAATCCTCTTTGAGGCATCGTAGGGTAGTAAAATGTCACGATGCAGCTCGAATCCTTCTTGTCGGAAGGTGATACCTTATCCAAAGGTTTATACCCCTTCGCTCGTTCACTATTCCAGAAAGTGCCCTTAGCACGCAAGTTATTCGCCAAGGTGGTGTCGCTGGGGTGCTTTTGTTGCGTCCAGGTGATGAAATGATCGAGAAACCTCCACTCTGTACCTTCTTTGTAGTTCTTGCCCAAGTCAGCGCAGATTGCTACAGGCAACAGCGCAGCGGTGATAGTAGTCAGCAAGACGAAAGATACCATGGTGGATGTCTGTCACTGTCTTGAGGGTGTTTGTTATCATTTCCACATAAGATTTCAAGGCCAAAGTTTCTACCTTGTTTGTGCTTTAGTCTATTTATGGTGTCCAGTCGCTTGTTTATGTGAAACGGCCCTTCCACGTGTACTTATATTCCCTTTGTTGTTCGCAAAGGGGTCATCCCCCGCGATCAAGGATCCCGCCCCTCAGGAGAAACGGGGTCGACTCCGGGGTTGACGGGGCTGCCTCTTGCTCTTTCTGGTACGACTCGGATCGCCATGGAGCATCCCTCGTAAGCGTGACAGCGTATGTGAGAACTGTTTCACGTTCATTATTGTGAAAACATGCTGTTCGAACTGGATGACAGTGGACCGCAGGCAACGTACCTACACATGGAGGTGCGTACTCGCTACGTCACGAAGGTTCGAATGAAAGATCAAAATCTGGGGCGTGCAACTAGATAGTCTTGAGCGGTATAGCAGGTCGATGAGCAGAGGCTCGCGACGAGACGGGAGCAAATAGAGCCATCGGCATGACGGCAAAAGGATCGAGGGCGAGCATATTGAATATTATTGACGACATGTGGCTAGTCTATATTTCAGGATAATAGACAGCTACAGTGACTATCATGGTATTTTCGACGCGGTAGAGTGAAACAGGCTCAGTCGGAATCCTGATTCAGGATATCATCTTTTGCTTGTTTCTTCGTTCTGGGCTTGTCGATGATGATCCCGTCGGCATTATACCCCCAGAAATTGTTTAAGTCCGTCCAATCAGGCCAGACGTTGCTGCCTATGAGCAGGTAAGATAGATTGAGCTCGACTTCGTTTCGTCACCTTTGCTCTGGAAAACTCACTGATCCCGTGCTTGAATGGGTTGGGAATCATTCCGTCTGGCTTCGTTTCAGCATAGGATTTGACCCATTCTCGAACGTACTCTGCGTCGAGCGCGCGGTTCGAATCCTTGAGCGTCTCATTCCTGAAAAGCGAATGTGTTCTAAGTACCCAGCGGGGACAATTGTAGAATGGGAGCATACCATATTTTTCCAGCCTCTGTCTTCTGTGTGAATCTTTCATCTGGCCAGAGGATGGCTTGAGTCTTCCAGTTATCCATGGTGAAGCCGTCGACCTCGCGGTCATTGCTGATCGGTCCTCTGTGCAGCGGATCGGCGTCAATATCGATTTCACATTGCGTCAAGCCGCAGACGGTGCTAGACTTACTTGAGGATAAAGTAAAGCTCCTGGCTGATGTCTTTTCGCAAATTATGAAATACCAATGGTCGAATGCCGAAATCCTCATCCTGGGGAACTGCGTAATATTTAGAGAAGCCGTCCTTGGGTATGGCGTTATCCCCGCAGAATGGCGCGATAGCAAGTGGTTTCCCATATGTCTCAAATATCTTGTACTTCTCTTTGTCTTTGTCTTTGATTGTTCGGCTCGCTTGATCATGTTTGGAAACAGCATCACCACTCCGCATTGGTCCTTATTCTCATCTACCCTGCCCATCATGGTAGTTTCGATGGATTCGAACGAATAGTCTTCTCCTTCGGTCCAGTAGAAGTTGCCAGCCTGACCGGATAGGCGGATTCAAGGAGAGGTAAAACATTAGACACAGTCAGTAACGGTCAGATTTGCGCCCTCATCCGGACTTTGATTCACCTTCTTCACGTTCCAGAAAGTACTTTGTCGAGTATCCTTTACAGTTTGATCGTTGAAGTCCTGATGATCGTCGCTCACGAACTTCTCTTCCATATCTTCGAAGAAATCTTCAAAGTATCTCCAGTCGGCGCCTTCGCGAGCCCAGCCTTTGACGGCCAAGGGTAAAAGGCAAGTAGCGAGAGCGATTGTACAGGTAAAAGAGTACATGTAGCGAGGTGTTATTCAACGTATGACTGGTAAAACTGATCCTCCCTCGAGAGGTTTGCTATCAATTCGGATATGAAGTCCGTTGTGTCTGTTTCTATCGTTACTCAATCACTCTTCATTCATTCAATTGTCGACGTGTGCGCGCAAATGGATATCTTATATCGCTTCACGGGAATGAACTCGGGAACGAACTGAAACTCATTCGGCCTCGAAACCAACCACTCTTAAGAAAGGGGCTGGATCTGCCAAGACTAACGTCCTCCCTTTGTTCAAGCTCTGTCCTTACATGGGGAATAGGGTTTGCGTCTTCCACTGGAACCCCTCGAAATCCCTGGTTTGAGCTCCGACTGCCAAGAATTTGTCGTCGACACCTTGTGACATCCTCAACCGCCAGGTCACCATTTGCTGCTTGGATGCGTGTGTTGTTGCTGAGCGGGATGATCGGGGCGAGGATGTGTACAGTCCGTCGACGCATGAGTGTCTCTTCCCAGTGATCTTGATTATAAAGTATCTGACTAACAGGGTCCGATAGAGGGGCCTCGATGGTGACGAAGCTGCCTCAATGTACCTTACTTCGGCCCTCGAGACCACTCGTCGCTCCGCGCTTGTGCTGTGATTCTGCTTGCGGTAGAGTTCTTGTATTAGCTTCATCTTGGAGCGCTTTTTTGTCGATATGTCATTAAGCCAGCAGCCAGCAGAAGCACAGATTGTTCTTACGGTTGCACCTCGATATCCCAGGGAATTGGATATCCCTAGTTGAACTGGAGTTGTTTAGCATAGTAATCAGGGGGGCGACCGAAGCATATATGAATATAGGATGAGAGAGATGAGCGTGTACAAGTACTACTGTAAGTACACCGGCTTGAAGCTAAGTGCGCTTGTGAGATCCGCCTGACTGTTCAAATCGGAGGATCAGTGATGTATCTATCATCCTCGCCCCAACCCCAAAATTGATCGATTGTGGGATATCTTTTCCAAATTGCATGGCCTAGTAGATGCGGATCTCAGGTTCAGCTATCAGTTTCGTCTCAAACCTTGCCCTGCCAAAGACTCACCACGACGGTAACGGTACGGGTTCGGAACGTTGCCCGCCCAAACAGTGTCGGCGTAGTGTTGCACCCAGTCTCGAATGTACTTGGTTTTCGGAGGCATAGGGGGCATCATGAAGTTTGGGACATTGCCAGCTTCCTGTCTTTCCCAGCCGTCACTGCAATAGGCTGCTCAGCCATTTCGTCCGAAGACTTTCGACTTACTGCTCAACCACTCACAATTGATCCCAGATGGCATTCTGCTCTGTTGGCGTACCAGGAAATTGCTGTGTTTCGTTCTTGAAATTTGAAACTGGCCACCAATCCTGCTGGCGATCGCCCTGAGCATTGCTGTGGAGAAACAGGCAACTTTAGGATTCGACAATCGAGCGACGAACAATCACTCTATATCACTCACGTGAGCACAAAGTAGCTGTCTCCGGAGTAGTTGTGGATAGCGGCGTTGTGAAACACCACGGAACAGCGTCCGCCGTTGTCGTCCTTGTCCGCTTTACGGCCAGGATACTCGGCGAGATTGTCGTCGTCGTCCTTCCAATCGCGCGATACGAATGGTCTAGTAAGCGCTTGGTCGATGTTGCCCGTCTTGTTGAGCCTGGCTCTTGCAAACATGTTGTCGTAGTAGAACACCACACCGCATCGAGCTCCGGTTTCATTGGCAGGCCTTAGGTGATTCTCGACTTGACCAAAGTTCTTACTCTTCCCTACATCCCACCAGGTGCCCATTCCCCTAGCGGCATCGGCGTCTTGTCTCGGCTTACCCTCCAATTTATCGTGCGTCCACTGGAAAAATTGCTGGAGATAACGCCAATCTTCTCCATCTCGATCGAAAGCGCCCAAAGCAGTCGGCAAGGTTGCCAACAGTGAGGTGTAGAACAAAGATATCGATAACATACCGGTGGACTGTGGGTCTACGAAAAGCGTCGAACGGCCTGTAGGGTCTTTTGTGGAAGTCGCCGAACCTGCGATCGTTGCCTATCTGGCAGGAATGTGCATCCATTTCTTTTCGTGGATCTATGATCAGTCACTCTGGCGCACCTGAAACTGATTCCCTTTGAGTACCAGATGACACGCAGCTTTCAACGTGTTTTTGTCCCTTTCGGCCCCCTGATTTCCCTTGAAACCCTAGGGCACCCCCTGACGGGGCTGGCGTCAGTGCTGATAGTATACACTGGTGATATGACATGGGTTTCAGAGGCCGATTAGCTGTCTTTTCAGCACCCCTCTCGCAAGAAGAATTCATGCTATCTCAGGTCGTGAGGCACGGCAATGAGATTGTAGAGTATCTGGACGATTCGGTATGGTCATCATGCGTCCTGATAGCAGGAACTGGACAATCCGCTGTCAATTCGATTCTGACCGATGTTCTACATGAACATTGTCTATCGATGAGACTTATTATCGGAACAAGCTGCTAAGAACATGTGAATATGAAAAACTGAATCACATTCCAGCTGACAACAAATGACTACCGGCCGAGGAGACCATGCCGCTTGACATGGACGTCGATCCCAGACAGGCGGGATCGTCTTGCGTCTTCTCAGTTACCAACGGGATACTCAGTGATATATTTGCCCTGATTGTCATAACCCCAAAACGTGTTGATTCCCGTAAATTCAGGCCAGGCAGAGCTGCCTTCGTATCGCAAGAATATCTTTCGTCAGAGCTCAAGGATGGCGGCCATCACTTCGAGTCATCATCAGACCTCGAGCTCACCTATGCCCAAAGTCCATGGATTCGGTACCATGCCGCTGTGATGGTGATTCACATATGCCTCGACCATGTCGCGGAATTTC